>NW_003314317.1:875182-976139 GCF_000143415.4 Selaginella moellendorffii
CCTGGAATTTTAACCTCAGTTGTTAAAATATAACAGATGATTTTTGCATTACACTACAAATATAAAATAAACTAGAATTACTTACATACATACACACAAATCATTAAGTTAGAATAACCCATAATAACTTTTTTATTAAAATATAATTATTCTAAAATTTTATTTTACATATTTTATAGTAAATAATTATATTATTATTAAAATTAAAATTTTAATAATAATTATTTACTATAAAATATGTAAAATAAAATTTTAGAATATTTATATTTTAATAAAAAAGTTATTATGGGTTATTCTAACTTAATGATTACATCTTGCTTACAATTTCTCTTGCATCATGCTTGAATTGGAGGCTATTTATCAGCAAATATAGATAGTTTATAAACTAAGTCTTCAAACTTCTCATTTGAATTATTACCAAGATTTGTAATAAGTTAAGTAAATTTTACTAGCAAGATTTGCATTAAAGGCATTTCACTTACGCTTGTGCTACACCACTACCTCCATGCTCCTTTACTCATTGATGCCTCGCAATCACTACAATAATGACTAGCATAGGTAGCACACTTGAGCACCATTCATTTTTATGGCAAATTGATTTGATAATGAGTTGTTACACACTCTTTAGAGAATTTTGACCTCTATGACCACTATTTTATTATTTTAATCTTGTGAGATATGAGTTAGTACACATTTTGGGAGTTTTTGGTTCATTTTGCATCCATTCTTGGAGCTTCAATTGCATAGCTAGGGTTCATTGGAGCAATCTTTATGCCTTACCTATTTCAAGTTTGAGAATAGGTTGGGGGTTATTAATTTTAATGTCTCCAATCATTCACTTTTAGATGAACAATTTACATGTGATATATTATATCTCAAGATTGATTTGTGGTGCATAAGGGGAACTCACAAATTAGTTTCCTTTGCTTGCTGGATTTGACATTTGCAAACTCACATATATGTTAAACTTTTACTGCCATGCCTCTCCTACACCAATTTATAATTAATAATTAAAATATATTAAATAAATTTATATTAAACCAAAGTATATTTTAAATATATTTCTTACACAATAAGCAAGTCATATAATCACTTTGTGATTAACTTTGTGATTAGGTGCATATGCAACAATTATTCAGGTCGGCAACAATATTAAAAATTCATATTATGACGGCCAAGCGTACAACTACAATGCCGTATACTAATATTAGCATAGTGGGATTTTGGTAGCTGTCGAATTGATTTCCACTCACTTCTATATATAAGCTAAGGTTTTTTGAGCTAATGAATATGCATATTTTCTGTATTCCCTTTCCATATTCCATACACTCACATTAATGGAGATGGGAGGCATTTTTTATTGTCTCTAAGGAATGTTTGGGATTTTGGTTTAGATCTAGCTTTTGCATCGTTTAGATTTAGTTTTTTCCATTTCCTTTCTTTTGTTTTTTCTTTTCAGGATTTTGGTTTAAATCTAGCTTTTTGCATTGTTTAGATCTCCATTTCTTCTATCTTTTTGTCATTCCTCTTCTTCCACTCTTTCCTTTTCGTTTAACTTCATGGCAGATTAGCAATCTCCTCCTTTGATTCTGGAGCAACAGTTGGTACAATTGCTTGATGCTATGTGTTTGCAATTGAACACCCAAACTCAATTGATGGCGACATTCATGGCATGTGGTACAACTCTTCCTACTCTTGATGCCAATCCTTGTGTTCAGCCGAAGTTTTTCACGGAATCTTGGGGATGATGTGTACTATTGGTTCAATCACTTCACGGTGATTGCCACATATCATTCTTGGGATGATGCTTGCCATTTGCGTGAGTTTCCCATGTCTCTCCAAAGGACAATGTTGCAGTGGTACAATGGTTTGAGCGTAGCCACTGGTGGGGATTGGAGTGTTCTCCCAAACATCTTCAAACGTGCATTCAGACATGCTAACGATTGTGATGATGCCTTTCAACAATTGCATCATCTTTGCCAAAGGCCATCAAAATCGGTGATGCAATTTAACATTTGTTTCCGAAGTCTTTTACTTCGTGCGGAGCCAAATGTGTTGGAGCGGATCAAGCTAAGAATGTTGTGGCTAGCACTCTGTCAAAATCTTGTTAGAGTTGTGCTTGCACTTACTCCAACAACCCTTGATGATGCTCTTCACTTGACACAACATTATAAAATGTTATGTCTTCCACCCATCCTTTCGCTCCCCTTCCTGTGGACGATAGTTCTGTTCCAATGGAAGTTGATGCTGCTGCTGCTCGAGTCCAAGGACAAGGGCGAGGACATGGTCGTGGCTGTGACATTCGTTGTTGGGCATGTGATGAAGTTGGTCACACTTATCGGTGTTGTCGGCATTTTCCGGATTGGTGACCTCCATTTCCTAGGTGGAGACCTTGGTGTTAACAACGTCCTGTTAGTGTTGCTGCAGTGGAAGGTCTAGACACTGAGATGCATTCGGGAAACAAAGGATTCACACGAGTAACAGAAGGACCTTCTGCGAATAAGTCAACGACCCCTCCATTTTTCTTTCAGGAGTATCATCAAGGGGTTCACTCGGCACTGGTTCATCCAGTGTTTACTTTCCAAGCTCGTTTTTATAACAAGAGGTCTCCTATTATTCTCTCCGTGTTGGTTGATACAAATTCGAGTTTATCTTCTATTGCTCGACCTGTTGCCACACGTTGCCATCTACACTTGTGTTGTGCGGTAGAACCAGTTTTCATTCTTTATGGCAACGGCTGTACACATGCATGTGCATGAGATGAGGTGAACTTAGTTGTGTGTGTGGACGATTTCGAACTTGAGTTGTAGTCATTGCAAGTGGTGCCAAGTCAAGTTTTTGACTTCATCCTTGGTATGGATTGGTTGCAACGCAATCATGCCAAGTATGACTTTGAGGTTTCTCCCCCTTGTCTCATACTTCGTTATGTTTCATCCATTCCTCTCACTTCTATACTTTTTCATCTCTTTACTTTTACCTCTGCTTCCATTACTTTTGTTCCCCCACTATTTCCTCCTATGTTTCCATCTTGTTTTGCTCTTCCCTTTTCCGATCCCTCCGACAATCTACTTTCTAAATCATTTAAAAGTTTTTAAATCATTCAAGGCATGATCTGATCCACTAAATAGAATTTATGATATTGTGAGTGCATGGAATATAGAAAGGGAATACAAAAAATATGTATATCCATTAGCCCAAAAAACCCTAGCTTGTATACAGGAGTGAGTTGTCCGGATTAAAATCAATCCAACAGCTACTAAAATCCCACTACGCTAATATTAATATATGATATTGTAGCCGTACACTTGGCCCTCACATCATCCCCTCCTCTTGAAATAATGGAAGACCATCAGGGTTCTCTTGTAGACAGGCCAGGATATGGAGGAATGTTAGGAGGAGGCATTAGCGGATCTATAGGGGGTATTAACTCCTCCTAATCCCTTTGCATGAAGTATTTCAACTACTACACATTCATAATCTCTAAAGGATTGGCCTGTTGGACATCATGCTGAACCTCATAAACTTGTGGTCCAATTTGCTGCAACACCTGATACGGTCCTTTCCACTACACAAGGACCCTTTAAATAAACTACGTACCGTAAGATGGGGAAAACAGACTAACACTAAATCATCCACTTTGTACTCTGCAGGTGGACGATGATGGGAGTTGTAGTGCCATTGTTGTCCCACTTATATACGGCCTATGTGTTTAGTAGACTTTGCTTAGACAAGTGGAAGAATGCTCGTCAAATACTGATCTCACGACTTAGCATCGGTAGCTCATGGCAATCGTGAAGATAAACCCAGCTCCATTAGTAATATTGGATCATGACTATATAAGAGTTTATATGGTGAAGCACCAACAGAACTCTACACCCCTGTGACATATGCATACCGAAGAGACGGCAAATAACCATCCCAATCCGAATGTTGAAAGTTCACATATTTTGCAATCATCCCTTTGAATGTCCGAACGAGCCATTTCACTAGATTGTCTAATTGTGGAGGATAAGCACTCGTGAAAATGTGTTGTATCCCCAACCAAGATGTCAAAACATGAAATGCTTCAGCCATAAATTCAAGACTATTATCCAAAAGAATCTACTTTGGACAAGAATGCTGGAATATGACTCAATTGAGGAAGAAGTATCCAACAACAATGGCAAAGGCGCTAGTAAGAGCACCAACTTCCACCCAACGAGTCAAGTAGTTAGAAGCAATAATAATATATTCATTGCCAGTAGTCGACCATGGAAAAAGGTCCCATACCACCAACTCAAATGGATGGGAAACTGCAATTGACTCCAACCGTCCTTTTGCAGCACAAGGGGGAGTATTACGAGCTTGGCACCAAACGCAGCTACGTATATACCGGATAATATTATGTCGCATCTTCAGCTAATAGGAAGACCTGTGCAGCTTCTTGGTTACACAACAATGTCCCATATACCCACCTAGAATAGGAGAATCATAGTAAGCATAGAGAAACTGTGGAATAAAGACGAAAAGCACCACCAATTGTAAATAATCATCAGGATCCATCCCCACAAAATAAAGAAAGCCATCTTTAAGGTGATATTGAGAATATAAATGCCGGAAAGGCAAATCATCAGTAAGTGATGCAGAATTCTCAAACCCATCTCGAAGCCTTCAAATCCACAGCCCAATCTTTTGAGCCTTTTGAACCTTATCAAAAGAAGGTAGATCTTGCTCTACACTTTGTGGACACTGAATGTCAAGTACAACAACCGCCGACAGCACAGAATCCTCGTCTAGAAAATCCACAAATGCTGGAATAATAGGCTCGTCAGAAACATAAGAAGAGAGTGGAGAAGGAAGAGGAGCTTGAGAAAGGGCATCAGCATTAACCATAAAACTCCCTAGGTGATGAACAACATTAAAATCATATATCTAAAGCTTCAAATCCCACTGAGCAGTACGACCAACCAGGTTCTTTCGCTTCAATAATGAAGTAACGACAACATAGTCACCTTCAAGTAACGTCCGAGAACTATGTAGATATGTATGAAATTTCTCAAAACCCCAAACTATTGCTAAATACTCCTTTTTAGTTGTAGAGTAGTTCATCTCCGCTAGTAGTAATATACGGTTTATATACGCAATGGGATGGGTTTGACCAAGCACTTGGACTTTTTTGCATCAACACAACTCCAAGACCAATGTCAGAAACTTCCACGCGCAAAATAAACGGTTGAGTGTAATCAAGATATACCCAAACCAAAGGAGTCGTCAATAGCTTTTTGAGATCCATGAACGCCCACTCACAATCTAGAGACCAGATGAAAGATAACATTGATGACTTCAGCAAAGCTTGCAACGGTGTAGTGCCATTAGAAAGATGATCCACAAAGCAACCAAGATACTACACTTTGTTTAAGAAGCACTACACTTCGGAGTAATAGCCACAAGTTTGTCAGGATCAACTTGCAAACCTTCACAAGAAATACAGTACCCACGATAAGTTGTGTCCTTGGACCCAAACATGCATTTCGACCGCTTCAGCTTTAAACTAACGTCCTGTAGCCGATCCAACACTTTACGAACATCACGAACGTGCTCCTCCTATCTCCCCTCCAAATGAATCAAGACATCATCAATGAAGTCAGTAGTCACCTCCAGCATATTGCAAAAAACTTCATCCATCATCCGTTGGAAAGTTGCTAAAGCATTGTTTAAACCAAATGGCATCACCAAGAACTCGTACAATCCAAATAGTGTATGAAAAGCAGTCTTAGAAATATCTTCTTCGGCCATCAATACTTGGCAATACCCAGAAGCAAGATCTAGCTTGATGAACTAACAACTTCACCCTAAACGATCCAAAAGATCAGTAGTGAGAAAGAGGGTACACATCCGGGATTGTCACTTCATTTAACGGATGATAGTCGATACAGAAATGAATACTCCCATCAGGCTTTGTTATAAGATGGGGTTCACATGCCCAAGGACTCTATGACTTCCAAATAACACCCTTCTCCAACATCTCCTTAATGTTTGCATATGAAATTTTGATCTCTTGTGGTGATTGATGACAAACAGGAACCTTGATTGGACGAGAATCCACAGTTGGAATCAAATAACGTGTGGCAATCTTTGCCCCAAACGATAGGCCAAAGTCAAAGAGATCAAAATACTCTTTCATGAGCCAGAAATATTTTTTTAAAAAAAAATTGTTCAAAAGCATTATATAAAGAAGGCTAGGACTAAAGTTTTAATATTCTACTTCAATATCAATTGTGAGTTGTGAGTGCATGGATTAATGAATTTATTATATAGTAAAATTCTTACTTCATTAATTCATTTTTCCCTTTTTCTCTTTTTCTTTATTTAAGATTTATTTCTATTCTACTATTGGCTTCAGCCTTAACAATCTCTAGCATTCAAGTGGTAAAGTTTTTGTTACTAATAAATCTCTTGCTCTCTTGAGGAAATATATATCAATATAATTCAAAAGTAATTCACTCTCTAGTGTTAATTCCAATAGAAACTATATCTACTTTCTTCTAACAGCACCTCTTGCTATGGATTCTCTTGACTATAGGGGTCATGACCTTCTTTTAAGTTTTTGTGATCCACCCTCACACATCTCATTGATTGTTCTCTTTATGGATTCTCAAGCTTGGCTACTACTACACCTTCCTACGTTGATTATACCTTAATCTCTCTCATCCCACCTTCATGGTTATGTATTATCTTCATGATTGAGATAATTATCTCCTCTATGTATTTATAATTTGCCCATGTCTTATACCATAGCTCACTTGAATATCTTTTCGCTGGCATATTAAACTACTAAGTAGCCACATTAATATAGAATACGCAATTAGTAGTTTAAATAATAAATCTTATTTAATGAACAAAATCTTGTGATTTAGGGTTAAAATATTCTATAAATAGGCAACCTACGGGCTAGTTCTTTCAGCATGGCATCGTCTTCCGTGGCTGCTCCTTTTCAGGAGCTTAAACGTGCCATCAAGGTTGTGGTGGAGAAACAACTGGCGAGCGAGCAAGATCAGGAGGAGGAGCAGCTGCGGAAGAAGATGCGGAAGGAGAAGGAGCAGCTGCGGGAGAAGGATCTCCTCCTACTTAAATCTAATGGTAAGCGTAACATGGTATACGGATCTGAGACATTTGATTCGCTTGCAGTGCCCCACGGAACTGGCGGATGTGGTAAGCAATTTGTTTCCGCTTGCCCCAAATTTCCTTCTCACTGTATGCCTCAGAATTGTGCTGAGGCATTTGTTCGTGGCCTCGTGTTAGTGCTGGATTTTTTTGTATTAGCCACGATTTTGTGAGGTTTGCTGGTACTGTGCATGTCTTTCTCTTTGCTTTCATGTAGTCTGGTGTTGTCTTCCCGGTTGTAATTGGTCATTTTGGATCTGTAGTTGGGCGTCCCTGCGTCTTTTGTGTTTTGCTGACGAGATGTTGTGTCGTGGCTAGCTATGTCGTTGTGTCATGTTTGCTATGGCGTTTCTATCCCCTTATTTTTTTTATCGGTTTTTCTTTTGCTACCTGGACCCTTTAGCAGCCATTTCGAGTCGTGGCCGGCTATGTAGATCTGGTTCATCTGTAGTTGGCGTCCCTGCGTCTTTTTTGTGTTGCGTTTACTTATGATGACGAGATCGTTGTGTGTGTAATGGCTCTTTTCTTTTGTTACTGCGCATCTAGCTGGTTTTTTTCTTTTTCACATCTTATTTTCCGGCTTTGAACAGTTGCAGACGCAACCAGGTATAACTACGAGCTTCCGACGTCTTTAGAAGCGGGTGACATGTTCCACTTCTGCCCAGTGGTCTTCCATAAGGAATTCTATTATGTTCGGCAGGTGTGGAAACCATTTTACACACAGATGAGCAAGGTTACCCAAGGGATGGTTAAAGTGGTACACGTCTCCGGCAACCCCGGCATAGGCAAGTCCCATTTTCTGGTTTACGTGCTCCTTAATCTACTGAAGGAAGGGAAGACCGTCCAGGTGGAGCTCGTTATTCAGGAAACTGTGGATTATTATGCTTTCTATCCGGACGGGACATACCAGATTCTTGACGGGTTTAACAGGTCGCTGCAAGGGGAGATCCTACTGACTGATCAGAGGTTTGTTGGTCACTATGGGCGAATTACGTATATCTTTGCATCTCCCAATAGAGACAACTGGGTGGAAGCCTGGAAGAACATAACCTCGAGCCACTTCCGACCGCTTTTCATGCCGCCTTGGTCCTTTGAGGAACTAGAAAATCTTTTCTACCAGTACAAGTATCTGGAGGAGAACAGGTTCTCAGATCCTCGAACAGAGTTTCGTGTGAGAAATCTACTATTTGGTCCTATACCCAGGTGGTACTTCTTCCGCACCCTGGAGATCGGATATCAGGAGATATTAAAGAATGTACATAAGGTGGTCAGGGAAGGGGTGCTTCAGGTGCAGGACTTTAGAGGCGCTGATGACAAGGAAGAATATTCATATACGGTGTTCACAATGTGGCCAAGTGCGGATTTTTCGTATATTCAGTCAATCAGGCCTGTCTCCCAGTGGATTTCACAAAGGATTGCTCAGGTGGCCGCTTACACGGAGGGGTTTGAGACCTTCGTCTTGCTTGCTGTGGGTGACCCGGCATTGAAAGTCGTTGCTGGGAATTTGTTTGAACGTTATGCTCATGAACGGCTTGCACAGGGGGGAACGTTCAAAGCCGTGGAAGATGGATCTGATGTGGTGTTGCAAACTCGTCGGATCAAGTATTTTTCTGGTTTGGCAGTGTCGGCGGACCCCGAGTGGAGGAAGGACACAAGCTACTATTGGGTGCCTAGGAACAAGAACTTCCCCATCGACAGTATAACGCCGAACCATATGATCCAAGTGTCCTTGGCGAAGTCGAGGAAGCCCATGGGTCGGACTGTCTTCTCCAGACTGCGGTCGGATTTAAACCAGGTAGGTGCAATAGTTTTATTATGTTTGGCACTGAACTCCTAACCGATGCAGGACGCTTATATGGTGCTGGTGAAACCTGAGGGTGATAGAAGAAGTGCCCCAGTTATTAAATTTCGAAGTTCGAACGAGCAGAAGGTGCTGTCTGATGAAGACAAGCAGTTGGTCTTAGTTGGTGATTTGAGGTATTGCCAGATCCAGGCATTATGCAAAAAGTATGGAATTCGTGCAAACCAGCACAAGGAGGTGATGCTTAAGGAACTCGAGGAACTTGTGGCTTTTGCTAATGTCCAGGATGGTGGTGGCCTGCAAGAGGAGCAACTGAGGTCGATTGTGAAGACTATTGCATTGCGAGGTGGCTTCTCAGTGGATTCAGGTTGGCGCTATCCGACTCTCGAAGAGCTTTTCACCTCTGTGAAGAACGATATCCATTATGGCGATTACGAACCTTTTTTTGCGCTGGAAGATGATGCTGTTGAAGACAATGGACATGCAGCGATGGATAATTGGGACATAAAGCTTGGCTTCCATGGGGGTAAGATAAAAAACGTGTTTCAGTTATAATCACTGATCAACGTCAAATAATCGCAGGTGGAGCTGCATCCGGGTTTGAATCTGAGATCGTGTACACTGCTCTAATGGAGGAGACCCAGGTGACCTTGAAGTTGGCGCATCTGGATGGTACTCTATCTGGAAAGCAGGTGAGGGTGAAGGTAGAAGGTCACGAGGGTAGACCGTTGATCTGGAAGTCCTATCAGCCATGTGAAGGATGTGAGGTCCTCTTTGTATGAGTGAGAGATCTTCTAGTGTACCTATATTTCATATATAGATATGTCTTCTCAGATCACTTTCCTTTAGTAGTTTCTTGTCTGGAGAAATAATGTTTCTTTCAATCAGCTCAATAGAGTACCCATCTCGTGGCATCTCCAAATGCTTCAAGGATAAAACTTGTTGAGGCAAGGAAGGGAACAGGGTGGGTGGAGGGGGTATGAGGAGTGGGAGCTGTAGTCGTGGCCTGGTCTGAGTACCCATCGTGGTGCATTTGGGTCTTGAGTTGCTCGGCTTGAAACTGTTGGAACATGTACAAGTACAGAGTGGGGTCAGAAGCGGAAGTAGAGTCTTCGTCGTGCTAGGTCGAGAGTCAAACAGACACTCCAGTCAACTAATTCAAGATTTGGAATACATAAATGGTTGTTTCTATAAAAAGCAAGAAGGTTCCTTTAGAACTAGGATACAAAAGTGGAGAACTTGTTATTGAAAAAGAATGCACAAAAAGTTTAAGTCCAGGTATGACACACACCAATTCAAGGTACTTTGCCACTAATAGCATGTTGAAACCATGCAACGTGTTTAACAAGTCACCCATTCCCCTTGTCAATAGCAAACTAATAGGCTATGGAAAAGTTTGGTTGGCAATGACGCTGTCAAAGCTAAACTCTTTTAACCATTAAATTATGCATTAGGTAAGAGATGATGGGTTTAGGCATTTTCAAGATCTAAAGCAATAAAACAATATCTTCTAGAAAGTTTTAAATGCTAGACCCTCTACATCTTGCACGTGTTTTAGTGAATCACTGAGTAGATAAGGTATGAATGATGCCTAAAGTCTTTTGCCTAACTACAATATAGTTTATTACATAATATTTGAGATTTAATTCTTTTATGCTTATATCTAAATTATTAAGTAATATTTTGCTAATATATAGATTTTCTTTTGTAATTCTGCTTTTATTTTTATTTCAGGGTTGAAATATATTAGTTTTCTTGAAATATTAATATTCTAAGTTTATTTATATCCCAAGTAAAAACATACTTTACATGTAACTATAAGAAGCAATTTGTGCTTGCAAGTTTTTGGGGAACACCTTGCAAGAGGAAGTATACCTAGAGTGGGTAGCCCAGCAATAAAATGTTTTGTTTTATATAGCAATATACTCTTTAAATATTTTTGGTCAAAATTTAATATTATAAATTTATTTTAATAGTATTTAAAACATATAATAAGAAAATATTCTATACAGATGGCCTATCTAGATATCACTAAAACATATCAAAGCCAACACCAAGTGATGGTATGTCAAGAATATTACCACTCAATTGACTAAATCTGAGTTCACTATAATTTTATGAGTGTGTAGGCATGATTAAAGCTTTAATTTTTAATAAAAACAAATTTAAAAGCTTTAACAATAAAAGTATATTTATATTATATTTTTCTATGTAGCCATAGTTATTTACAATTTAAATCCTTATCAGAATAATTTACTCCATGTAGCATACAGCAATGCTTGATTTTCTTAATAGTAGTGTTATTCTTATTTATTAATTCAATTGATTAAATGGAAATATATATATATATATATATATATATATAAACACAATATTAATTTTATTGAATATCACTAGAATCATACTAGAAAGTTTTTAGGAAATTTATAAGTCATAAACATGTTTATAAATTATGACAGTTAGATGGTAGAATATCCTAGAATACACAAGCATATTCTAGGTATATTCACTACCACCCACAAAAAATCAAGATAATGTATGCAGTATTTGATTAAGCAGTAATATTTTAAATTCTTTTTTCTAGCTACTATTAGTTAATACTATGGAATATAAGATTTGAATTTACATTTTATTTATCATATATATTTATAAAACATTTTCTTAGTAATTATTTTTTAAATAACTAAATTATTATTAATTATTTTTAGTCAATGTTCTATTTCTTTGTTTGATAGAATATTAATATAAGTTTATCCCAGTAAAAACATAATTTACAGAAAAAAGTAAAAATTTAATTTCTAATATTGTATTTTTCTAAATATATTCATCTTTCCAAATAATAATTTTTATCTAATATTTTTATTAATAAATATTTACATATTTATTCTTACTTATATATTCATATTATCAATTTCACAAGAGCAAAAATATTCATATTAAATCACATTCACCATGATTGCAAGCCCCAAGCTATGCCAACTTTCCATTGGCCAATCAAACATCCACAAAATTTTTGCTGAAACCATACAAACTGGGCTTATCATTGGCTTGCATGCGATAATACATATATTTGACACGTGTCCATTTGCATTTGCAGATGCCAAGCAAGAAGGCGAATCAATGGTGGAGGTTAGCCACTGACTGTGGCATCTGTGGAGTGGCGGAGCTGGAGCAAGCTTTCAATGCAGCCAGAACCATCAGAGAGTTGCTTCAGTTCCTGTTCTTCCACGAGAAAGAAAAAGCTTCAAGGCAAGTTCTTCCTTGTGGTTCTCCTGAGTATCCCATCAGCAAGGGAGTCCACGAGACAGCATTGTAATATCTCATCCTGATAAGAGCTTTGCAAGATGCTTCCACACTTGCAATACGTATCATTAACTAAGACGTTTCTCAAAGCCATAGCTTGCAAACCCAAGCCAAAACTTTGATGACCTTCCCATCGAGCTCCTTGCCTTCTTCTCAAGCCACCAATCCCTAGCAAGCCTTGAAAGCAGTGGCAGAGGTTGCATTGTTTGCTACACAGCCAGTAAGACAGGAGAATTTACGTGTTTAGGGTGCACTCGCGAATGACAGGCGCTCACTTCCTCCATTGCAGATCTACCCATTTGTGTTCACAGGTTGTTTGCACAACCACGGCCGCTTACAGAGCAGCAGTTGCCCTTGCACAAGCATTGGGTATGTATCTCCCGCCTTTGTGATCTGGACATATGAAAGGCACAGAGTTTGTAAAATACCTCTTAATTCCAACAATAAGCTCAACAGCAAGAGCAAAGCAACTCTCTTCGTTTTATGTACTGTTTTCAAGGCCCTTGCAGGGTTGGAAGTCATGAATGGCAAGGTAAATCTATGCCACCTTTCTTTCCTCTTGCTCAAGAGTCAAACAGATCAAGAGGGCAACACAATGTCCTGTTGGAAGCAAAGGCTAGTCTGATTACTATATTTTTTTGTTTGTGCATTTCTAGGAGGCTTTCAAGGCCGATAGAGTTAGAGGTCACAGAGGCGGGCTCCTCAGCAAGAGAACAAGCAAGCACTACAACCTCCACACACAAATTCGTGCAAAAAAACCAAAACAAGATGGCAAGCTAGTAGTAGCATGTCAATGTGATGCCTGGATAATTTCAAGGACAAAGGATCACATGTCCTTGAGGAGCTGTCTTGCCTTTAGCATTGAATTCACACTTTCAACAATCAAAATTGTTTGTGGAATTTCATTTAGTTACCAATTTATACTTACCATCATTTATGGGCTACGGTGTTGTGGGGTCCTTGGAGGCGGGTGAAGCAAATTATGTAGTGGTGGCCACCAAGAGAATGCCTTTGCTTCTGGAATTGATCAACACTTTGGCATTTCTCCAGAGCTCAATGACTATGAAGTTATTTTTTCCTACTTTTGTGATTTGTCAATGAACATCTGTGACTTGGCCGTTTGATTCGTGCTAGAAATTCCTTAGAAAGATTGAAGTGTGGGAATGAGAGCTCTTGGAAGTGAACAACCCTCAATAATGACAACAAAGAGTGTTGGTAGTGGAAGGTTTTACCAACCACCCGTCAAATTCTGCTACGTATATATGTGGTGACGAGTGTTTTGTGAGATTATAAGGATTGAAAGCAAGGATCGAAAGCATACACAGTTTGTAGGGCTTGCCTCCACTGACACTTACCGACACGCCACGGACTGCACCGACACTTACAGTTTGTAGGGCTTGACTTCACCAAAGTGGGCTTTAAATTGATTGTTAGCATTGCGCTTCACATGAAAGAGCCACTTTGTACTCACAATTTTCCGATCTGCTGGTGGAAACCGAAATCCAAGTGTTGTTGCGCATTAAAGAGTTAGACTCAGAGTCCATTCCAATTATTCAGGTCTAATTCTGCTCGTTTTTATTTTGCTAATGCTGAAACTATTCCTGAGCCACAGATGAAGCTGCTGACTTTCCTAGCTGCCTGTGCACGAGCGGAAAAGTGGACGACCAGAATGTCCAATAATAGTGCGTCCAGAAGTATCACTTTGAGCTCCCCACTGCATGGCAGCTGGTTGATGTCTGGCCGGTAGCAGATGTTCCAGCACTCCCACCACCACCACTTATAAATCCACCTCCGCCACCCCACCTATTCCACCCCAGGATGATGGCGATTGGAGGAAATATGTCTTCAAGCACATGGCTTCATGCCTCTCCATAAGGACATGCCTTCATGCACTCTCCATCTGGGACAGATGATGGTATCAGGTACACCGTGCTTGTGATCTCTGGTTATCAATCGCCAGAGACTGTTGCATGTTCGCAGTTATGGCAAACAGCAGCAGTGGCACTGTTGTGGAGCAGCATCTTATCCCTGTCTATAAAGGAGAATTCCACATATGTGAATTTCATGTTTATGAGAGATAATTGTGATGTTAATGTTACAGGCACTAAACATTGCCAGATTGGAAAATTCAAAACAAGCAAACCTTGTCCACAATTAAGATTAGTCTTGGTGAGCAATATATTCATCTTCTTCATTTTGCCAAGAGTTCTAGTGAAGCCAAGAATCATTGCTTTGCAAAGCATGCAGACAAGCACTATTTTGTCACTTTTCTTGCATGTTTGTCTCATGAAGCACAAAGAGCAAAGTTTTCCAGCAGTGTAAGGATTTTCGTGCTAAAGTTGAGAAGCAAACAGGGAGCTGGTCTACACACTTTGGAAAAGGATAGCAATGATGTTTGCCTTCATTGGAAGTCTTGGCACAACCAAGAAGATGAATATATTAGTCACCAAGATTAATCCCGATTGTGTACAAGGCTCACTTGTTTTGAATTTTCCAATCAAGAAGTTCAGCTGATCAAGTAGCAGGTTCTGGCTTAGTGCCTGCAATAATAGCATCACAATTGCCTCACATAAACATGACCTTCAACAGTGCTGCCCTATAGACAGGGATAAGACACTGCTCCACAATGGCGCCACTACTGCTGCTTGCAATGTGACTGCAAACACGCAACAATCACCAGCAATTGATATGGTGCCGGAGATTGGAGGAAGCACAGTGTACCATTCACAGCTCTGATACCATGATGCTGCTGCTAAAGAGCATCTTGATGTGATCAACCCTACTAACTGCCTAACCTACCTACATGGCATAGAGCCAGTACTCGTAGAAGAGCTTCCGAACTGTGTTAGATTGGAGCGAGGATGCATTTGTCGTGTCCATGGTGGAGAAACTTGATGGCTTCCAAGGCGACCAGGGAACTCAGAGAAACTTTGATCAATCAATTTCTAACAGTATATATATCCGAGAGTAGCATATAGGATTCCGAGCGAGGAAAGAGAGCTGGGCACAATGCAGTGCTACTGGATAGATTTGCAAGCCATGTTGCTTCTGGGGTTTAAACTTTGGAAGCACTCAGCAAAGCTGTCCAGCACGAGGCCGTGTTCTTCGTATCCATCAGAAATGAAGATCTCACCACCTCAATGTTGCTGCCTAGAAAGAAATCTTCCACCTCTTGGAGCTGCCCCGAGCGAGACAAGAGATCGAGCATACACATGTAATGTTCTTTCACGTGCTTGATCGACGCAAAGTGGTAACATCCATCACGGATAATCCCTCCGTGGCTATAGCAAAATCACAAAAGCAGGTAAAACTCCATCCAGTGACATCTCGAGGTAAAGCTCCAAAGTCAGTTACAAGCAATATATCCCAAGCATTGGCGACCTCGATCAGGGCATCCTTGTGTGTGATTGCGGGCGTGGAGCTAGAATCCACAGTGGAGGCTGCGCTGGTCAATAGTTCCAACCAGGGCCATCTCGGACAAAATGTACGAAAGGGATTCTCTCCTTGACAGCATATGCCCAGTCTGCATGCAGTGCTACGATGAATCTGAGACCGATCATGGCGCCTTCCAGACGTGCACGAGCATCTCAGCCATTGCGACCGGGAAAATCATCCACGAAGGGCTGAGATTCAACGCTAGCCAGGTTCCATTTTAAGTCGCCTTCTTCAAATGCTATTAAACGACTTGTTCTAGAAAGACAAGCTTGCCCCACAACATCTTTTCCAGCTTTGTTTGACAAGATCCTCAACAGCCCACTCCCGTGTTAGCTCCTCCCGGTCATCGTCATCGGGTGCAAAAACAGGCCGACCTCGGAGCTTCTCGTAAACCATTCTGCATTGCTCCGAGCCCGGAGGTAAGTCCTCGTCCTCGTACACCCTCACTGACGAGCTTCTTTGTCAGTACCTAAAACAAACGATCTCTCTCCAAACCATTCTTGTTCTTGAAACTCTGGTAGAATGTTGCATGTACAAGATCCATGTCAAGCACGACTTCGACGCGAAAAAACAGACCTGGAAACAGCTCCGTAAAGGGCTGGCCATTTAGAGGGACGTCTGTCCACCATCTCATTGCTCTTGCTGAGGTAACTCATGACGAAATCTGTGCACCACAGGTCGCCCATCGACCAGAGCATGTGTTCGGTCCAAAAGTTGCGCTTTCAGGCCGAAAGAACTGCAGCAGTCACGCAGTGCCCCGAGCCGCTGCTTGTCCATAGCGAGCGGATTTGCAAGGTGCTAGGATGCGCTCTACAAACATGATCGTTGTTTGATTTGGTCTCGATCCGTCCTGAAGCATCGATCGATAGGTGGATATCGCCTCGCGAAAGAGGCGATTCTGGTCATAGGCAGCGATCATCGCATTCCAGGCAGCAGTGTCTCGTCGACCGGGGTTTCTGTCGAAGAGATCCTTGGCATGGTCGACGAAGCCGTGCTGGGAATAGGCCGCGAGCATCGCCGTCCAGGCCACCACGTCCTTGCCCGGCATTGCATCGAAGATCGCTCGCGCCTCTGCCAGATACCCCAGCTGGGCGAATGCCGTGAAGAGGAGCGTCCAGAAGAAGATGGTCTTGTCGCGGATGCTATCAAACGCGGCCCGCGCGCGATCGAGATCGCCGAGCCTGCCATACATCTGGACGATGAGATTTCCCAGAAACGTGCTGCGATCCACTCCAAACCCGCTGCTGCCGATCTGCTGGTGCAGTAGCGTTGCCTCGGCCATGGATCCACATCGTCACAGCTGGCTCGCCAAGAGGTTGACACGCTCTGGCCGCTGGATCGCGGCATCGCTCATGGAAAATCAAAGGCGGGAAGTCGAGTTTGCTATAGGCGGGTGAAAGCGATGCGCAGCGCCCAGTCTGCTTTCACAGGGGAGAAATTAAGAACAGCATTACTTGGACTGCCCTTCCCACTATGCAACTAGTGGCAAATGGCTATTTTTTGGTTTAGATTATTATTTACCAGAAGACCACCAAGGCCAACCACGACCCTTAAACTTGCCACGTGGCCCGGTGCAACGGCAGCCGTCGGATGTTACCGTCCAATAGGGCTACAGTAGAAGCTCATGGCATCGTCTTCCGTGGCTATGGAGATTGACGAATCTCCTTTCCAGGAGCTTGAGCGTTCCATCAAGGCTGTGGAAGCTAAAATCGAGGGAGTGGAGAAACAACTGGCGAGCGAGCAAGATCCGGCAGAGAGGCAGTATCTGCGGGAGGAGGAGCAGTATCTGTGGAAGAAGAAGCAGTATCTGCGGAAGAAGGAGGAGCTGCTGCGGGAGGAGAAGCTCCTCCTACTTAAATATAATGGTAAGCCTTTTCCCGTATCATGCTATGCGGATCTGAGACATTTGATTCGCTTGCAGTGCCCCACGGAACTGGCGGATCTGGTAAGTTTCCGCTTGCCCCAAATTTCCTTCTTCCTCATGCCCCAGAATTGTGCTGAGGCATTTGTTCGTGGCCTCGCATTGCATTTGTTTGTTAGTGCTGGACTTTTTTGTCTTCCCGGTTGTAGTTGGTCACTTTGGATCTGTAGTTGGGCGCCCCTGCGTCTTTTGTGTTTTGCTGACGAGATGTTGTGTCGTGGCTAGCTATGTCGTTGTGTCATGTTTGCTATGGCGTTTCTATCCCCTTATTTTTTCTTATCGGTTTTTCTTTTGCTGCGAGTCATGGCTGGCTATGTCGATCTGCTTGATCTGTAGCTGGCGTCCCTGCGTCTTTTGTGTGTTGCGTTTACTTATGATGACGAGATCGTTGTGTGTATAATGGCTCTTTTCTTTTGTTACTGCGCATCTAGCTGGTTTTTTTCTTTTTCACATCTTATTTTCCGGCTTTGAGCAGTTTTTTCTCTTTGCAGACGCAACCAGGTATAACTACGAGCTTCCGACGTCTTTAGAAGCGTGTGACATGTTCCACTTCTGCCCAGTGGTCTTCCGTAAGGATTTCTATTATGTTCAGCAGGTGTGGAAACCATTTTACACACAGATGAGCAAGGTTACCCAAGGGATGGTTAAAGTGGTACACGTCTCCGGCAACCCCGGCATAGGCAAGTCCCATTTTCTGGTTTACGTGCTCCTTAATCTACTGAAGGAAGGGAAGACCGTCCAGGTGGAGCTCGTTAAGGAGAAAACTATGGATTATTATGCTTTCTATCCAGACGGGACATACCAGACTCTTGACGGGTTTAACAGGTCGCTGCAAGGGGAGATCCTACTGACTGATCAGAGGTTTGTTGGTCACTATGGGTGAATTACGTATATCTTTGCATCTCCCAATAGAGACAACTGGGTGGATGCGTGGAAGAACATAACCTCGAGCCGCTTCCAACAGCTTTTCATGCCGCCTTGGTCCTTTGAGGAACTAGAAAATCTTTTCTACCGGTACACGTATCTGGAGGAGAACAGGTTCTCAGATCCTCGAACGGAGTTTCGTGTGAGAAATCTACTATTTGGTCCTATACCCAGGTGGTACTTCTTCCCCCTGGAGAACGGATATCAGGAGATATTAAAGAATGTGCAAGGGATGGTCGGGAAAGGGGTGCTTCAGGTGCAGGACTTGAGAGGTGCTGGTGACAAGGAAGAATATTCATATACGGTGTTCACAATGTGGCCAAGTGCAGATTTTTTGTCTATTCAATCAATCAGGCCCACCTCCCAGTGGGTTTCACAAAGCATTGCTGAGGTGGCTGCTTACACGGAGCTCAAGGGGTTTGAGACCTTTGTCTTGGATGCTGAGAGTGACCCGGCATTGAAAGTCGCTGCTGGGAATCTGTTTGAACGTTATGCGCATGAACGGCTTGCACAGGGGGGGACGTTCAAAGCCGTGGAAGATGGATCTGATGTGGTGTTGCAAACTTGTCGGATCAAGTATTTTTCTGGTTTGACAGTGTCGGCAGACCCCGAGTGGAGGAAGGACACAAGTTCCTATTGGGTGCCTAGGAACCAGAACTTCCCCATCGTCGACAGTATAACGCCGAACCATATGATCCAAGTGTCCTTGGCGAAGTCCAGGAAGCCCATGGATCGGGCTGTCTTCTCCAGACTGCAGTCGGATTTAAACCAGGTAGGTGCAATATCTTTATTATGTTTGACACTAAACTCCTAACCGATGCAGGACGCTTATATGGTGCTGGTGAAACCTGAGGGTGATAGAAGAAGTGCCCCGGTTATTAAATTTCGAAGTTTGAACAAGCAGAAGGTCTTGTCTGATGAAGACAAGCAGCTGGTCTTAGCTGGTGATTTGAGGTATCACCAAATCCAGGCATTGTGCAAGAAGTATAAAATTCGTGCAAACCAGCACAAGGAAGTGATGCTTGAGGAACTCAAGGAACTTGTGGCTGTTGCCAATGTCCAAGATGGTGGTGGCATGCAAGAGGAGCAACTGAGGCCGATTGTGAAGACTATTGCATTGTGGAGTGGCTTCTCGGTGAATTCAGGTTGGCACTATCTGACTCTCAAAGAGCTTTTCACCTCTGTGAAGAATGACATCCATTATGGCGATTATGAACCTTTTTTTGCGCTGGAAGATGATGCTGTTGAAGACAATGGATATGCAGCGATGGATAATTGGGACATAAAGCTTGGCTTCCATGGGGGTAAGATAAAAAAATGTGTTTCATTTATAATCTCTGATCAATGTCGAATAATCACAGGTGGAACTACATCCGGGTTTGAATCTGAGATCGTGTACACTGCTCTAATGGAGGAGACCCAAGTGACCTTGAAGTTGGCGCATCTGGATGGTACTCTAGCTGGAAAGTAGGTGAGGGTGAAGGTAGAAGGTCATGAGAGTAGACCGTTGATCTGGAAGTCCTATCAGCCATGTGAAGGATGTGAGGTCCTCCTTGTATGAGTGAGAGATCTTCTAGTGTACCTATATTTCATATATGATCCCCTTTATATGTTGTTGTTTTCCTTTGCATTTTCGTAAATCACTTTCCTTTAGTAGTTTTCTGTCTGGAGAAATAATATTTCCTTTCTTTAATCAGCTCAATACAGTAAACATCTCGTGGCATCTCCAAATGCTTCAAAGGATGAAACTTGTTGAAGTAATGATGAAAGCAGGGAATGGGGTATGGGGAGTGAGAGCCATAGTCGTGGCCTGGTTCTGAGTACCCATCGTGGCGCATTTGGGTCTTGAGTTGCTTGGCTTGAAACTGTTGGAACAAGTACAGACTGGAGTCAAACAGACACCCCGGTCAACTATTCCCAAAGGGTAAGTCAACCAAGGAGGCCAGGTTAAGCAGGCAGCGAATTTAGTTAGCAATCTCCTTATTACAAACCTACGAATTTGTACCACACAAGGTAAGGGAGTTGCTGAATGCAAGTAGGTGTCAGTGGCTTATTGCTCCAAAGTCAAAATGGTTACAAGTACATTGTAGGGGGGAAATAGGTAGCATAGAACTCCACCCATTTGGATATGTGAATAGATTTATTCAAGATTTGGAATACATAAATGATAGTTTCCATAAAAGCAAGAAGGTTCCTTCAGAACTGGTGGGTCAAGGAATTGACACAGGATACAAAAGTGGAGAACTTGTTATTGAAAAAGAATGCACAAAAAGTATAAGTCCAATTTAAGTGTATTGTGGATGCATATGGCTGAATTGAGGTATGGCACACACCAATTCGAGGTACTTTGCCATGTTGAAACCATGCAACGTGTCTAACAAGTCACCCATTCCCCTTGTCAATAGCAAACTTGTTGTGGATAGGCTATGGAGAAGTTTGGTTGGCAATGACACCGTTCCTGTCAACCACAAAGCTAAACTCTTTTAACTGTTAAATTATGCATTAGGTAAGAGATGAAGGGTTTAGGCATTTCCAAGATCTAAAGCAATAAAACAATATCTTTTAGAACCTTTATATCTTGGCTGCATATGAATGATGCCTAAAAGTCTCTGCCTAACTACAAATATAGTTTATTATATAGAATTTGAAATTTAATTATTTTATGCCTATATCAAAATTATTAAGTAATTCTTTGCTAATATATAAATTATTAGTAATTATTTTTAGTAATTCTGCTTTTCATTTTGCTTCAGGATTGTAATATATTAGTTTTCTTGAAATATTAATATTCTAAGTTTATTTATATCCAAGTAAAAACATACTTTATATGTAGCTATAACAAGCAATTTGTGCTTGCAATACCTAGAGTGGGCAGCCCAGCAATAAAATGTTTTGTTTTATATAGCAATATACTCTTTAAATATTTTTTATTAAAATTTAATGTTATTAATTTATTTTAATAGTATTTAAAAATATAATAAGAAAATATTCTATACAGATGGTCTATTTAGATATCACTGGAACATATGAAAGCCAACATCAAGTGATGGTATATCAAGAATATTACCACTCAATTGACTAAATCTGACTTTGCTATAGTTTTGTGAGTGTGTAGGCATGATTAAAGCTTTAATTGTGAATAAAAACGAAGTAAACATCTTTAACAATAAGAGTATATATATTATATTTTTATAGGTAGCCTTAGTTTTTTACAATTTAACTTCTTATCAAAATTATTTGATCCATGTAGCATACAACAATGCTTGAGTTTCTTAATAGTAGTGTTATTCTTATTTAATAATTTAATTGATCAAATGGAAGTATATAATTATAAATATGTATATAATTTATAAAACAAACATTAATCTTATTGAATATCAACCATTAGATGGTACTAGAATCATACTAGAAAGTGTTTAGGAAATTTTATAAATTATGACAGGTAGATGGTAGAATATCCTAGAATATACAAGCATATTCTAGACATATTCACTACTACCCACAAAAACAAGATAATGTATACAATATTTGATTAAGCAGTAATATGTTTAAACATTTTTTCTAGCTACTATTAGTTAATACTATGGAATATAAGATTTGAATTTACAGTCTATATATCATATATATTTATAAAAAAATTTCTTTCTGGGTATAAATAAATAAGTAAAAATTATTTTTAGTCAATATTCTCTTACTTTTTTGATAGAATATTAATATAAATTTATTCTTGGAAAACATAATTTAGAGAAAAAAGTAAAAATAGAATTTCTAATATTGTATTTTTCTAAATATATTCATATTTCTAAAAAATAATTAATAAATATTTATTCTTATTTATATATTCATCTTATCAATTTAACAAGAGAAAACATATTTATATAAAATCACAAATTTTTATATTCATAATAGTAAAGTGATAAAAGGCCGAAAGCTTGCGGCTGTCTGATTGCAATAATACTAAAGTGATAAAGGCCAGAAGCTTGTGGCTGTTTGATTGCAAGCCCTAGGCCCAATTTGTATTGTTTCAGCAAAACTTTTGTGGATGTTTGATTGGTCAATGGAAAGCTGGCTGCATGCGATAATACAAATATTTGACATATGTCCATTTGTGTTTTCAGGTGCCAAGCAAGAGGGCAAATCAATGGTGAAGGTTAGCAACTAATTGTGGCATCTGTGGAGTGGTGGAGCTGGAGCAAGCTTTCAATGCAGCTAGAACCATCAGAGAGTTGCTTTAGTCCTTGTTCTTCCACAAGAGAGAACAAGCTTCAAGGCAAGTTCTTCCTTGTGGTTCTCTTGAGTATCCCATCAGCAAGGGAGTCCACAAGACAGCACTGTAATATCTTATCCTGATAAGAGTTTTGCAAGATGGTTCCACACTTGCAATATGTACCATTAACCAAGACATTCCTCAAAGCTATAGCTTACAAACCTGATTTGAAACTTTGATGACCTTCCCATTGAGCTCCTCGCCTTCTTCTCAAGCTACCAAGTCCAAGCAAGACTTGAAAGCAGCAATTGTAGGTTGTATTGTCTGCTACACAGCCCATAAGACAGGAATTTAACACGTGTTTAGGGTGCACTTGCAAATGAGAGGTGCTCACTTCCTCCACTGCAGATCTACCCATTTATGTTCATAGGTGTTTGCATGACTATGGCCGCTTACAGACTCTCTTCATTTCACATACTGTTTTCAAAGCCCTTACAAGGTTGGAAGTCATGAATGGCAATGTATTGTTCATGAATGGCCATTGCTTTGTGCATATCTAGGAGGCTTTCAAGGTTAATAGAGCTAGAGCTCACAGAGGTGGGCTCCTCAATAAGAGAACAATCAAGCATTACAATCTTCACATGCAAATTTCTGCATTTTAGACTTATTAAGAGGTCCATTTAGCCTAGTATTATTCAAGCCAAAGACATTTAACTTTGTATTGCAAAACGCTTTAATTGATTGAAAAAAAGGATGCATTTTTATTTATGAGCCTTTCCCTTTATATTTAAACTCACTCTTATTTATAAACCTTTTCCCTCTATATTTAAATTCTCATCTCTCAAGTCGTTCTATTTAATTGTTTATAACCTAGATAATTTCAAAGACAAATGATCACATGTCCTTAAGGAGGTATCTTGCATTTAGCATTGAATTCACACTTTCAACAATCAAAATTGTCTATGGAATTTCATTTAATTACCAATTTATGCTTACCATCATTTATGGGCTGCGGTGTTGTGGGGTCCTTGGAGGAGGCAAAAGGTGAGGCAAGTTGTGTAGTGGTGGCCACCAAAAGAGTAGGTTCTTGCGCTTGACAAAGTGAGGGCTTCTATGGCTAATGCATCACTAGCTAATGCCTTTGCTTCTGGAATTTATCAACACTTTGGCATTTCTCTAGAGCTCAAAGTTATTTTAGGTGCTATTTTTGTAATTTGTCAATGAACATCTGTAACTTTTGATTCGTGCTAGAAATTCCTTAGAAAGATTAAAGTGTGGGAATGAGAGCTCTTGGAAGTGAACAACCCTCAATAATGAAAACAAAGAGTGTTGGTAAGGCCAACCACCTGCCAGATTCTGCAACGTATAAATGTGGTGACGAGTGTTTTGTGAGATTATAAGGATTGAAAGCAAGGATCAAAAGCATACATAGTTTGTAGGGCTTGCCTTCACTGACACTTACCGACATGCCGTGGACTGCATTTGTAGGGCTTGACTTCACCAAAGTGGGCTTTAAATTGACTGTTAGCATTGAAAGAGCCACTTTGTACTCACAATTTTCCAATCTGCTGGCTTGGAAACCAAAATCCATTGACTCAGAGTCCATTCCAAGAAGAAGCATGTGGACCTGATAATTATTCAGGTCTAATTCTGCTCGGTTTTATTTTGCTAATGCTGAAACTATTCCTGAGCCACAGTCAGTTGATGAAGCTGCTGACTTTCCTAAGCGGCCTGTGCACAAGCTGAAAAAGTGGACGACCAGAATGGGAATATCCAATAATAGTGCGTCCAGAAGTATCACTTTGAGCTCGCTGCTGATCCTTACAACATGGTGGGCAGTAGCAGATGTTCCAGCGCTCCCACCACCACCACTTATAAATCTGCCTCCCCCACCTATTCCACCCCAGGATGATGGCGATTGGAGGAAATATGTCTTCAAGCACATGCCTTTATGCCTCTCCATAAGGACATGCCTTCATGTCCTCTCCATCTGGGACAGAAGAGTAAGTGTATCAGACTTGTGAATAGTACACCATGCTTGCGATCTCCAGCTATCAATCACTAGAGATTGTTGCATGTTCTCAGTCATGGCGGGCAGCAACAGTGGCACCATTGTGGAGCAAGAGTCTTATCTGTGTCTACAAAGGAGAATTCCACACATGTGAATTTCATGTTTATGCGAGACAATTGTGATGTTATTGTTACAGGCACTGAGTGCTGCTAGATTGGAAAATTCAAAACAAGCAAGCCTTATTCACAATTGGGATTGGTCTTGGTGAACAATATATTCATCTTCTTCATTGTGCCAAGAGTTCTAGTGAAAGCAAACATCATCACTATCGTTTTCCAAAGCATGCAGATGAGCACTATTTTGTCACTTTTCTTGCAAGGTTGATGTTTGTCTCATGAAGCACAAAGAGCAAAGTTTTCAAGCACTTTAAGGATTTTTGTACTTAGCGCTGGAAATATTTACCGACCACCCTTAAACTTGCCACGTGGCCCGGCGCAACGGCAGCCGTCGGATGTTACCCTCCAATAGGGCTAGTTCTTTCAGTAGAAGCGGCATCGTCTTCCGTGGCGACGACTCTCCTTTCCAGGGGCTTGAGCGTTCCATCAAGGCTGTGGAAGCTGAAATCGAAGGAATGGAGAAACAACTGGCTAGCGAGCAAGATCCGGTAGAGAGGCAGAAGAAGAAGCAGCAGCTGGAGCAGCAGGAGGGGGAGCGGCTGCGGGAGGAGAAGCTCCTCCTACTTAAATCTAATAGTAAGCCTTTTCCCGTATCATGCTATGCGGATCTGAGACATTTGATTCACTTGTAGTGCCCCACGGAATCGGCGGATCTGGTATGCAATTTGTTTCCGCTTGCCCCAAATTTCCTTCTTCGTCATTCTCACTGTATGCCCCAGAATTGTGCTGAGGCATTTGTTCGTTTTGGATCTGGAGTTGGGCGTCCCTGCGTCTTTTGTGTTTTGGTGACGAGATGTTGTGTCGTGGCTAGCAATGTCGTTGTGTCATGTTTGCTATGGCGTTTCTATCCCCTTACTTTTTTTTATCGTCTTTCTTTTGCTGCCTGGACCCTTTAGCAGCCATTTCGAGTCGTGGCTGGCTATGTAGATCTGGTTGATCTGTAGTTGGCGTCCCTGCGTCTTTTGTGTGTTGCGTTTACTTATGATGACGAGATCGTTGTGCGTGTAATGGTCTGACAAGCTCTTTTCTTTTGTTACTGCGCATCTAGCTGGTTTTTTTCTTTTTCACATCTTATTTTCCGGCTTTGAGCAGTTTTTTCTCTTTGCAGACGCAACCAGGTATAACTACGAGCTTCCGACGTCTTTAGAAGCGGGTGACATGTTCCACTTCTGCCCAGTGGTCTTCCGTAAGGATTTCTATTATGTTCAGCAGGTGTGGAAACCATTTTACACACAGATGAGCAAGGTTACCCAAGGGCACGTTAGCGTGGTACACGTCTCCGGCAACCCCGGCATAGGCAAGTCCCATTTTCTGGTTTACGTGCTCCTTAATCTACTGAAGGAAGGGAAGACCGTCCAGGTGGAGCTCGTTAAGGAGAAAACTATGGATTATTATGCTTTCTATCCAGACGGGACATACCAGACTCTTGACGGGTTTAACAGGTCGCTGCAAGGGGAGATCCTACTGACTGATCAGAGGTTTGCTGGTCACTATGGGCGAATTACGTATATCTTTGCATCTCCCAATAGAGACAACTGGGTGGGTGCGTGGAAGAACATAACCTCGAGCCGCTTCCAACAGCTTTTCATGCCGCCTTGGTCCTTTGAGGAACTAGAAAATCTTTTCTACCGGTACGCGTATCTGGAGGAGAACAGGTTCTCAGATCCTCGAACGGAGTTTCGTGTGAGAAATCTACTATTTGGTCCTATACCCAGGTGGTACTTCTTCCCCCTGGTGAACGGATATCAGGAGATATTAAAGAATGTGGAAGGGATGGTTGGGGAAGGGGTGCTTCAGGTGCAGGACTTGAGAGGTGCTGGTGGCAAGGAAGAATATTCATATACGGTGTTCACAATGTGGCCAAGTGCAGATTTTTTGTCTATTCAATCAATCAGGCCCATCTCCCAGTGGGTTTCACAAAGCATTGCTGAGGTGGCTGCTTACAGGAAGCTCAAGGGGTTTGAGACCTTTGTCTTGGATGCTGAGAGTGACCTGGCATTGAAAGTCGCTGCTGGGAATCTGTTTGAACGTTATGCGCATGAACGGCTTGCACAGGGGGGGACGTTCAAAGCCGTGGAAGATGGATCTGATGTGGTGTTGCAAACTCGTCGGATCAAGTATTTTTCTGGTTTGACAGTGTCGGCAGACCCCGAGTGGAGGAAGGACACAAGTTCCTATTGGGTGCCTAGGAACCAGAACTTCCCCATCGTCGACAGTATAATGCCGAACCATATGATCCAAGTGTCCTTGGCGAAGTCCAGGAAGCCCATGGATCGGGCTGTCTTCTCCAGACTGCGGTCGGATTTAAACCAGGTAGGTGCAATATCTTTATTATGTTTGACACTAAACTCCTAACCGATGCAGGACGCTTATATGGTGCTGGTGAAACCTGAGGGTGATAGAAGAAGTGCCCCGGTTATTAAATTTCGAAGTTCAAACGAGCAGAAGATGCTGTCTGATGAAGACAAGCAACTGGTCTTAGCTGGTGATTTGAGGTATTGCCAGATCCAGGCATTATGCAAGAAGTATGGAATTCGTGCAAACCAGCACAAGGAGGTGATGCTCAAGGAACTCAAGGAACTTGTGGCTCTTGCCAATGTCCAAGATGGTGGCAGCCTGCAAGAGGAGCAACTAAAGCTGATTGTGAAGACTATTGCATTGCGGAGTGGCTTCTCGGTGAATTCAGGTTGGCACTATCTGACTCTCGAAGAGCTTTTCACCTCTGTGAAGAACGACATCCATTATGGCGATTATGAACCTTTTTTTGCGCTAGAAGATGATGCTGTTGAAGACAATGGATATGCAACGATGGATAATTGGGACATAAAGCTTGGCTTCCATGGGCGTAAGATAAAAAAATGTGTTTCATTTATAATCTCTGATCAATGTCGAATAATCACAGGTGGAACTACATCCGGGTTTGAATCTGAGATCGTGTACACTGCTCTAATGGAGGAGACCCAAGTGACCTTGAAGTTGGCGCATCTGGATGGTACTCTAGCTGGAAAGCAGGTGAGGGTGAAGGTAGAAGGTCACGAGGGTAGACTGTTGATCTGGAAGTCCTATCAGCCATGTGAAGGATGTGAGGTCCTCCTTGTATGAGTGAGAGATCTTCTAGTGTACCCATATTTCATATATAGATACATGATCCCCTTTATATGTTGTTGTTTTCCCTTGCATTCACTTCGTAGATCACTTTCCTCTAGTAATATTTCCTTTCTTTAATCAGCTCAATACAGTAAGCATCTCCATGGCATCTCCAAATGCTTCAAGTGTTGAAGCAATGATGAAAGCAGGGAATGGGGTATGGGGAGTGAGAGCCATAGTCGTGGCCTGGTTCTGAGTACCCATCGTGGCGCATTTGGGTCTTGAGTTGCTTGGCTTGAAACTGTTGGAACAAGTACAGACTGGAGTCAAACAGACACCCCGGTCAACTATTCCCAAAGGGTAAGTCAACCAAGGAGGCCAGGTTAAGCAGGCAGCGAATTTAGTTAGCAATCTCCTTATTACAAACCTACTAATTTGTACCACACAAGGTAAGGGATTTGCTGAATGCAAGTAGGTGTCAGTGGCTTATTGCTCCAAAGTCAAAATGGTTACAAGTACATTGTAGGGGGGAAATAGGTAGCATAGAACTCCACCCATTTGGATATGTGAATAGATTTATTCAAGATTTGGAATACATAAATGATAGTTTCCATAAAAGCAAGAAGGTTCCTTCAGAACTGGTGGGTCAAGGAATTGACACAGGATACAAAAGTGGAGAACTTGTTATTGAAAAAGAATGCACAAAAAAGTATAAGTCCAATTTAAGTGTATTGTGGATGCATATGGCTGAATTGAGGTATGACACACACCAATTCGAGGTACTTTGCCACTAATAGCATGTTGAAACCATGCAACGTGTCTAACAAGTCACCCATTCCCCTTGTCAATAGCAAACTTGTTGTGGATAGGCTATGGAGAAGTTTGGTTGGCAATGATGCCGTTCCTGTCAACCACAAAGCTAAACTCTTTTAACTGTTAAATTATGCATTAGGTAAGAGATGAAGGGTTTAGGCATTTCCAAGATCTAAAGCAATAAAACAATATCTTCTAGAACCTTTATATCTTGGCTGCGTATGAATGATGCCTAAAAGTCTCTGCCTAACTACAAATATAGTTTATTATATAGAATTTGAAATTTAATTATTTTATGCCTATATCAAAATTATTAAGTAATTCTTTGCTAATATATAAATTATTAGTAATTATTTTTAGTAATTCTGCTTTTCATTTTGCTTCAGGATTGTAATATATTAGTTTTCTTGAAATATTAATATTCTAAGTTTATTTATATCCAAGTAAAAACATACTTTATATGTAGCTATAACAAGCAATTTGTGCTTGCAATACCTAGAGTGGGCAGCCCAGCAATAAAATGTTTTGTTTTATATAGCAATATACTCTTTAAATATTTTTTATTAAAATTTAATGTTATTAATTTATTTTAATAGTATTTAAAAATATAATAAGAAAATATTCTATACAGATGGCCTATTTAGATATCACTGGAACATATGGAAGCCAACATCAAGTGATGGTATATCAAGAATATTACCACTCAATTGACTAAATCTGACTTTGCTATAGTTTTGTGAGTGTGTAGGCATGATTAAAGCTGTGAATAAAAACGAATTAAACAGCTTTAACAATAAGAGTATATATATTATATTTTTATAGGTAGTCTTAGTTTTTTACAATTTAACTCCTTATCAAAATTATTTGATCCATGTAGCATACAACAATGCTTGAGTTTCTTAATAGTAGTGTTGTTCTTATTTAATAATTTAATTGATCAAATGGAAGTATATAATTATAAATATGTATATAATTTATAAAAAAATATTAATCTTATTGAATATCAACCATTAGATGGTACTAGAATCATACTAGAAAGTGTTTAGGAAATTTTATAAATTATGACAGGTAGATGGTAGAATATCCTAGAATATACAAGCATATTCTAGACATATTCACTACTACCCACAAAAACAAGATAATGTATACAGTATTTGATTAAACAGTAATATGTTTAAACATTTTTTCTAGCTACTATTAGTTAATACTATGGAATATAAGATTTGAATTTACAGTCTATATATCATATATATTTATAAAAACATTTCTTTCTGGGTATAAATAAATAAGTAAAAATTATTTTTAGTCAATATTCTCTTACTTTTTTGATAGAATATTAATATAAATTTATTCCTGTAAAACATAATTTAGAGAAAAAAGTAAAAATAGAATTTCTAATATTGTATTTTTCTAAATATATTCATATTTCTAAACAATAATTAAGAAATATTTATTCTTATTTATATATTCATCTTATCAATTTAACAAGAGCAAACATATTTATATAAAATCACAAATTTTTATATTCATAATAGTAAAGTGATAAAAGGCCGAAAGCTTGCGGCTGTCTGAGTGCAATAATACTAAAGTGATAAAGGCCAGAAGCTTGTGGCTGTTTGATTGCAAGCCCTAGGCCCAATTTGTATTGTTTCAGCAAAACTTTTGTGGATGTTTGATTGGTCAATGGAAAGCTGGCTGCATGCGATAATACAAATATTTGACATATGTCCATTTGTGTTTGCAGATGCCAAGCAAGAGGGCAAATCAATGGTGAAGGTTAGCAACTAATTGTGGCATCCGTGGAGTGGTGGAGCTGGAGCAAGCTTTCAATGCAGCTAGAACCATCAGAGAGTTGCTTTAGTCCTTGTTCTTCCACAAGAAAGAACAAGCTTCAAGGCAAGTTCTTCCTTGTGGTTCTCTTGAGTACCCCATCAGCAAGGGAGTCCACAAGACAGCACTGTAATATCTTATCCTGATAAGAGTTTTGCAAGATGGTTCCACACTTGCAATATGTACCATTAACCAAGACATTCCTCAAAGCTATAGCTTACAAACCTGATTTGAAACTTTGATGACCTTCCCATTGAGCTTCTCGCCTTCTTCTCAAGCTACCAAGTCCAAGCCAGACTTGAAAGCAGCAATTGTAGGTTGTATTGTCTGCTCATTTATGTTCATAGGTGTTTGCATGACTATGGCCACTTACAGACTCTCTTCATTTCACATACTGTTTTCAAGGCCTTTACAAGGTTGGAAGTCATGAATGGCAACGTATTGTTCATGAATGGCCATTGCTTTGTGCATATCTAGGAGGCTTTCAAGGTTAATAGAGCTAGAGCTCACAGAGGTGGGCTCCTCAATAAGAGAACAATCAAGCAAATTTCTTCACATGCAAATTTCTGCATTTTAGACTTATTAAGAGGTCCATTTAGCCTAGTATTATTCAAGTCTAAAGACATTTAACTTTGTATCCCAAAACACTTTAATTGATTGAAAAAAAGGATGTATTTTTATTTATGAGCCTTTCCTTTTATATTTAAATTCACTCTTATTCATAAACATTTTCCCTCTATATTTAAATTCTATAGATCATCTCTCAAGTTGTTCTATTTAATTGTTTATAACCTAGATAATTTCAAAGACAAATGATCACATGTCCTTAAGGAGTTATCTTGCATTTAGCATTGACTTCACACTTTCAACAATCAAAATTGTCTATGGAATTTCATTTAATTACCAATTTATGCTTACCATCATTTATGGGCTGCAGTGTTGTGGGTCCTTGGAGGAGGCGAAAGGTGAGGCAAGTTGTGTAGTGGTGGCCACCAAGAGAGTAGGTTCTTGCGCTTGACAAAGTGAGGGCTTCTATGGCTAATGCATCACTAGCTAATGCCTTTGCTTCTGGAATTGATCAACACTTTGGCATTTCTCCAGAGCTCAATGACTATGAAGTTATTTTAGGTGCTATTTTTGTAATTTAGCAATGAACATCTGTAACTTTTGATTCGTGCTAGAAATTCCTTAGAAAGATTAAAGTGTGGGAATGAGAGCTCTTGGAAGTGAACAACCCTCAATAATGAAAACAAAGAGTGTTGGTAGTGGAAGGCCAACCACCTGCCAGATTCTGCAACGTATAAATGTGGTGACAAGTGTTTTGTGAGATTATAAGGATTGAAAGAAAGGATCAAAAGCATACATAGTTTGTAGGGCTTGCCTTCACTGACACTTACCGACATGCCACGGACTGCATTTGTAGGGCTTGACTTCACCAAAGTGGGCTTTAAATTGACTGTTAGCATTGAAAGAGCCACTTTGTACTCACAATTTTCCGATCTGCTGACTTGGAAACCAAAATCCATAGACTCAGAGTCCATTCCAAGAAGAAGCACGTGGACCTGATAATTATTCAGGTCTAATTCTGCTCGGTTTTATTTTGCTAATGCTGAAACTATTCCTGAGCCACAGTCAGTTGATGAAGCTGCTGACTTTCCTAAGCGGCCTGTGCACAAGCTGAAAAAGTGGACGACTAGAATGGGAATGTCCAATAATAGTGCATCCAGAAGTATCACTTTGAGCTCGCTGCTGATCCTTACAACATGGTGGGCAGTAGCAGATGTTCCAGCGCTCCCACCACCACCACTTATAAATCTGCCTCCCCCACCTATTCCACCCCAGGATGATGGCGATTGGAGGAAATATGTCTTCAAGCACATGCCTTTATGCCTCTCCATAAGGACATGCCTTCATGTCCTCTCCATCTGGGACAGAAGAGTAAGTGTATCAGACTTGTGAATGGTACACCATGCTTGCGATCTCCAGCTATCAATCACTAGAGATTGTTGCATGTTCTCAGTCATGGCGGGCAGCAACAGTGGCACCATTGTGGAGCAAGAGTCTTATCTGTGTCTACAAAGGAGAATTCCACACATGTGAATTTCATGTTTATGCGAGACAATTGTGATGTTATTGTTACAGGCACTGAGTGCTGCTAGATTGGAAAATTCAAAACAAGCAAGTTATATTCGTCTTATTCATTGTGCCAAGAGTTCTAGTGAAGGCAAGCATCATCACTATCCTTTTCCAAAGCATGCAGATGAGCACTATTTTGTCACTTTTCTTGCAAGGTTGATGTTTATCTCATGAAGCACAAAGAGCAAAGTTTTCCAGCACTTTAAGGATTTTTGTGCTAAAGTTAAGAAGCAAACTGGTCTGCACACTTTGGAAAAGGATAGCAATGATGTTTGCCTTCACTGGAAGTCTTGGCAGAATCAAGAAAAAGAATATACTACTCACCAAGATCAATCCCGATTATGGACAACTCCGCTTGTTTTGAATTTTCCAATCAGGAAGTTCAGCTGATCCGACAGCAGGTTCTGGCTCAGTGCCTGCAACAATAGCTCACATAGACATGACCTTCAACAGTGCTGCCCACCCTTGTACACAACGGCACCACTGCTGCTACTCGCAATGTGACTGCAAACACGCAACAATCACCAGCGATTGATATGGTGCCGGAGATTGCAGGAAGCACAGTGTACCATTCATGGCTCTGATTACTCATCTTGATGTGATCAACCCTAGGTACACACTAACTGCCTAGGAACTGAACCTGCCTCCATGGCATAGAGCCAGTGACTCATACACTCGTAGAAGAGCTTCCGAACTGTGTTAGATTGGACAGCAGCCTCTTTTTTGAGAGCGAGGATGCATTTGTCGTGTCCATGGTGGAGAAACTTGATGGCTTCCAAGGCGATCAGGGAACTCAGAAAAACTTTGATCAATCAATTTCTAACAGTATATATATCCGAGAGTAGCATATAGGATTCCGAGCGACGAAAGAGACACAATGCAGTGCTACTGGATAGATTTGCAAGCCATGTTGCCTCTGGGGTTTAAACTTTGGAAGCACTCAGCAAAGCTGTCCAGCACGAGGCCGTGTTCTTCGTATCCATCAGAAATGAAGATCTCACCACCTCAATGTCGCTGCCTAGAAAGAAATCTTCCACCTCTTGGAGCTGCCCCGAGCGAGACAAGAGATCGAGCATACACATGTAATGTTCTTTCACGTGCTTGATCGACGCAAAATGGTAACATCCATCACGGATAATCCCTCCGTGGCTATAGCAAAATCACAAAAGCAGGTAAAACTCCATCCAGTGACATCTCGAGGTAAAGCTCCAAAGTCAGTTACAAGCAATATATCCCAAGCATGGTCGCTGGAATTGGCGACCTCGATCAGGGCATCCTTGTGTGTGATTGCGGGCGTGGAGCGAGAATCCACAGTGGAGGCTGCGCTGGTCAATACGTACTGCAAGTGTGGCCAGTTAGTTCCAACCAGGGCCATCTTGGACAAAATGTACGAAAGGGATCTTCTCGCTTGACAGCATATGCCCAGTCTTCATGCAGTGCTACGATGGATCTGAGACCGATCACGTCGCATTCGCTGGCGCCTTCCACACGTGCACGAGCATCTCACCCATTGCGACCGGGAAAATCATCCACGAAGGGCTGAGACTCACCGCTGCCGCCAGCGTTGTCAACGCGTTCTACGCGTCCATGATCGAGGTTCCATTTTAAGTCAAATGCTATTTGTATTGAAGGCATACGAGTTACCTACAACGTCGCTCAGTTTCTGTTCTAGAAAGACAAGCTTGCCCCACAACAGAGATGGTCTCAACAGCCCACTCCCGTGTTAGCTCCTCCCGGTCATCGTCATCGGGTGCAAAAACAGGCCGACCTCGGAGCTTCTCGTAAACCATTCTGCATTGCTCCGAGCCCGGAGGTAAGTCCTCGTCCTCGTACACCCTCACTGACGAGCTTCTTTGTCAGTACCTAAAACAAACGATCTCTCTCCAAACCATTCTTGTTCTTGAAACTCTGGTAGAATGTTGCATGTACAAGATCCATGTCAAGCACGACGTCGACGCGAAAAAACAGACCTGGAAACAGCTCCGTAAAGGGCTGGCATCTCATTGCTCTTGCTGAGGTAACTCATGACGAAATCTGTGCACCACAGGTCGCCCATCGACCAGAGCATGCGTTCGGTCCAAACGTTGCGCTCCAGGCCGAAAGAACTGCGGCAGTCTGCTTGTCCATAGCGAGCGGATTGGCAAAGTGCTAGGATGCGCTCTACAAACACGAAGTTCGTAAAATCTACGCATTACGATGGACAGCAAACTTGTCAACGACATGTCCACGCCGTTACATTCTTTGAGGCCCTGCGATCAAGTGTGAGTGAAAACGTGGTTTGCGGTGAATGGAAGAGAGTAAAAGGCTACATACCTGAAAACAAGTCGAGAATTTTAATGCCCTCACTATAGGCGCTAGCGCTGCCGACTTTGGATCTGCAATGCAATGTATAAGAAGTGGTGATCAAGCAGTGCAAACTTGTACATGCCGTGCATTATATATTTGTGAGGAACACGAGCAGTCGCAAGTATATGCTTGGATTAATCCGTGACCTGCAACATGGCGCTTGTTATCATCGAAGCAGATGATCTACCTTCCGTCGCTGGCAGCACGGATGAGAAGGTCCTAAGCTTCGGGGTCTCGAGCGAAGCTGGTGAACGAAGCATTCAAAGAAAAGGTGAAGCGAGACGAAAGGAAAAACTTTAGGCCTCACTCACGCTTCCCTTGGAAACCAATCCGTCCGGCGATGATGTCGTTCACTATATCCTTGTGCCGGATGATCTTGCTAATGCAATGCCGACGCGAGATAAGCGATGACCACGATCAGTCGCAAACACGGGCTTGACCATGCAGCATTCCCGCAGCAGCTCGTACTTTTCTTGCGAGAGGCCTGGCTGCTCCATGAAATCGGCCGCTTCACACAAAGGGCGTAGCTTAGATCGCAGCATCAAGCAAAGAGGGAAGCGAGTCACCTCGGAAAATCCAGTTTTTGGAGACAAACTCCTCGCTTCGATGAAGGAAGAACATGAATTCCTCGGAGGTACCAACAGCAGGTATCCCAATCCCCAGACGTATGGAGTAGCGTTTGCACCAGATGGACATCCCCAAGATCTCCACTGCATGCCGCCATGGTATCAGCGATCACGCATCTCATAAAAGAAGAGCGGGAAATTGCCCTAAATGTGCGTTATTGGAATCGAACGAGGATCAAACCCACCGTTTGCAAACGGTCACTTCTCGATTTAAAAGCCCTTGGGGTTTTGCCGGCGCCAGAAGGATCGCTCGATCGAGCTCGCGGCGCCTCCAAATCCTAGCCAAGAACGGCCCATCCGCCTCGCGGCGCCACTGTAAGCGTCCTGCGAGCTGCATTTTGGATTGTCATTGATCAGATTTCTTGGCAGGATCGCGCCTCCGGAAGCGCTGAGCCAGGGTTTTGTCGCCGGCGCCAGGAGGATCGTCGAGCTCGCGGCTCCTAGTCAAGAACAGGCCGTTCGCCTCGCGGCGCCTCTGTAAGCGTCCTGCGAGCTGCATTTTGGATTGTCTTTGATCAGATTTCTTGGCAGGATCGTGTTCCAGCGCCTCCAGAAGCCCTGGCCAGGGTTTTGTCGCCGGGGCCATCGATTGAGCTCGCTGTGTAAGCGTCCTGGGAGCTTAGATTGTCGTTGATCAGATTTCTTGGCAGGATCGTGTTCCAACGCCTCCAGAAGCTCTGAGCCAGGGTTTTGTCGCCGGCGCCAGGAGAATCGATCGATTGAGCTCGCGGCTCTTCCTCTGTAAGCGTCCTGCGAGCTGCATTTTAGATTGTCATTGATCAGATTTCCTGGCAGGATCGTGTTCCAGCGCTCTTGTCGCTGGCGCCAGGAGAATCGATCAATCGCGCTCGCGGCTCCTCTGTAAGTCCTGCGGCATTTTAGATTGTCATTGATCGTGTTCCAGCGCCTCCAGGAGCGGTCTCAAGGCAGCAGCTGTGGATTCCATCATCTGTGAGTGTTGTTACTTCAATCTTAGAGAGTCTTGCTAGAAATCTAAAGCTTGTTCTCTGCAGTATGTCATGATGAACTTCGTGCCACAGCTTGTGGTGCTCAAGGATGGCTCTGTCGTTGATAACGTGCTGCTCCATGGCAAGGATTCCTTTGTTCTTGGAAGGCATCAGAATTGCGATGTGGTTGCGGGGCATGCGAGCATCAGCCGGCATCACTTGGAAATCCGGATCATTCCTGAAACTCGGCAGCTCGTCCTAAAGGACATGCACTCAGGTAAGCTTTCTATAATCTGAATACAAGGCTGATTGAAAATCTCACAGTTCATGGGACACGACTCAATGGGGAGCCTCTCATCCCTCTCGACCCGGTCATAATGGAGGAAGATGGGAAGTTTGAGGTGGGAGCATCGACGCGAACGTATATGGTCAAGTGGATTCCCGTGGCTCAGGAACAGTCCGATTCTTCCTCCTCTTCGTGTACTCCTGCAAAGTCGACAGCTTCCAGCGTTGCCAAGGGTCTGGACGAGGAGTTCCAGAGCATCTTGCGGCTGGAAAGCAGTAACTCACGTAAACAGGTCAGCTTTGGTTTTTCATTTGCATCATGCAAGAAGCTCTTGTGTATTTTTTCAGGAAAATGCGGATCGCGGAGCAAAGAAGCAGCCAGAAAGGCTTGCCTTTTCGGACATCAATGGAAGAACGGGCTCGCCACCCGCCAGGCCAAAGTCTCCAGCACGTGGAAAGAAGGGAGCGGCTTCGCCTCTGTCAGCGAAGTTCACAGCTCTGCGAATGTCTCCGGCTGGAAAGAAGATCTTCGGAGTCCAGAAGCCGGAACAGTCTCCTTCGACTCTCTGGCTTAGGCGTGGTGTCAACCTAGAGCTGCCAAGCCTTGTCACAAACACACAGGCTTCTGCACCCCCTGAAGACGGTTACGTATCAGACAAGGAAAACATGGCTCCTGCTCTAGTTGCAAAGCCTGAGGTGGATGCATCCAAGTCCGTGGTGTCGAGGAAACCATTCGGGGAGCTCTTTTTTCTTCCGTCACCGAGTGTTCAACGCGACTACAAGCCCGTTTTCCAGCCAGCGCCTTACTCAACGAGCTCCGATGAAGACAGTTTCAAAGACTACTGCGCTCGTCGGCACCGGGTAAGGCCTCTTTCCACGAGCTCTATATCTGCAAGTTTAATATCTGGCTCGTTCTCCAGGTAACAGAGAAGAAGGCTGACGAGGTTAAATGGCATATCATTGTCGATACGAACTGTTTCCTGGACGAAGATGGCTTCAATTCTCTCAAGAAACTGGAAGGTTTGCGAGAGACACGAGTCATCATACCGAAGATAGGTGAGTGAGCGTTCTTTCATGTTTCCTTTCAGTTGTCAGCCACATTCTTGCGGAAAACCTGACTTGATCTGATGGCTGCCAACGGCTGGATCAAATTAATGGGCAAACCATAGCTAAAGGCGATGTTTGATCATGGCTTTGATCAGAATCTGGAACATCATCCTCCATGGAAACATCTCAAACAAAGTATATTTGTGTCAAAATTCCTGAGAGGGAATATAATGGTATGGATGTCTATAGTTGCAGAAAGTTCCCAAGAAGGGCATCTTGTTGTGTTTGCAGCCATGCCCATGTATTGACCACCTTGATCTTCTATTGCAACTCCCAGGGAGTACCAGCTCAGTGGAGTACGATTGCGTGATTCCTATGTCTTGAAGGTATCGATATTGTTCGAGAACAGGTAGACATATTTCAAATATAGATATGTGGTCCCCTTTACATGTTGTTGTTTTCCCTCAAATTCACTTCTCAGATCAATTTCCTGTAGTAGTTTCTTGTCTGGATAAACAATGTTTCCTTTCTTCAATCAGCTTAATATATCTCCAAATGTTTCAAGGATGAAACTTGTTATGAAGGTAGGGAACGGGGTGGTTGGAGGGGGTATGGGGAGTGGGAGCCGGGTCAGAAGTGGACATAGAGTCTTCGCCAGTCAACTATTCCCAACGGGCAAGTCAACCAAGGAGGCCAGGTTAAGCAGCCAACGAATTTAGTTAGCAATCTCCTTGTTACAAACTTACTAATCTGTACCACAAAGGTAAGTGAGTTGTTGAAAGGTGTCAATGTCGCTGGATCACAGCCGGAAGAAGATGCATTTGCCATGAATTTTTCGAAAAGTGCCCAAAATTGCACAATTGATGCTTGTAAGTCCGAGTGGAAATTAACTATCCTGAGACCACTTAGCTTGACGATTTTCCACTTCCATTCTCTCTAGGATAGAAAAGGAAAAAAAAGAAAAGAGAGATTTTCTCTCCTCTTGTCTAGAACTAGGTACGCTAGAAGATCTCTCACTCATACAAGAAGGATATCACATCCTTCACATGGCTGGTATGACTTCCAGATCAACAGTCTACCCTCGTGACCTTCTACCTTCACCCTCACCTGCTTTCCAACTAGAGTACCATCCAGATGTGCCAACTTCAAGGTCACCTGGGTCTCCTCCATTAGAGCAGTGTACACGATCTCAGATTCAAACCCAGATGCAGTTCCACCTGCGATTATTCGATGTTAATCAGTGATTATAACTGAAACACATTTTTTATCTTACCCCCATGGAAGCCAAACTTTATGTCCCAATTATCCATCACTACATATCTGTCAACAGCATCATCTTCCAGTACAAAAAAAGGTTCATAATCGCCATAATGGATGTCGTTCTTCACAGAGGTGAAAAGCTCTTTGAAAGTATGCATCCACAATACACTTAAATTGGACTTATACTTTTTGTGCATTCTTTTTCAATAACAAGTTCTCCACTTTTGTATCCTGTGTCAATTCCTTGACCCACCAGTTCTAAAGGAACCTTCTTGCTTTTAATGGAAACTTTTATGTATTCCAATCTTGAATAAATCCATTCACATGTGGAGTTGTGCTACCTATTTTCCCCTTTCCTACTTTGGGGCATATAAGCCACTGACCATTGAGCAGGTTTGTAATAAGAAGATTGCTAACTAAATTCGCTGGCTGCTTAACCCGGCCTCCTTGGTTGACTTACCCGTTGGGAATAGTTGACCGGGGTGTCTGTTTGACTCTTGACCTAGCATGACGAAGACTCTGCTTCCGCTTCTGACCCTAGTCTGCACTTCTTTCAAGCCGAGCAACTCAAGACCCAAATGCGCCATACTCAGAACCAGGCTATGACTACGGCTCCCACTCCCCATACCCCCTCCAGCCACCCTGTTCCCTGCCTTCATCATTGCCTCAACATTTCATCCTTGAAACATTTGGAAATGCCACAAGATGTTGATTGAAGAAAGGAAACATTGTTTCTCCAGATGATATAAGAAGTGAATGTGAGGGAAAACAACAACATGTAAAGGGGACTACATATCTATATATAAAATATGGGTACGCTAGAAGATCTCTCACTTATACAAGGAAGACCTCACATCCTTCACATGGCTGATATGACTTCTAGATCAACGATCTACCCTCGTGACCTTCTACCTTCACCCTCACCTGCTTTCCAGCTAAAGTACCATCCAGATGCGCCAACTTCAAGGTCACCTGAGTCTCCTCCATTAGAGCAGTGTACACGATCTCAGATTCAAACCCGGATGCAGTTCCATCTGCGATTATTCAACGTTGATCAGTGATTATAACTGAAACACATTTTTTATCTTACCCCCATGGAAGCCAAGCTTTATGTCCCAATTATCCATTGCTGCATGTCTGTTGTCTTCAACAGCATCATCTTCCAGCCCAAAAAAAGGTTCATAATCGCCATAATGGATGTCGTTCTTCACAGAGGTGAAAAGCTCTTCAAGAGTCGGATAGCGCCAATTTGAATCCACTGAGAAGCCACTCCGCAATGCAATAGTCTTCACAATCGGCCTCAGTTGCTCCTCTTGCATGCCGCCACCATTTTGGACATTGGCAATAGCCACAAGTTCCTTGAGTTCCTTAAGCATCACTTCCTTGTGCTGGTTTGCACGAATTTTATACTTCTTGCACAATGCCTGGATCTGGTGATACCTCAAATCACCAGCTAAGACCAACTGCTTGTCTTCATCAGACAAGACCTTCTGCTTGTTCGAACTTCGAAATTTAATAACCGGGGCACTTCTTCCATCACCCTCAGGTTTCACCAGCACCATATAAGCGTCCTGCATCGGTTAGGAGTTCAGTGCCAAACATAATCAAGATATTGCACCTACCTGGTTTAAATCTGACTGCAGTCTGGAGAAGACAGCCCGATCCATGGGCTTCCTCGACTTTGCCAAGGCCACTTGGATCATATGGTTCGGCGTTATACTGTCGACGATGGTGAAGTTCTGGTTCCTAGGCACCCAATAGTAACTTGTGTCCTTCCTCCACTCGGGGTCCACCGACACTGCCAAACCAGAAAAATACTTGATCTGACGAGTTCGCAACACCACATCAGATCCATCTTCCACGGCTTTGAACGTTCCCCCCTGTGCAAGCCGTTCATGAGCATAACGTTCAAACAAATTCTCAGCAGCGACTTTCAATGCCGGTTCACCCTCAGCAGCCAAGACAAAGGTCTCAAACCCCTTGAGCTCCGTGTAAGCGGCCACCTGAGCAATGCTTTGTGAAACCCACTGGGAGACAGGCCTGATTGACTGAATAGAAAAAAAATTCGCACTTGGCCACATTGCGAACACCTTATATGAATATTGTCCCTTGTCACTAGTGCCTGTCAAGTCCTGCACCTGAAGCACCCCTTTCCCAACCATCTGCTGTATATTCTTTAATATCTTCTGATATCCGGTCTCCAGGGGGCCCAAGAAGTACCACCTGGGTATAGGACCAAATAGTAGATTTCTCACACGAAACTCCATTCGAGGGTCTGAGAACCTTTTCTCCTCCAGATACTCGTACCGGTAGAAAAGATTTTCTAGTTCCTCAAAGGACCAAGGCGGCATGAAAAACAGGTGGAAGCGGCTCGAGGTTATGTTCTTCCAGGCTTCCACCCAGTTTTTTGGTTTGGGAGATGCAAAGATATACGTAATTCGCCCATAGTGACCAACAAACCTCTGATCAGTCAGTAGGATCTCCCCTTGCAGCGACCTGTTAAACCCGTTAAGAATCTGGTATGTCCCGTCTGGATAGAAAGCATAATAATCCACAGTTTTCTTCTTAACGAGCTCCACCTGGACGGTCTTCCCTTCCTTCAGTAGATTAACGAGCACGTAAACCAGAAAATGGGACTTGCCTATGCCGGGGCTGCCGGAGACGTGTACCACGCTACCGTGATCTTGGGTAACCTGGGTAACCTTGCTCATCATCTTTGTGTAAAATGGTTTCCACACCTGCCGAACATAATAGAATTCGTTACGGAAGACCACTGGGCAGAAGTGGAACATGTCACCCGCTTCTAAAGACGTCGGAAGCTCGTAGTTAGACATGGTTGCGTCTGCGAAGAGAAAAAAAACTGCTCAAAGCCGGAAAATAAGATGTGAAAAAGAAAAAACCAGCTAAATGCACAGTAACAAAAGAAAAGAGCCATTACACACACAACGATCTCGTCATCATAAGTAAACGCAACACACAAAAGACGCAGGGACGCCAACTACAGATCAACCAGATCGACATAGCCAGCCACGGCTCGCAGCAAAAGAAAAACCGATAAGAAAAAATAAGGGGATAGAAACGCCATAGCAAACATGACACAACGACATAGCTAGCCACGACACAACATCTCGTCAGCAAAACACAAAAGACGCAGGGACGCCCAACTACAGATCCAAAATGACCAACTACAACCGGGAAGACAACACCAGAGTACATGAAAGCAAAGAGAAAGACATACAAAGTACCAGCAAACCTCACAAAATCGTGGCTAATACAAAAAAATCCAGCACTAACACGAGGCCACGAACAAATGCCTCAGCACAATTCTGGGGCATACAGTGAGAATGACGAAGAAGGAAATTTGGGGCAAGCGGAAACAGATTGCTTACCAGATCCGCCAGTTCCGTGGGGTACTGCAAGCGAATCAAATGTCTCAGATCCGCATAGCATGATACGGGAAAAGGCTTACCATTAGATTTAAGTAGGAGGAGCTTCTCCTCCCGCAGCTGCTGCTTCTCCTCCCGCAGCTGGTGCTTCTTCTTCCACAGATACTGCCTCTCTACCGGATCTTGCTCGCTCGCCAGTTGTTTCTCCACTCCCTCGATTTTAGCTTCCACAGCCTTGATGGAACGCTCAACCTCCTGCAAAGGTGCCATGAACTTCTACTGAAAGAACTAGCCCTATTGGAGGGTAACATCTGACGGCTGCCGTTGCGCCGGGCCACGTGGCAAGTTTAAGGGTGGTGATTAAATATTTCCAGCCATCCCATCGTTGTTGTGATTTGCCTTGGTGGTAGTAATAATCTAGTCATTTGCCACTAGTTTCTATGGTTGTCTAGTGTGTTGGCTGTAGCTAAGAGATGCATAGTGGGAAGGGCAGTCCAAGTAATGCTGTTTTTAATTTCTCCCCTGTGACAGCAGACGGCCTTGCATGCATCGCTTTCACCCGCCTATAGCAAACTCGACTTCCCGCCTTTGATTTTCCATGAGCGATGCCGCGATCCAGCGGCCAGAGCGTGTCAACCTCTTCGCGAGCCAGCTGCGGCGATGTGGATCCATCGCCGAGGCAACGCTACTGCACCAGCAGATCGGCAGCAGCGGGTTTGGAGTGGGTCGCAGCACGTTTCTGGGAAATCTCATCGTCCAGATGTATGGCAGGCTCGGCGATCTCGATCGCGCGCGGGACGCGTTTGATAGCATCCGCGACAAGAACATCTTCTCCTGGACGCTCCTCTTCACGGCATTCGCCCAGCTGGGGTATCTGGCAGAGGCGCGAGCGATCTTCGATGCAATGCCGGGCAAGGACGTGGTGGCCTGGACGGCGATGCTCGCCGCCTATTCCCAGCACGGCTTCGTCGACCATGCCAAGGATCTCTTCGACAGAATCCCCGGTCGACGAGACACTGCTGCCTGGAATGCGATGATCGCTGCCTATGACCAGAATTGCCTCTTTCGCGAGGCGATATCCACCTATCGATCGATGCTTCAGGAGGGATCGAGACCAAATCAAACAACGATCGTGAGCGTGCTCGATGCGTGCGCTGGAATTGGCGACCTCGATCAGGGCATCGCTGTTCATGACCTGTGTGTGATCGCGGGCGTGGACCGAGAATCCACCGTGGGAGCTGCGCTTGTCAATATGTACGGAAAGTGTGGCCAGCTAGTTCCAGCCAGGGCCATCTTGGACAAAATGTACGAAAGGGATCTTCTTGCCTTGACAGCAATGCTCACAGCATATGCCCATTCTGGGCATCCGCACGACGCACTAAAGCTCTTTGTTACGATGGATCTGGAAGGCATCCAGTCCGATCACGTGGCATTCGTTGGCGCCCTCCACGCGTGCACGAGCATATCAGCTGTTGCGACCGGGAAAATCATCCACGAAGGGCTGAGATTCACCGCTGCCGCTAATTCCCCCAGCGTTGCCAACTCTCTTGTGGCGTTCTACGGCAAATGCGGGTACCTGGAAGATGCCAGGGGCATATTTGATGGGATATCCCGCAAAAGCTGTCTGACATGGAATACCATGCTTGGGATATATTCCAATAACGGCTTCTTTCAGCTGACTTTGGAGCTTTACCTCGAGATGTCACTGGATGGAGTTTTACCGGATGAGATAACTTTTGTGATTTTGCTATCGGCGTGTAGCCACGGAGGGATGATTCGTGATGGATGTTACCACTTTGCGTCGATCAAGGAAGAATTTTGTCAAATCCCCGTGAAAGAGCACTACATGTGTGTGCTCGATCTCTTGTCTCGCTCGGGGCAGCTCCAAGAGGCGGAAGATTTCTTTCTAGGCAGCGACATTGAGGTGGTGAGATCGTCATTTCTGATGGATATGAAGAACACGGCCTCGTGCTGGACAACTTTGCTTAGTGCTTCCAAAGTTCACGGGGATTCCGAGCGAGGAAAGAGAGCTGGGCACAATGCAGTGCTACTGGATAGATTTGCAAGCCGTGATGCTTCTGGGGTTTATATGCTACTCTCGGATATATATAATGCCAGAAATTGATTGATCAAAGTTTCTCTCAGTTCCCTGATCGCCTTGGAAGCCATCAAGTTTCTCCACCATGGACACGACAAATGCATCCTCCATGGGCGCTTTCAAAAAAGTGGCTGTTGTCATCCTTGGCCAGGCCAGCAGAATCTAGTTGACATCTCCATAGAAGTATGAAATAATTCACAATATCACATATACAGTCACATATGCACCTCCCAAGTGGGTTTATAGAGCATGTATTGTGCAGAAGCAGAATTTCATCCTGTGTTCCTAAAGCAAATGGTCATTACTTTTGCATTTGGTGTTATCCAATAAACTATAATAAAAGAGTAATATTTAAAAGTATTTAAAAAATCAAATTTTCTAATTATGATAAATTTATATGAAAATATTTACTAAATAATAACAAAACTATCAATATAATACCACATTAAATTTTAAATATATTAAATTTTTATAAAAATTAAAAATTACATTTTCTTTTATTTTTGTTATGAATGCTTGGAATATGGAAAGGGAATATAGAAAATGTGCATATTAATTAACCCAAAAACCCTAGCTTATATACATGAGCAAGTGGTTTGGATTGAAACCAATTCGACAGCTATCAAAATCCCACTATACTAATATTAGTATATGGCATCGTAGCCGTACACTTAGCCCTCACCTCATCCCCTCCTCTCGGAATAATGGAAGATCATTAAATTTCTCTTGTAGATGGGTTGGGATCTAAAGGAACGTCAGGAGGAGGCATTGGCGGATTTGTAGGGGGTATTAACTCCTCCTGATCCCTTTGGATGATGCGTTTCAGCCGCTGCACATGCACAATCTCTGAAGAATCGGCCTGCTAAACGTCATGCCGAACCTTATAAACTTGTGGTCCAACTTGTTGCAACACATGATACGGTCATTTCCACTGCGCAAGAAGCCCCTTAGATAAACCACATACCGTAAGATGGGGAAAACAGACTAATACTAAGTCATTTATTTTATATTCCGCAGGTGGACGATGATGGGAGTTGTAGCGCCGTTGTTGTCCCACTTATATGCAGACTATGTGTTCGATAGACTCTGCTCGGACAAGTGGAAGAATGCTTGTCAAATATTGATCCCATGACCTAGCATCGGCAGCTCGTGGCAATCGCGAAGGTAAACCCAACTCTATTGGTAATATTGGATCATGACCATATTGTTTATATGGTGAAGCACTAATAAAACTCTACACCTTTGTGATATATGCATACCAAAGAGACGGCAAATAACCATCCCAATCCGAATGCTGAAAGTTCACATACTTCACAATCATCCCTTTGAATGTTTGAACGAGCCGTTCCACTAGACCGTTTGATTGTGGATGATAAACATTGGTGAAAGTGTGGCATATCCCCAACCGAGCCGTCAAAACATAAAATGCCTCAACCATAAATGCAGAACCATTATTTGAAAGAATTCGCTCTGGACAAGAATACTAGAACACCACTCTATTGAGAAGGAAGTATCCAACAGCAGTTGCAAAGGCGTTAGCAAGAGCACTAACTTCCACTTAACAAGTCAAGTAGTTAGAAGCAATAAGAACATACTCATTGCTAGCAATCGACCGTGGAAAAGGTCCCATAAGATCAAATGCCACAAACTCAAATGGACGGGAAACTGCAATTGACTCTAACTGTCCTTCCGTGGCACGAGGGGGAGTATTACGAGCTTAGCACCAAACGCAACTACGTATATACTAGATAATATCACGTCGCATCTCCGGCTAACAGAAAGACCTGCATAGTTTCTCGGTTATACGACGATGTCCCATATGCCCACCTAAAACAAAAGAATCATGGTAGGCATGGAGAAACCGTGGAATAAAGATAGAAGGCACTACCAGCCGTAAATGATCATCAGAATCTGTCCCCATAAAATAAAGAAGGCCGTCTTCAAGGCGATATTGAGAATGTAAATGCCGAAAAGGCAAGTCATCAGCAAGTGATACAAGATTTTTAAACCTATCTCGAAGCCTTCGAATTCACGGCTCAATCTATTAAGCCTCGCGAACCTCATCAAAAGAAAGTAGATCTTGCTCTACGCCTTGTGGATACTGAATGTCAAGGACAGCAACCACCAATGGCACAGAATCCTCGTCTAGAAAATCCACAGATGTTGGAACAATAGGCTTGTCAAAAACATGAGAAGACAGTGGAAAAGGAAGAGGAGCTTGAGAAAGGGCATCAGCATCAGCCATAAAACTCCCTGGGCGATGAACAACATCAAAGTCATATATCTAAAACTTCAAAGCCCACTGAGCAGTATAACCAACTAAGTTCTTCTGCTTCAATAATAAAGTAACAGTAATATGGTCACCTTCAAGTAACGTCCGAGAACCATGTAGATATGCATGAAGTTTCTTGAAACCCCAGACTGCTGCTAAACACTCTTTCTCCATCGTGGAGTAGTTCATCTCCGTTGGTTGTAATGTACGGCTTATGTTTGGAATGGGATGGCACTGACTAGGCACACTCAAGCTCTCTTGCATCAACACACCTCCAAGACCAAAGTCAGAAGCATCCACGCGCAAAATAAACGTTGAGTGTAGTTAGGATATGCCAAAACCAGAGGAGTCGTCAATAGCTCTTTGAGATCCATGAATGCCCGCTCACAATCCAGAGACCAGATGAAAGATGATGTTGATGACTTCAACAACACTTGCAATGGTGCAGTGTGATCGGAAAGATGATCCACAAAAGGACTGAGATACTGCACCTTACCCAAGAAGCACTGCACATCATTCACACACTTCGGAGTAGGGAACTTTAGAACAGCCACAAGTTTGTTAGGATCAACTTGCAAACCCTCACGAGAAATACAGTACCCAAGATAAGTTGTGTCCTTGGACCCAAACACGCACTTTGACCGCTTCAGCTTTAAACCAACATCGTGTAGCTGATCCAATAGTTTACAAACATCACGAATGTGCTCCTCCCACGTCCCCTTCAAGTGGATCAAGACATCATCAATGAAGTCAACAGTTACCTCTGGCATATTGCAAAGAACCTCGTCCATCATCCGTTAGAAAGTTGCTGGAGCATTGTTCAAACTAAACAGCATCACCAAGAACTCGTACAAACCAAATAGTGTACGAAAAGCAGTTTTAGGAATATCGTTTTCAGCTTTCAGTACTTGCCAATACCCAAAAGCAAGATTTAGCTTGGTGAACCAACAACTTCGCCCCAGATGATCCAAGAGATCAGCAGTGTGAGGAAGAGAGTACACATCTGGGATCGTCACTTCATTTAACGGATGATAGTCGATGCAGAAATGAATACTCCCATCAGGCTTCGTCACAAGATGAGGTTCACATGCCCAAGGACTCTGCAATTTCCAAATAACACCCTTCTCCAACATCTCCTTGACGTTTGCATGTAAAATCTTGATCTCCTTGGGTGACCAACGATGAACAGGAACCTTGATTGGACGAGCATCCCCAGTTGGAATCGGATGACGTGTGGCAATCTTAGCCCTAGACGATAGGTCAAATTCAAAGAGATTAAAATACTCCTTCATAAGCCGGTTAACCACTACAACACAAAGATCGTCGGAGGGATTGGAAAAGGAAAAAGTAGAACAAGATGGAAACACAAAAGGAAATAGTGGGGGAACAAAAGTAATGGAAGCAGAGGTAGAAGTAAAGGGACGAAGTGGTACGGAAGTGAGAGGAATGGATGAAATATAAAGAAGTATGAGACAAGGGGGAGAATCCTTAAAGTCACACTTGGCATGATTGTGCAACAACTAATCCATATTGTAAGCTCCTGAGTTTGGACTTCCCGGGAGGTCACCCAGCCCAGTACTATTCAAACCCAAGGACGCTTAACCCCAAATATCCCAAGACCCTTAACCGATTGGAAAAGGGGGTGCACTCTTGTTCATGGGCCTTTTCCCTCTATATTTGAACCTCTATGGATCGTCTCTCGAGTCATTCCCTTTGGTTGCTTACAATCCACCACGCTTCCCTGCAAGTTCACGCCCTCATGAACAGAAGCTAAGAGCCGCAGCTCTCCCGAGAGCCTCGCTCTCTTGACACCCTACCCCTCGGGTCGAGCCCAGCGGGAGCAAACTGGACCAGCCAGATGTTAATCAACATGTGGTGTGATTTCCTTAGCCAACCAACAGAGTCAAACCCGAGACCGCTCTGATACCAAATGTAAGCTCCTGAGTTTGGACTTCCCGGGAGGTCACCCAGCCCAGTACTATTCAAACCCAAGGACGCTTAACCCCAAATATCCCAAGACCCTTAACCGATTGGAAAAGGGGGTGCACTCTTGTTCATGGGCCCTTTCCCTCTATATTTGAACCCCTATGGATCGTCTCTCGAGTCATTCCCTTTGGTTGCTTACACATACCAAGAATGAGGTTAAAAGCTTGACTCGGCACCACCTGCAATGACTGCAACTCAAGCTCGAGATCACCCACACACACAACCAGGTCCGCCTCATACCGTGCATATGCATGTGTATGGTCGTTGCTATAAAGAATGAAACTAGTTCCACCGCACGACGCAAGTGTAGACAACAATGTGTGGCAACAGGTCAAGCAATAGAAGATAAACTCGAACCTATATCAACCAACACGAAGAGAATAATAGGAGACATTTTGTTATAAAAACGAGCTTGGAAAGTAAACATTGGATGAACCGGTGCTGAGTGAACCCCTTGATGATACTCCCGAAAGAAAAATGGAGGGGTCACTGACTTATTCATGCAAGGTCCCTCTATTACTCGCTCAGCTCCTCATTTCCCAGATGCATCTCGATGTCCAGACCTTCCACTGCAGCAGCACCAACGGGACGTTGCTGACGCCAAGGTCTCCACCTAGGAAATGGAGGTTGCCAATCCGGAAAATGCCGACAATGCTAATAAGTATAACCAACTTCATCACATGCCTAGCAGCGAACATCATGGCCACGACCATGTCCTCGCGCTTGTCCTTGGACTCGAACAGCAGCAGCATCAACCTCCATTGGAACAAGACCATCACCCATAGGAAGTGGAGCGGAAGGACATGCAACGAGAAGTGGAAGAGGTGATATCTCATAACGTTATGCCAAGTGAAAAGCATCGTCAAGGGTGGCAGGAGCAAGTGTATGCACAAGTTCAACAAAATCTTGACGAAGTGCTGGCCACAACATTCCTAGCTTGATCTGCTCCGACATATTTGGCTCCGCACGAAGCAAAAGACTTTGGAAATGAATGCCAAATTGCATCACCGACTCAGATGGCCTTTGGTGAAGACGATGCAATTGTTGGAAAGCATCATCACAATCATCGGCATGTCCAAAGGCGCATTAGAAGACGTCTGGGAGAACACTCCAATCCCTACGAGTGGCTGCGCTTAAACCATTGTATCACTGCAACGTCATCCCTTGGAGACACGTGGGAAACTCACACAAACATCAAGCATCATCCCAAGAATGATATGTGGCAATCACTATGAAGTGATTGAATCAATGGTACACATCATCCCTAGGATTCCCGCGAAAGAACTCCGGCCGAACGCGAGGATTGGCATCAAGAGTAGGAGTTGTACCACGTGCCATGAACGCTGCCATCAACTGAGTTTGGTTGTTCAATTGCAAGCACATAGCATCAAGCAATTGTACCAACTGCTGTTCCAAAGTCAAAGGAGGAGATTGTTGATCTGTCATGAAAATAAATGAAAAAGAAAGAGAAAAAGAAGAGAAATGACAAAAAGCTAGAAGGAAATGGTAGATCTAGACAACACAAAAAGCTAGATCTAGACCAAAACCCTGAAAGGAAAGAACAAAAGAAAAGAAATGGAAAAAATTAGATCTAAACCAAAATCCCAAATCTAAGCACTTCTTAAGGACAATCAAAGGTGCTTCTCATCTCCACCAATGTGAGTGCTTAGAATATAGAAAGGGAATATAGAAAATGTGGATATTAATTAGCTCAAAAGCCCTAACTTATATACAGGAGCGAGTGGTCTAGATTGAAACGAATCTGACGGCTACCAAAATCCCACTACACTAATATTAGTATACGGCATCGTAGCTGTATACTTGGCCCTCACACTGTAAGTGTTACATATTTAATTTATGACATATAAAAAACAGAGAAAAAATCTATTTCTTTCTATGGAGACAATTCCACACAAACATATTTTCTTGAAATTACAGAAAACTTCAAAATTATAACCTTCCTTTTGAGAATAAAAAGAACACATATATATTTTTTAATTATACATTAAATAATACTTTAAGGATCTTATAATTATGAAAGATACTTCTATATATACAATTTATAAAATATTTATTTTATATAAATTTGTTTTGCTATTATAAAATAATATTTTTATAAAAAACTAAACTTTCTTCAAAAGGTATCTAGGATAAATTATATTAATTAGCTATCTTATGGCTAACGGTAAATGTTATAAGAATAAAGCTCAATAATGAATCTAATTACTTTTTGAAGAAAAATGATAATTTCGAATTTTAATATATTTTTAATTATCAAGTAAATAATAAGTTATGTATATAATTATTTGGTTCTAAATAAGCTTACTTATGTTTTATCCACATATTATGATGGCACAAATAGAAAGCATATAAAACAAATATATAAATAACTTCAATCATTTTTTATCTCAATTATTAAAAAGCATCAGAAGATCAACATTTAATTTTTTTTCAAAAAAAAATATTTTAAAATATTTTAATATGTGAGTGCATGGAATATGGGAAGGAAATACAAAAAATGTGCATATCAATTAGCCCAAAAACCATAACTTATATACAAGAGCGAGTGGTTCGGATTGAAACCAATTTGATTACTACCAAAATCCCACTACATTAATATTAGTATATAACATCATGGCCGTACACTTGGACCTCATATCATCCCATCCTCTCAGAATAATGGAAGACTATTAGGCTTCTCTTGTAGATGGGCTAGGATCTAGAGGAACGTTAGGAGGAGGCATTGGCAGATTTGTAGGTGGTATTAGCTGTTTTTGATCCTTTTGTATAAAGCGTTTCAGCTGGTGCATATGCATTTTTTTTGGAGGATTGGTCTGTTGGATGTCATACTGAACCTCATAAACTTGTGGTCTAACTTGCCACAACACCTGAGACGGTCATTTCCATTGAGCAAGGAGCCCCTTAGATAAACCACGTACTGTAAGATAGGGAAAGTAGACTAATACTAAGTCATTTATTTTATATTCTATAGGTGGACGATGATGGGAGTTGTAGCATCGTTGTTGTCCCACTTATACGCGGCCTAAGTGTTCGGCAGACTCTACTCGGACAAGTGGAAGAATGCTCGTCAAATACTGATCCCACGACCTAACATCGGCAGCTCGTGGCAATCGCGAAGGTAAACCCAACTCCGTTGGTAATATTGGATCATGACCATATAGGTGTTTATATGGTGAAACACCAATAAAACTCTACACCTTTGTGATATATGCATACCGAAGAGATAGCAAATAACCATCCCAATTTGAATGCTAAAAGTATATGTACTTCATGATCATCCCTTTGAACGTCCGAATGAATCATTCTACCAAATTGTTTGATTGTGGATGATAAACACTTATGAAAGTGTGGCATATCCCCAACTGAGATGTGAAAATATAAAATGCCTCAGTTATAAATACAATATCAGTATCCAAAAGAATCCACTCTAGACAAGAGTGTTAGAACACCACTTAATTGAGGAGGAAGTATCCAACAGCAGTTGTAGAAGCGCTAGCAAGAGCACTAACTTCCACCCAACGAGTCAAGTAGTCAGAAGCAATAATAACATACTCATTGCCAGTAGTCGATTGTGGAAAAGGTCCAATAAGATCAAACGCCAAAAACTCAAATGGACGGGAAACTGCAATTGACTTCAACCGTCCTTCCGCGGCACCAGGAGGAGTATTACGAGCTTAGCACCAAACGCAGCTACGCACATACTAGATAATATCACGTTGCATCTCCGGCCAACAAAAAGACCTGCACAGTTTCTCGGTTACACGACGATGTCTCATATGCCCACCTAAAACAAAAGAATCATGGTAGGCATAGAGAAACCGTGGAATAAAGACAGAAGGCACCACCAGCCATAAATGATCATCATAATCCATCCCTACAAATAAAGAAGGCCGTCTTCAAGGCGATATTGAGAATGTAAATGCCAAAAAGGCAAGTCATCAGCAAGTGATATAGGATTTTCAAACCTATTTTGAAGCTTTCGAATCCACAACTCAATTTTTTGAGCCTCGCAAACTTTATCAAGAGAAGGTAGATCTTGCTCTGTGCCTTGTGGACACTAAACGTTAAGTACAACAACCACCGACAGCACAAAATCCTTGTTTAAAAAATCCATAGATGTTGGAACAACAGGCTTGTAAAAAACATGAGAAGAAAGTGGAAAAGGAAGAGGAGCTTGAGAAAGGGCATCAGCATCAGCCATAAAACTCTCTAGGCGATGAATAACATCAAAGTCATATATCTAAAACTTCAAAGCCCACCAAGCAGTATAACCAACTAAGTTCTTCCACTTTAATAATGAAGTAATGGCAACATGATCACTTTTTAGTAACATCTGAGAATCATATAGATATGCATGAAGTGTTTCAAAATCCCAAACTATTGTTAAACACTCATTCTCTGTTGTGGAGTAGTTCACCTCTACTAGTTATAATGTACGGCTTATATATGCAATGGGATGGTATTAAGTAAACACACTTGGGCTCTCTTGTATCAACACACCTCCAAGACTAATATTAAAAGCATCCACGTGCAAAATAAAAGGTTGAGTGTAGTCAGGATATGCCAACACCAGAGGAGTTGTCAATATCTCTTTGAGATCCATGAACGCCCACTCATAATCTAGAGATCAGATGAAAGATGACATTGATGACTTCAGCAACACTTGCAACGGTGCAATGTGATCAGAAAGATAATCCACAAAATGGCCGAGATACTACACCTTGCCCAGGAAGTGCTACACATCATTCACACACTTCGGAGTAGGGAACGTTAAAATAGCTACAAGTTTGTCAAAATCAACTTGCAAATCCTCACGAAAAATACAATACCCAAGATAAATTGTGTCCTTGGACCCAAACAAACATTTTGATCGCTTCAGCTTTAAATCAATGTCCCATAGCCAATCCATCAATGAAGTTAATAGTTACCTCTAGCATATCATAAAGAACCTCATCCACCATTTGCTAGAAAGTTGCTAGAGCATTGTTCAAACCAAACAACATCACCAAAAACTCGTATAAACCAAATTGTGTATGAAAAACAGTTTTATGAATATTTTCTTCAGCCATCGATACTTGCCAATACCCAGAAGCAAAATTTAGCTTAGACAATTTAAGAGATTAGCAGTGTGAGGAAGAGGGTACATATCTGGGATCGTCACTTCGTTTAATGGACGATAGTTGATGCAAAGACGAATACTCCCATCAGACTTTGTCACAAGATGAAATTCAGATGCCCAAGGACTTTGTGACTTCTGAATAACACCCTTCTTCAACATTTCCTTGACTTTTGCATATAAAATCTTGATCTCTTTGGGTGACTGGCGACAAATAGAAACCTTGATTGGATAAGCATCCCCGTTAAAATCGAATGACGTGTGGCAATCTTGGCCCCAGATGATAGGTCAAATTTAAAGAGATCAGAATACTCTTTCATGAGCTGGTCAACCGCTACAACACAAAGACTATCAGAGGGATTGGAAAAAAGAAGAGCAGAACAAAACAGAAACATAGAAGGAAGTAGTGGGGGGGACAAAAGTAATGGAAGCAGAGGTAGAAGCAAAAAGATGAAGAGATATGAAAGTGAAAGGAATGGATGAAATATAAAGAAGTATGAGACAAAAAGGAGAAGCCTCAAAGTCATATTTGGCATGATTGCATTGCAACTAATCCATATTAAAGATAAGGTCAAAAGCTTGATTCGGCACCATTCGTAATGATTGCAACCCAAGCTCAAAATCACCCACACGCACAACTAAGTCTACCTCATCCCGTGTATATGCATATGTATGGTTGTTGCCATAAAGAATGAAAACTAGCTCCACTGCATGATGCAAATGTAAACGGCAATATGTGGCAATAGGTCAAACAATAGAAGATAAACTCAAACTTTTATCAACCAAGATGAAGAGAAGAATAAGAGACTACTTATTATAAAAACAAGCTTGGAAAGTAAACACTGAATGAATTAATGCTGAGTGAACCCCTTGATGATACTTTTGAAAGAAAGATGGAGGCGTCACTGACTTATTCACGCAAGATCCTTTCATTACTCGCATGACTCCTTGTTTCCTAGATGCATCTCGATGTCAAGACCTTCCACTACAGCAGCACCATTGTTGATGCCAAGGTCTCCACCTAGGAAATGGTGGCCGCCAATTTAGAAAATGCTGATAACACCAATAAGTGTGACTAACTTTATCACACACCCAACAATAAACATCATGGCCATAACTACGTCCTCGCCTTTGTCCTAGAACTCGAGCAATAATAGCATCAATCTCCATTGGAACAGGACCATCACCCACAAGAAGTGGAATTAAAGGACATGCAGCGAGAAATGGAATAAGTGACGTCTTATAATGTTGTGCTAAGTAAAGCATCATCAAGGGTGGCTGAAACAAGTGTATGTACAAGTTTAATAAGACTTTGATAAAGTGTTGGCCACAACATTCCTACCTTGATCCACTCTTACATATTTAGCTCTACATGAAGCAAGAGGCTTCGGAAACAAACACCAAATTGCATCACCAACTCAAATGGCCCTTGACGAAGACGATGTAATTGTTGAAAGGCATTATCATAATCGTCAGTATGTCCGAATGCACGTTTGAAGACGTCCAAGAGAACACTTTAATCCCCACGAGTGACTATGCTCAAACCATTGTATCAGACATGAATAAAAAGCTAGAAGGAAAGGGAGATTTAGACAATGCAAAAGCTAGATCTAAACCAAAATCTTGAAAGGAAAGAACAAAAGAAAGAAAATGGAAAAAGTTAGATCTAGACAATGCAAAAGCTAAATTTAAACCAAAATCCCAAATTTAAACACTCATTAAGGACAATCAAAAGTGCCCTTCATTTTCACAAATATGAGTGTATGGAATATGGAAAGTAAATACAGAAAATATGCATATCAATTAACCCAAAAACCTTAGTTTATATATAAGAGTGAGTGGTCCGAATTAAAACCAATCTGATAGTTATCAAAATCCCACTACGCTAATATTAATATATAGCATTATAACTGTACACTTAAACCTCACAAATAGAATTTCTACTTTATATAATATTTTTTTTAGTTAAACATAATATAAAACTAAATCAAATGAGGTTATATATTTACAAATTGAATACTATTAATGTTTTAATATTTTTATGCATCCAAGAGGCATTTGAAATTTAATACTTTAAAATTCTTTTTCCCCATAAAATTTTGGCATTTTAAATTGTTCAAATAACACTTTGATGCTTTCTTTTTTATCTTGTTTGCATTTACAAGCAATATATGGAGAACCTTTTATATGTCAAATTTGCAAAGCTATTTTATTTAGAGTTAATGAAGTAAATCTCCTAAGTTCCTTTTCTTTGTATTTTTTATTTCTTATTTATAGTGTGTTTTCTTGATCTGGATTGCAAATACAATATCATTATCAAGTGTTGTATGGTTATATAATTCTGATTGTAAACATGTATTGAAATTTAGTTTTGTATAGTCTTGAGTAGAGAAATACTTGGCTTTATATGCATTCAAGGAACTGCATTGCAATCACTAACAGGTTTGTTTCAATCATCTCACTATAAGCAAATGATACAAAAGAACTTCTATATGTTTAGAGAACATTTCATGATGCTATTAAACCCTCTTTATGTGAGGAAAATCTTGGTGAACCTAAAACAAGAAGGCAACCTAGATCTCATTGAAGCCAGGTGATACTAGAGCTTCAGTTTATTTGCTATCTTGTAGTCATGGGTCACTTTGTGATGGAGCAAAAATTGGATGGAGTTATTATTTTTAACTCCAGGCAAATTTGTTTATTAAGCTTAGAAGTTCCATACAAAGATGAAGTAGAGGAACACCAGTATACAAAATGCAGTTGCCACTATGAGCAAGGATGATTTACTGTGTTCTTTAATCTCAATCATAACGTTTTCCTTAATAATATCTTGTAGAAACTCAACAAGGCTTACAGTGGAGGCATTGTCTGATAGAGCTGATGTTAAAATTAAAAGAAACAAGCTTATATATTTAATTACCGAGTGGAGGCAAGCAATGGCCATAAGGATGAACTATAATAACTGGTTTCACAAACTTTTTTGCCAGATCTTCTCCACTTGACTTAAATATGGTATCTAGCTCGCCTTGAAATTAAGTGATGGATTAACCAAGAACAAATGCATATGAATGTAGATTTCTTACCAATCAAATGAAAAGATGGACAATGTATGGGGTGATCATATACTTTACATAGTGGCTGGCATCGAATAATTCCTCCAGATATTATAATTACAAATTTTAGCTCGGTCGGAAGGATAGATTTCTGCAACAAAATATTAAAATGATTTCTCCATGATATGCGCATACAAACCTTGGTTTGTTGCATTCCAGCCAACGCCCCAGCAACAATACCTCCCTAGACAATTTATAAGAAAACTGTAAGAAAACACTTAATATTCTTAACAATAAAAGGAAATTTAGAGCTTGCCAAGGACATTCCCAGTAATCCATCAAAAGGACCGCATTTTTTCATGTATCGAGAGATGCATGAAATGCCTTGTTCGAATGACTTATAATCTACAATGGTCATTTCCTGGGATCACACAAAGAAACATTAGAAGGAAAGAGGAAAGCTAAAGGAACAATTTATAAAACACCTTGTTGCCTCTAAACCACTCGAGATATGGTGGCGCAAAGTTTCTCTTTTCGCCATCGATCACTGGAAAAGGAGCATCCAGGAAACTCTGGAAAAACGGAGCTTTCAAGAGATTTGAAGCAAAGTACTACAGAAGAAATGAAACAAAGCAAAAGGAGAGAAAGCTCTTGCCAGATCGAGAAGATTTAGCACCGAATCGTCCCATTTGACAGCGCTCAATTGAGCTTGGAGCTGGCGAGAATTGTCACCATGGCCGTGGAGGCAAAGCACACGAAGGCGTCGCAGCTCCATGACTTCGTTCCTCTACAAAGCTCTACAGAGAAAGAACACGCAGCGCTTGCAAGTGTTCTTATTTCAAGGATTTCAATGTCTTGGCAGATGGTCCTTATCGTGCCCATACCCTGCCCACGACATTTTCATGTGATCCACCAACATTTGTAACAATGTGTGGTTCTAAGAACACACAAAGTACGAGTGCTTTTTGACTACTTGGAACATCCTGATGTTCCTGCAATAAAACCTCTTTACATATTGTGCATAATATGCAGAGCATAAATCAGAGAATTGTGCTTTGGTCGGTCCTGGGTTCGAAACGCGTTGAACCGTTTTGTCAACACCAAACTTCGTGTGGTGGGGACAAAGCATGGAGCGCATCGCCACTTGTTTCCGAGGGGGCATGCAGCAACAGTCTGAAGCTGCAGGAAACAGGTGCGGGTGCGGGTGCTGATACAGGTCCAGGTCCAGGTTCAGGTTCAGGAGCGGATGCAGAACCAGAGCACCCCCTACATTTTCTGAGGATGGACACTATGATGGCCATGTTTGGAGGGACTCTTCCGCAAGAATTTCAGCGGCCATTGGGTCCAAGATCTTCAGTGCTAGGTTGTTCTCACAGCAAGGTAACTTTTCTTCCACATTGTTTTCTTTTCTCGATCACTCCCTACAGGCAAAGATTTTGCAATCTAGCACGTTGCGGACGAGGGTATGTTATCGGATCCAGATGACGATTGCCACTCAAGATGAAGTTATTCTTTCCAGGCCAAAGATTAGCCCAATTCTGGTAAAAGACATTCGGAAAGGTTTTTAACTTTGTTTTTCCTTGGCACGTGATTAAATGTGGGATTGCAGGCCTATGATCTGGTGCAAGGCCCTTTGGTAAGCGAGGATAATTTTCGTTCAGTGGTTTTTACACGAGAATTTGCTTTCTTTTTCTTTTTTTGTTTTACATCTATCGCATTTCAGGTCCGGTGGAGTGAAGCTAGAGACAAAGCTACACCCGAGCCTCCGACTGCGGTATTCCTCCATGGAATTCTCGGCTGCAGGAAAAACTGGGGTATAACATTTTATCACCTTTGCGAAACAAAATTTGTAATTTTCCTTTTCAGCCTCCTTTGCAAGAAGACTGGCCAAAGAATTTCCGGCATGGCAGGTAAAAGAAAAACTAAAATAAAAAATAAAAAACAAGCTTTTCTTTGCCAGTTTTTGCTCGTAGATTTACGTTGCCATGGGGATTCATCGCTTATGCCAGGCTCTCACACTGTTTCGTCCTCTGCCCTTGACGTACTTAAGCTTGTAAGTTTCTACTTATGTTCCTCTTGTTAATGTTCTATGGAGCTTCTCAGAAAACAAAATTTTGTTTGTAACAGCTAGGGAAGTTACGACTGACTCCACGAATCTTGGTAGGACACAGTTTTGGAGGAAAAGGTTGACACTCTGTCGTTTAAGTTTCAACCAGAATGGTGACACCATTTTCTCCTGTGCAGTTGTTTTGAGCATGATCGATCAAGCTGCCAAACCTTTGGCTCGTCCAGTCCAAGTAATGCTGTTCTTAGTTTTTTGTTCTTGCTTTTGTTTTAAGTTCTTTCTCCTTTTCCTTTTTCCAGGCATGGATCCTGGATGCAACACCGGGAGAAATACGAGCAGGCGGAGGTGGTGAAGATCATCCAGCGGAACTCATTGAAGCCTTGCGAAGATTGCCTGCTCAGGTACGCTTAAAATCAGAGCCACTTACAAGCAAAGTTTACGTTCCAGGTACCTTCGCGACGAGTTGTGTTGAACTCCTTGACAGACTTTGGCTTCTCAGAGGAAATCGCGAAGGTTAGATAGTACTCAGTCATAAGTTCTAACAATTTCTGAAAGCTTCTTTTGTTTATTTTTAACAGTGGATGACAACAAACCTCAAACCAGCTCGAGATAGCTCGGATTTATTCTGGACATTCGATTTAAATGGCATTTCCGACATGTACAGATCATACGAGGATACAAACTTGTGGTACGCTTTCACTGCAAAAAAGCAGCAAATCTGTTCACAAACGTATGTCACAGGAACCTGGTAGACAACGTACCAGAGGGAGTCCATCTCAATTTCTTGCGAGCCGAGCGCAGCTTGCATCGCTGGGCTCACGAAGACATCCAAAGAATCGACGACGCCGAGGCTTCCGCTTCAAACGAAGGCGCTGGTGTCGATCTTCACGTTCTTGAAGACTCGGGTCACTGGGTAAGTCTGAAAACTTTCACAATCTCCAAACCTTTCACTCGCTCTGTTACATACTCTGACAGGTTCACGCAGACAATCCAGATGGACTATTTAGAACTCTCACTCCTTCATTCAACACGATTCAATGAGGCCTTTTCCCTGCGAAACATCACATTTTTTTGTTACTATCGGTCGATACATACGAACGAGATCATTTTCGGCTTACCAGAGAGGTGGTGATACTAAACGTTGATGCCGAGAATGAATCCATTGCTGTACCAAGGGACGTTGATGGACGGCATTTGGTGCCTCACGGGAGAACGAAACGGATTCGGAGTGAGCGGGTAACTGATGTGAAGACCAGCTGCTCGTAGAACCTGCTTTGCGTTGAGGCAGCACGTCTCTGCATAGTCCGTGAAGAATCCTGGAACTCCCAGCGCCTTGATGACCTCTAGAGCTCCAGTCCAGTTACCATCGCTCTCGAGAGACGAGTTTAATCCCACCACCAGGTGTGGCGGCGGCAAGGAATCAGCGTGCTCCTGGTAGAAGCCTTGCACGTACGTTACTTTGACGCTTTCTTCCAGCACCTCGGTCATCCCGGAAAGCGAGCCTGGAACTTCCGGCCCGACCATGATAATGTGAAGGCTGCCGGCTCCACTCAAAAGATGGGAGATCTCTGTAAAAGCCGGCATCCAGTCGAGCTCGGGCTCCGGACCGATGTAGTGAAGAACAACCTCCTTGTTCTTGGCGAGGAGGTTCTTCGTGAAGGGACTCAAAGCTGTGACAATGTGGTAGACCGTGAGTGGATGCGAGAGCAGTGCTGCCACCGGACTCTCGGCAGGAAGGCCTCGCAAGTCGTAGTAGTCGGCCCAGTTTGATAGCACCACCATTCCAGCCGAGCCGTAATGCTTGACAGGCTCGTCAACCGGGTGTTGCGAATCCTCGAGTCCCCAAGCTCCAGTCTCGCCACCCTCCGGTGGAAGCAAACCAAACGGGCAGTTCTTGAAGCACCCACACATCCTCCTCCACATCCCCTTGCCGTGAAGCCCCAGAAGCTCGAGCCAGCGGCAGGAGTGATCGATGAAGCACGGGAATGCAAAGCCTTTGAACTCGAGCTCCTCCTCGAGATCCATCATGGCCTTGTAAACCTCGCAGTTCCCCTTGTGTGATTCCTTCCAGTGCCGCTTCTGGCAGCCATGGCTGCAGTAGACCACGGCCTTACAGCGGCTGCACCGAGGAGCCTTCTCGGCCGAGACCTCCTTCTCGCAAACGATGCACTGGCGAGGCAATGCCAGCAGCACGTCCATCATCTCGGGCGAGAAGTCGCTCACTTCCGCCAGCTTTGGAAGGCTGCCACCTTGTTGATCGTTTTGCTGCTGCTGTTCTTCCTTTGGCGGAAACGAAACTCTCACGCAAGTGATATCCCACTCCTTTCGATCCTCGGCTGGCCACTGGATATCGATGAACTGCATCACGCTTTCGATACTCCGCTGTGGCTTCTCCACCACCTGGATCGCCGGGACCATCTGCGCTAGAGCTCTCATGCAAGCGTACAGCCACCTTAGCTCCTCCAGCGATGGATTCCGAAAGCCAAGGCTTTCTTCTCGAGCACCACCTCCAGCTCGAGAAGAAACCACGTCGATGAGTGGAAACGCTTTCTCGCCAGCGATTTCTAGACCCAGCTGCTTGATGATCTTCCTGTTGGGCAGAGAGATCTCGGCCTCGGGTCCAAATGTCACTCGCAGGAATCCCCTCTTTGGAATGGACTTTGGATCCGGGAAGCCTCGAATTCCCGCTATGGCCGCCACCGCATCCTCCTCACTGCGGTAGAGATTGAGGCTTGGATCACCGAAGCTCGTGAACTGGACGCAGTAGAAGGGCGGGCGAGAATCCGGCCAGTCGGTGTCCTTGCCGATGCGCAGGCCAAAGATCTCTTGCGCCCTGAGCTTCTTCCAGGGATTACACCTGTGCAGCGCTGCCGCTGCCCGGAACACCGATTTGAGGAATGCGGTGCCCAGCCCCTCGATCCTGACCAGGCTGCCGCCATAGCCGCGGCCCAGCCCTGGCCCGACGCCGAAATGCTGCTGGAAGGCGTCGAAGAGCTCCCGGAGGTGCGCGTCCATGGCCAGATCTCGCCGAGCTCCCTCCAGGAGCCGCGAAATCCCAGATCGCGCCTAGATCGCGCAGAGAACGCACCTGATTTCGCGAAATTTGGGCCGATCCGTGGAAATGCTCGCCGGAGGATCAAATGTGGGCTGTGCCCTCGCCCGGATCCAGCGCGACTCACCTGGAAGGATATTCCAGAGATCCCAAAAAATGGAAAAGATTTTTCTAGTGAAGTAAAAATCGTTCATGTTAATGTTAGGGGGGTGAAACGTTCGTACTGTCGGTTGTGAGGGGAGCCTGGGAATCCTGCAATATAGACGACCAAACTTAATGAAGAATATGCGAATCGTTTAAGAGATATGAAAGATTATAAGTTTTTGTCTTTAACCTTGTCTAGAAGATTATTAGTTGTCACCTGTCTTTAATAAATATTTTGGAGCTATGGAAACTCCAAAGATTATAAGCTATCGATCGTTCGAGTCCGTTGAATTTGTCGCATCCCAACTCACTGAGATTCATATGAGAATATCCCAAAAGAATCACCATCTTCTCGAAAGTGAACCCAGCGTGATTCGAACACGCAACCTTCTGATCTGGAGTCAGACGCGCTACCGTTGCGCCATGGATCCCTCTCACGTGGAAGAACAGAATATTCTCATGGCAAACAGATTTTAGGTCTACCTTAAACTCGATCACCGCCCACAACTGACTTCGAAAGCGATGCTCCCCAATCCTCTACGTATACACTATCCAAGTCTCATCAGAATAATTTCTGATCACAAAGCCTTGCAGGCTCGTCAGATCTTATCCCGAGGATGGATAAGAAAACTATCCATACATAATATTATCTTTCGTGCAAGGTGGAAACTTTGGTTCATGCACACAATCACGAAATTGAAACTTCCACGTATATTATCTTTCGTGGACAAAATGAAAACTCTGGTCCATGCACACAATCACGAAGCTGAAACTTCTAGTGCCATGAACTGGCCTGAAATTCCTCAATCCCAATGTAATGTTTCTATCTATCTAAACAATCAAATGGCCTGGTCGTGCCAGACAAAGAAAAAGAGAAGCCTTTGGTATCGGTATATTCACAAAAATATTCTCACACATTCTTTCTCAAAGCTCTATTGAGCAAGCCGCTTGCACGACCCCGCGAAACTCGTCGCCGCCATCGCCCAGCACGTCCACCCAGGTGGTGGCGGAATCTTTGGAATCACTCACGGAATCTCGACGATCCCGACGATCTGGCGGGGCGAATCCGGCGAGCACACCCCTCTCGTCCTGCCCGAGAACCACGACACCGCCGCCACTAATGCCCGCGCACGCCGCCACCGCCTTGCCACAATTAGCCGGCAATTGCCCCACCCTCCTGGAGCAGCGATTCGTCGCGTTGCGCGGATGATCGCAGCAATCCAGCCTCCAGATCTCGCCGCTGGAGCGCGAGCAGCAGTAGACGATCGAATCGCCGGCGCCCACGAAGAGATTCGTGCCGTCCCTGTGCGAAACCAAGGAGTCGTCGATGAGGTCCTCGGCGCGCGACCACTTCCCCGTGGCGGGATCCAAGAACTCGGCGCTGCGGCTGAATTCGCCCTGGGAATCGCTGCCATAGCCGCTGACGACGCCGAATTTGGGACCCAATCGCTGCGACGACCGATCGATCGCGATGCCCCTGCTCTCGTCGCGCTCCTGTGTCATGTCCGGCATGGGCTCCCAGCGATCCTCGCGGACGAGGTAGCGATCGCAGCTGCGCAGCGCGTTCTTGCTCTCGTCGTGCCCGCCCGCGACGAAGATGGAGTCGTCGCCCACCGCGCAGCACGCGAAGAAGGATCTGGCGGCGCCGGGCATGTCGGATCCCCTGCTCCAGGCGCCGCGCGAGAAATCAAACACGAAGACGCTCCTCATCGCCTGGAAGGAGCTGGGATTCCAGCCCCCGACGATGAAGAGCTTCGATTCCACCGCCGCGATGCCGGAGAAGAGGGGGATCCCGCCATGATCGCCGAGCTCCGGGATGGGCGGAATTCTCTCCCAGGATCGCGAGCTGGGGTAGTAGAGACTGAGCCCAAATGGCGGCAGGGCACCCTTTGGTGGCTGCTGTTCTTCCGGAGATTTGGGAGATTTATGGGCTTGCGCGACGACGATCGCGGAACGGGTAGTGGCACATTTCTTGCGCAGCGCGTAGAAATCCGGGCTGGCGATGAGGCTCTCCCACTCGCGGCACACGCGCTGCATTTGGGGATGGCTGGTGTGAGGAACACGAACCAGGCAGTGGAGCGCGACGTCGAAAGGGAGGCCCGGGATGAGTTCTTGCAAAGGCGCCATTTGGAACTTGGCGATCAGATTGCGAGAAATTGATCGAGACCCAGATGAGAAGCGATCGAATGCTTCGTGCCCAGTGGATTTCTTATACCTGGCACTGCTCGAATCGGGAGATCACACGAAGCTAGAATGGAAACAAAGCTCTATCCTCTTCCCTGCTGAAGCAACTAGGGAGAAATCGCGGTGGGTCGATCGATCCAAGTCAATTGCATCGAATCTCTCACCCAGGAAAGACTGTTCTTCGGCGAGAATGCGACGCTTATAAGCAAAGCGCGAACTCGAGTCAAGCACGGCAATGAAAACCCTATTTATGCCCCCCTTTCGCCACCTCACCGCACGGCCGCCGCGCTGGCAGACACGTCGATCAGCCCGCTTGCGTCACACGCATCTGGCGGTCGGAATCTATGCACTCACCCACGTGGCAAGTGGATTTACGGTTACATTTTCTCGCCGGCTCCACGTGGTCGGCTCCGCGTGACGTGGCGCAGGCCTCGCCAATAACCGCCAAAGCTGCCGCAATACGTGGCATGGGAACATGGCCGGCGCATGTGCATGCATGTCCATGGAAGCTTCCATATTGTTTTGTACCATGGAAAATTCGCAAAAGAACTCCGACTTGATCTTGTCTATGGTTTGTGGTCCAATGGCCTTTTGCTTTCAGTTGGCTTGACCACTGGAAAATCGCTCTCTCTTCCATTTCTTCCCAAAACTTGTCTAACAAATTGATATTTTCCTTCCAAGGGAAGAATCTCTCGAGAATAAAAGGTGGCGGGATCAAGCAACAACCAGTACAAAACGTCCTTCCTCGCCTGCATCATCACGCTGCATGATTCCAGAGATATCTGACACACTGCCTGATGAAACACGTCAGTGTCGCGGAAAGCTCTATCCATACAGCTGAAAACAAATAACAAAGAACAGGTGAAAAAGAGCTCTTCTAGAAACGCTATTTCCTCAATCAATCCAATCCAACGAGGACTTCTAGAAACCATGGGTCAAGCAAAAGCAAGGATAATTGAGGCAAAGGAAGGCAATCAAGTATTGGCACAAAGGAGAAAAAATAAAGACACAATGGTCCTACCAAGAGCAAAGATCGAGAAATCACTATCAAGGGAGAAAAGAGCACACAATGATACTTCGATACAATACCCCCAACTTGGCAGCTTTACCTCTGGCTAGTGGACATGTTTCTTCCGGCCAACTTGTTTTTGTCCCTGGATGATCACTCATCCACGCGCAATTCTTTTTTTCACTAGCGAGCGATGCTTCAGCCTATACAAAAGCCAAGCGTGTCACGAGAAAGGAATTTTACCAGGCCACGCAAGGCACGGCAGTGGGAGAAATCGAATCCACTCTAGCTTGCAACGTCATGGGAGATAACTTTGTCCGGGACCTTATCTATCGGAGAGAAGCTGATCTGTTAATCTGCAAGTTTCCAAAGGTGATTCCAGGCAGTGGAGGATCAAAAACCATCCTGTCTATTTCCACCACTCACTAGACGTTTTCGGAGGAGCTGGATACATGGTGGCCGCGACTGTTGCCAGGCTCTTTCACGGTGATCTGGAAAAAAAGCTGTTAATTTTCGACAACTTTTCATCTCGTCACATACCCTGTCGATACTTTGGCGATAGAGTCCAGCGCATCCGTCCTCAGTCCTATTTGGCATCTTTACCTCTGGCGAACTTGGAGCCTTTAGAGGTTTTGTTTCTTCCGGCCAGCTTGTTTTTATCCCTGGATGGCCCCTTTGTACCGCCGCCACGCCCGAATTTCTTTTTACTGTGGCCACCATTAGCGATGTTTTGACGCTCGCGTTGGCTCTGCTGCGATGTGTTGTAGCTGCTAACAGCCTACACAAAAGCCAAGCACGCCGTGAGAGAAGTTCGCCAGGCCACGAAAGGCGAAAATCAAATCGCTCACCTTGTTCACATCAACAATCTCCTGATTGTGACGGGAGAGCACTTTGTCCAGAATCTTATCGGACTGTTGTTTCTCCTCTTTGGAGGATCCAACGACTGGAAGGAACTGTATTACACATTTTTTATGCGTTAAGAACAAAGAATAACAGAAGGGAAAAGGGAGAACAGAAATCTCACCTTTCGATGCTTTCCTGCGTGTTTTGCCGGCTTTTCACCCTCCAGCTTACGATCAAACTTGCCTACGCTGGCCGTAGCAGTACTTGCGTGTCCAGCAATCTCGCCGAGTTCATCTTTCGTGAGTTTCTTTGGAACTTGCGCGGAGCCGGTTATAGGCAAAGCCATCGTCGACAATTGGACAGTACTAATGATCAAAACAACAATCAGACGATGTGGTTTGAGACTAATAATATTTACCTCGGGAGCGCAGATTTTCCGGCAACTTTGAGCGTGTGTTTCAAGTTCTGGAGACGATTCTTCTCTTGCTTTTCAATGCGTGCCTTCTTTTCTTTCTTCATGTTTGAGAATGGATCTTCTCCAGGTTCTGCATAACCCAGAGAGACAAATGCGCTAAGTGAAACCAAATATGGAAACAAAAGCCACTTACCATCAGTGCTCTTGGCCTCAATTACAGGTATGTCTCGCTCATCTGCAACTCTTTTATAACCATACCGCCTTCTCCATTCCCCAGCGTCTTCATCAAAATCTAGCTTGCTGCGTTTCCTCTTCTTTATACCTGGGGAAATAAAATAAAAATCCTTGTATACACAAATCCAAAGAGACCACACAAGATAGATACCTTTGCTCTGTGCGAATTGCTCCCATTTCGTGGGTGGCCGCGGCTTCGGGAGCTACAAGGACAAATCCAAAATGAATGAGAAGGAGAAAAAAGAAAGAATTTCTACTCACAGGTTTTTCTCTAGGAAGCTTTGTTGTGGGAGGAGGCAAGATCACGAGACGCCCATACTTATCCGCCTCAGAAGGCATGTTAAACAGCTTCTCTGCCAGCGCTTGAATGGCTCGAGCGCCCTTTCGGAGGCATTGCTCGTCATAATCATCGCTAGAAATCATCCACAAGAAGAAAAATGTAGCTCCATCCGAGCGAGAAGAAAATCGTCCCTACCTGGAAGTCGACGCCTCCTCGATTCCTGGATCAGTAGCGTCGAAGACGAGCAGATTGCCGATGTCCATGCGCAATCCGGACAGGGAATCCATCCCCGCGCCTTCTTCCTCGGCCGCCATCGCGGAAGAACTAAAACCCTAGAAACAAAATCTCCAAGAACCCTAAATCTCTTTATTGCTGGATGGGTTTCTTCGAAAAATCTCTACTCCCAAATAATCTACGCTCCCTTTGACAGCAACGTGAGGCTTTCCCACTCTCACGCGAATGCTCGTCGCGGATGGAAATCTCTCAAACACGCCCTTTGCAATGCTCGCTGCCACGGCCTCCAAGAGAGAAAATGGTGGACCTTCTACCACAGCCTTGACGATCCTGGCACCAAAAAAATCGATTTTTGGGAGGAATTCTTCCAAGTTTCTACCTGTAGATCGCTCCATAGCTGATTGAATCCTCGATGTTGTCGCTGTTGCAAGCCTTGGACAAATCGGTCCACACATCCGCGTCCACCAGGAACTTTTGGCCCAATTTCTTCTCTTCGTCGTACACGCCGTGGTAGCCGTGGAAGATCATGCCACGAAGAATGAGCTTATCGCCATTTGGGTCACTGCCGCAAGAACACGCAAAAAAATTCGTTTTTTTCTGAGGGGAAAGAGATTTCCAAGCGTCATACCTCATCTCGTAGCACCGGGAGAACACTGCTGCTCCTTCGCCTAGGGCTCTAGAGCGACTTTAAGTAGGAGTTAAATGCCAAGTAAGGTGTTTTTGGTGCGTCGATCGTCCCAGTAAATCCAGGCTCGAGAACTTTTCGTTGCTCCAGATCGTATTTCTCATTGATCTTGTCCTGTGCAAGAAGTTCTCGCAATGGTGGCGGGGGCACCACTTCCGGTTTTATGATCTGGATTGCAAAAAGAAAAAGAAGTTATTTTCTGGCAAGAAAGAGGAAAGTTTTCATCACCTTGACAGGAGGCCATTCGAAGTTTTTGAGCTGGGGGCAGTAGAGTTCTAGCCTGATCTTCTCTTTGTAAGAAGGATTAAGCGTGGTTATCACATCGCTCCAAAGCATCAGATCGACGAGCTCGTTGCATTGCTGGAGATCGAGCTCTTTCAAACCTCGAACTACAATGTGTGCTGTTTTCAAGTGGACGCATCGCGCTAGAGAGATTCTCTCGAGAGAATTCGACTGCGAAAGGTCACGCGCTGTGAGCAAAGTCTGCCGGAAAAGAACAATGAGAGAAGTTACCTCTATCAAAACATAGTTTAGAGCTGCACAGCACGATAAATCCAGTTCCTTGAGCGCTGGAGCAACAGTGTAAGGCGACATGACATACCTGGTCAAGAACTTGGCTCCCCGGAGCTCTAGTTTCTCCTGGAGATAGAACTTTGAGATGATCCCAGAGGACTCAAGAGGAACTTACGAGATTTGGGCGAGGAACGCTGAAGAGCTCGGTGATGAAAGGCTCGTCCACTCTGGAACTCCAGATGATAGATATCTACAACAAGAGTTGAGCTGCTAAGAACGAGGAAAGAAAAGCATAGAACTTACCAAGTTACATGTCGCCAGCAAATTGAGACGAGTCTCGTTAAAGGCAGGCGAAACCACGGGGTCAGGAAGAGCTTCCAGCGGTCTCTCCCATTTTCCATTTCCAAGCGCCTAAGTGAAAACAAATGTGAGAAATCCATGGATCGATCAAATCGCAGTACCTTGATCCAGCCAGAGTCTGGCTTTGGTGCGGCGCCCTTCTTCTTCCCTTTGCCCTTGCCCTTCTTGGGCGCCATAGCTGCCGCACCAAAGCTCTCGCACCGAATGGCGGGACGCAACGTTCGGATGGCCACATCCTTACCGTCAAAATTAGGGCTTGAGTCGTTTAAAATAAGTTTAACGGTTATAGATTTCCCCCAAGGGGCTTGTTCGAGCTCTCTATAGCAGCGAGATAGTAGCGTAAGCACCACGTCGATGCTTGGTCTTCTCGGTGAGCTTCTTGGAATCGACCCTCAAGCCTCTCAAGGGGTCGGGTAAGGAATCGGGTTCACCGAGATCAAGGCTTCACGAATCCAGTTCCATGCTTACGTGACGGATTGTACCTTTGAAGTTTTCGAAGTCAACCAAAGTCTTGCTCTACTGCTCCAGTCTGCTGCCGACAAAGCTCTTCTTGGTTCCTGGGATCGCATCCTCAGTTTCTAAACCTCTCGTGGTGACCCCAGCATGAACTTGTCGACCATCTTCGAATCTACAAAGGTAGTGAGCTCCATCTTCCTGTAGAGATCGAGCACCTCGTCGTACACACTATGTTGGACACAGACTGAGAGCATGGCTTTCCAAGTAACAATATCCTTCCCCTGGATTTCTTAAAAGACCTCCCTTGTGTCTTTCAGGCTACTGCCCTTCCTATGTTCAGTAGTGCTGTCCTGACAATGAGATCGTTCTCAAAGCCGTTCCCAGTGAGCTGCAAGTGAATAAGTTCCTTGCAAAGCATTCCTTTTCAGCGGTTGAGAATGGTGACAAAGGTGACGTACACTCTTGGCTTGGGGTAATTTTCCTTAAGAAAAATTAGACCTCATGTGAGAAATTGTTCATTATATTTACATGAAAAATTATATTCAGATGATAATTTACACCACACACCTCATTCTAATCTTGAAAATGGTAAATTCATAGATGAAAAACATGTAAATATTTATTCTTGTGTAAGGATTATTATAAATGATGATGGACGGGAAGAAAGCCATTGTAGGCTTTGTTTGAAATATTACTTTTCAAGAGATTTTATTTTATTTTTAAAGAACTAGTATGATGTAGATTGTGTTTGGCGAAGCATGTAGGAATACAGTTTCCTCATAATTCATTTTAATACTACTTATGTCATTGAATGCTTATAAAAATGGGTGAAGTGATATATTTTGCATGGTAAATATATGTATAAATTAATGACTTTGTTATGGCTTTGGTTAATTCATTTCATAAATTATTATTTGAAGGTTTTTCTTGCAAGGAGTATTACAAGCATACTAAGGAAGTTTGCACTTCAGGAACATATCTCATTCAAGGATATAAGCCTTCTTGACAAGTTACAGATATGCTTGTAATCTGAAGAAAATCTTTCTGCTTTTTTATGCTATAAAATGCAAGTGCAACAATTCTGAAAGTTGGTATGTAGCTGATATATCTTTTATGAAGTGCAATTATGGGGATTCAGACTTTTATACAATCACATCCATGCTATGCAAAACATTTAAAGGCTATTAGCACGTATTGAAGTTGGAGAATTAGTGAGACGACATTTGATCTTTGAGCATATATCAAATCAAGCAAGAAAAATAATAAGTTACACTTCTTTATGGAAAAGAGTTGACTGAAAATGTTTTTTATGCTAGATTTACCTAGAAGTGCTTGAAGTTGAGAAAACATCTTCTAGAAGTAAAAATTTGAAATGTTAATTAGTTGGTCTTGTTATCTTTTTAATTTCTCTAAAGAAGGAAAGACATAAGAAGCCCAATCCTTGTCCTGAGCTTTTTGAAATATATGGACCAAGGTTTATAACCTAAAGAAACATATAAGTGACAAATTATCTTAATGTAGCAATGGTCGATGTCAAATTATGCACACAAGACAAATTAACCATATAGCTGTTTTTACTGATAAATTCTTTTGTGACATATGCAACTAGTGACAAGTTATATAAACATGAAAAATTGCAAAACTTTATCCACACACTTCTTTTAAACTTCTACTTCATATCCATAATAAACTCCATGAACTCTCTAGAATATACAGATTTTATTTATATAATTATTTGGACAATACATTTTTATTAAGTACACTTCCTTTAAAAGATTTATAGAGACTTTGCAATAGGAGAAATCATTCAGCAAGAATGGTATTAATGGTCAATTGTGACATTCAATCTGATGATTGTTAAAATGTGTTTACAATTTGGATGCAAGTAAATATAACTATACAGTTTTGAGCCATCATCCCATGTGACTCCCTTCAAGAGCAAATCCAAGCCTTTTCAAAAGAATTTATCACTTTCTATAATACATTCACTAAGAAATGTACCTGGTTTGGATTCTCCTCATTTGTGGCTATGGTGATTACTGTTAAGCTTGTTGTTGGCCTATAGCTAGGCTTTCCTTCTCCTCCAGTGTTTTTCCAACTCTGGGATCAAAAGCACAATTAAAAACCGGGGCTAAACCGTATGGTTCGGTTTAAACATATTTTGTCATGTGGTATATTTGATATATAAATATAATTTACATGCCAAGATCATAGGAAGCGTCCTGCAAAACCATCTCGTCAAACATTTTCTGCGCATTCCTATGAGATGGTTGCCCAGTAATCTGTCCTGCTCCTGCCCGCTATCATATCTTCCTGGAGAGCCTTAATAACTACTATCCGTTTCGTGTAGACAATATATTTCCCCCTTGAGTCACGCAAGGAGGAGATTACCTCTTTGCGTAGCTGTCGGTTTACTCGAGCTCTCTATAGCAGTGGACCCCGAGAGATAGCAGCGTATGCACTCCAGCTCCCAGCAAATCTCCTGAAAGCACTGCCTCATCTCGGGATTACTAGACCAGCACTGCTGCACCACTCCTCCCAAGAGTGTGTTTACGTATCCCGGCAGCGAAGGCCTCACTCCTGGTTTCATCCAACTCCCCTTGATCTTTTTAATATCCACTCCTCTGGTCTCGCAAAACGGTACCTCTCCAGTGAGAATGCTGTAGCACGTCATCCCAAAGCTGTAAACGTCCGCCTTGAGCGTGTACCTCGCACAAAACTCGTCACCACCACCGCGGTCTGGAACCATGACTTCCGGAGCCCTGTAGAATCCTGTGCCTCGCTTCGAAGTGTGAGCTTGGTCGGAGCACTCCACCGTCTTGGCCGTGCCAAAGTCCGCGAGCTTGAGCAAGAGGCCGCTCGGAGAAGAGCCGGGAGCCCGGGTCAAGAGGATGTTGCTCGGCTTCACGTCCCTGTGGATGATCTGGAGCGAGTGCAAGTACTTCAGGCCTCGAGCGATCTGGAGCATCATGTCGACGCAGACCAAGGCGGAGAAAGGTGGCGCAAAGCCGCTTCTTTGCTTGGACTTGTTGATGTAGGACTCAAGATTGCCAGCTTCCATGAGCTCCAGCAGCAATCCATACTTGAGGTCGCTGTCTCTCTTGAGCTCGACATGGCCGAGAACCTGGACGATGTGAGGATGCTGGAGCTGCAAGTGTAGAGCAGCCTCCCTCACAAACGATGCGTCGTCTTTGAAGAGCTTAAGAGCGTATCTCTGTCCGAAGGCTTGGACTTCTTGGACGGCGGCGTAGCTCCCACATCCCAGAACGCTTCCCATGACGAGCACTTCGTCTTCCAGCTGAGTGGAAGCCACAACAACGTCTTGCACGCAGCTAGCCGAGATTCTTGATGGGTGTAACCTCTCCAGCAACAGGTTTGTTGCCTGAAGTTGGTCTTGCGAGAGATCCGTCCTGTTACTGGCCTCGCCAAGAATTTTCACAGCTTTGAGGAAGAGGGAGGCCCGTTGCAAGAGCTTGCGGAGTGACGTCTCGGTCTCGGCTATGATTCCCGCAAAGAGCTCGGCGGAAGGAACGGCCTTCTTCTCCACCTGGATGGCATAACTGAGCATCCCCAGCTGCGTCCAAAGCCTGTAGATCTCATCCCACTTCTTACACAAAGTCTGGTTCGAGATGGCAGCAGCGATCCCAATCGCTGTGGAAGAGTCCTTGCACTCCCTTAGAAGCATCATCTCTTCGCGAAGAAGCTCCGCAGATCGATCGTGGAGAGTGTCCAGATGGCAGATGAGCTGCGATAAGTTTCTCCCCATACGCCAGTTGACCAACACTACTTTGTCCCTGTCCTTTCTACCTCCCAAGTACCTGAATAACTTGAAAGCACAACTTCGACGCTTGGTCTTCTCGGAGAGCTTCTTGGTATCGACCCTCAAGCTGCTCAGGAGGTCGGCTAAAGAATCAGGTTCACCGAGATCAAGACTCCCTGCTTCATCTTCTGCCTTCACTAATCCGGTTCCATCCTTGAGGGACGGAATGAGAGTGCCGCTCTTACCTGCTGATAACTTCGTAGATGCGGCGATAAGGCACGAGAACATTGTGCGCAATCCTTTGAAGTTCTCGCAATGCTTTGGTGTTTTCCAAAGTCAACCAGCTCGTCTAAGTCTTAGGCGACCAGCTCCACTGTTCCAGTCTGCTGCCGACAAAGCTCTTCTTGGTTCTCCGGTGTAGTTTCCAAAACCTGGGACCCTTCTCGCAACGAGCTCACGCATGCGACTGTGATCTCGTTCGCTTCTACGTCGTTAGCCTGCATTTGTTCGAACAGCTCGGACGCTCTTTCCAGCTGACCCTGCTTCACGTAAGCGTCGAGCAGAGCGTTCCAAAATGCGGTAGACTTGTCCGGAGTTCTGTCGAAGAGATTTTGTGCGTCTTCCAGAGCTCCGCACTTGCAGTACATGCCCAGCAGCGCCTCTCTGATACCACCATCCTGATACAAATCCTTGCCTTTGATGCTCTCATGAACAGCCTTGCCCCGCTCCAACTCCTGGAGCTCCGCACAGGCCTTGAGAACGCTGATGATTGTCAGCTTGTAAGGAACCGACTGGACGTTCTGGTAGACGTCGAGAAGCTCTCGCCAGTGTCCGTGTCTCTCACAAGTTGCTATCATAGCGCTGGAGAGCAGCACATTCTTCGTTGGCACGGACTGGAAGAGCTCCCAAGCAGCATCGTAGAGACCACAGCGGCCATACATATGGATCAGAGCGCTTCGTACGACCACGTCCGATTCAAAGCCACTCTCTTCTATGCCGGCATGAAGAAGTCTTCCCTCCGCCAGGCACTCGGCACCATTGCATGCGCTCAAGGTGGTCGTGAAGGCAAACTTGTCAACCCGGACACCTTCTAGCCTCATGAGTCTGAAAAGCCCGAGTGCTTCTTTGCTGCGATGCCACTGTGTGTAGAAGGATATCATATGAGCCCAAGCAACGTCGTCGTATTCGCGTCTCTTCCAGAAAACCTTGGCAGCGTCTTCGAGGCTGCCACACTTTCCATACATGTTGAGCAATGCGCTGGAGACCGCATCCTCAGTTTCCAAACCTCTCGCAGTGACCACAGCATGAACCTGTCGACCATCTTCGAGAGCTGTAGCGCCGGCACACGCATTGATCACAGTGACAAAAGTGCTGACGCTTGGAGTGAGCTCCATCTTCCTGTAGAGCTCGAGCGCCTCCTCGTACGCACTATGTTGGACGTAGACCGAGAGCATTGCGTTCCAAGTGATGATATCTTTCCCCTGGATTTCTTCAAAGACCTTCCTTGCGTCTGTCAGGCTACCGCACTTCCCATACATGTTGAGTAGCGCAGTCTTGACGATGAGGTCGTTCTCAAACCCGTTTCCAGTGAGCTGCGAGTGAATAAGCTTGCCTTCTTGCAAAGCACTCATTTTCCCGCAGCAATTGAGGACGGTGACAAAGGTGACGTTGTCCGGCTTTACACTCTCGCCTTGCATTCTCTGGAACAGCTTCAATGCCGTCTTGTAGTGACCACGCTCTGAGTAGGCCGAGATCATAGAAGTCCAAAGAATAGCGTCCCGCGAAACCATCTCGTCAAACATTCTCTGCGCGTCCCTTAAGCTCCCACACTTGAGATACATCTCTATGAGATGGTTCCCGAGTATCCTGTCCTGCTCCTGCCCGCTATCCCGAATGTAGCTGTGAATTTTCTTCCCTTGCTGGAGAGCCTTGTTCTTAGCGCAAACTCGTAAAACTCTAGCGTAAGTGGCACTGTCTGTCTTGTGTATCATCCCTTGCATGCGATCCACTAGAATCTTCAAGTTGTCCTCGTCGGGACTCCTGGCAGCACTGTTCTTGTACCCGAAAGCGGCACACGATACTTTGCTACCGTGGTGTTGTCCTCGAAGCGTTTGTGTTTTGTCTCGCCAATCTGGATAAGAAACCAAGAACTTGTAACGCTCTGAAAGTCCAGGATGAAAAGAAGTTTAAAAAACTCTCTAGCGCACTCACACAAAAATGCCATCCTTGACGATACAAAACATCCAAATCTCCAGACTAAAGATCAAGCATTGGCAGGGAAATTTTTTTCTAGAACGTAAACGCTAAAAGATCTAGGAAAAGGATCGAAACTAGAAAATATGCCTACACAATTGAATCGGATTCACGAGAAAACATCGAAGAACATACAAAACATCCAAATTTTCAGACGAAAGATCAAGCATTAAGGGGAAAAAAAATTCTAGAACGTAAAGATCTAGGAAAAGGATCGAGACTAGAAACAATGCCTACACGATTGAATCGGATTCACGAGAAAACATTGAACGATCGAACTACAAAACGATTGAAAGCAAAGAAAAGAATGCCGCGCAAGAAGAATCTCTCAAGACAGGACATGATCAAGGATAGCATAAGCAACATACCTAGATTTCTTCGCTTCCTCCTGTGCGCGATCGCCATCGCCATAGACGAGAGCGCGGCCGCCATAGCCAAGCTCTCACAGATATTTTCGTGGGCTTTGCTTTGGAAAAATTTAAGCCTAGGCGGGAAAGGCTTGGTCTAAATGACAACTGTCCTTGGAACACGTGTCCTTAAACCTCCTCTCTTTTTAAAATACCCATTAGGGTTCTTCGCTCTGCTTGATCATCACGGTATTTCTAGCGACATTTCTCTCGGAGGCAAGATCCTAGCTATTCGAGGTAAGATTTACCGCCTGGCAGTGGCATTTTCTTAGCGACCGATCGTTTTCTTGCTGCTAGCAGCTTGGCGCTCACTCTCATGGCGCTGGTCTTGATCTTCTTGCTCGCGATCCGGATATTTCCTGCTACCAGGGCATCGACGCTCTCGTCGGATCTCCAAGCCCTCAAGGATGTCAAGGCCGCGGTAGATCCCTCCAGCATTCACTCCACGACCTGTCTCGGCTCCTGGGACTTCGCCGCCGCCGATCCCTGCGACTCGCGATCCACATCGCATTTCGTGTGTGGCATTGGCTGTAGCAGCGACGATCCTCTCAGCCGCCGCGTCATCAGCTTGATCCTCGACGGCTCCGGCTACAATGGTACCCTCTCTCCATCGCTGGGCAGCTTGACCGCGTTACAGGTGCTCGATTTCTCTGGAAATTCCTTTCACGGCACCATTCCAGCGTCCCTGGGCCAGCTGACTAGCCTCATCAAGCTCGACCTGTCAAGGAACTCTTTCACCGGCGCGATTCCAGACACCATCTCACAGCTCTCGAATCTATCCTACCTCTCCGTCGCCAACAATCACCTCGAGGGGCCGATTCCCAGCTCCATCGCCAATCTATCAACCATCGAGAGGCTCTTCCTCCACAACAACCAGCTCGCCGGAAAGATTCCCTCGCTAGATGGTTTGCAGAGGCTGAGCTACTTCGACGCTAGCAACAACCGGCTGTCCGAGCTGCCGCTCAAGCTCCCGGTTTCGCTGCTCCAACTTTCGCTGCGAAGCAACCAACTGGGTGGGAGCTTTCCACAGAATCTAGTCCAGCTCCAGGGGCTGGAAGTTCTGGACCTGAGCTACAACCAGTTCGTCGGGCACCTGGATTCGTCGCTGTTCGAATTGCCATCTCTCCAGCAGCTCACGGTCTCGCACAACCAGATCTCTTCGCTGGGTGTTCCACGACTTTCCAACGTGGAGAGCGAGCTTGTGGCGGTGGACATAAGTTACAACCAGCTCGAAGGTGCTCTGCCCGTGTTCTTGGCAAACATCAGCAGGCTCTCGGCACTCTCGCTTCGCTACAACAACTTCAGTGGCACCATCCCTTACGAGTTCGCTTCCAAGGCGAGCTCGGCTTCCAACGAGGTCCAGCCGCTCATGCGCTTGTTCCTGGACGGCAACTATCTCATCGGCGAGGTTCCTCAGCCATTTCTCGAGGTTCCGGGAAGGTTTAGCGCGAGTTTTATCTACAACTGCCTGGCCAAGTGCCCGGAGAGCTTTGCGTTTTGCCAAGGAGGTGGACAGAGGCCAAAGTCGGAGTGCCCGACTCTGTGAGGACTGAATCCAACAGCCAGGAAGGAGGACGAGGAAGCGAAAACAGGACAAGAACTATACGTATGCAGCAGTCAGCTCAGCTCTGGGTTTGGATGTCATATACTAACCGCGTGTGGAGGAATTTGCAGTCACGTAATACGTCTTACTGTAGGTGAGAGGGAGACGAGCTACCTAGCTTTTGATCAGATCGTCTCTCCAAACTGTTGCTATCCTACATAGAGGTATGGCTTTGCGCTCCTGGTGTCTTTACTTCTCAGTGTGTGGAAGTTTTTCTCATCGCGTGTCATTTGGCCAGGTGCACAGATGATGAACATGAGGAGAAAGAGGATCAAGCTTTTCTTTCTTTTTAAGTAGTGCGAAGATCTTTACTGGAGTATCGCGGCAAATCCCAGAAACTTCCAGCTTTTCAAAGGTGCAGCAACAATATCATTGTCCTTGAGAGGACCGTATGTCTTTTTACTCAAGTGCTTCTAATAATGTTCTTGGGTTGCTGTTATGTTACAGAATGGAGCCAGTGAGACAGACCAAGCACAGATCAGACTGGGAGGATGAGGTAGTAACACCAACAACAACATCCATTACAACAAGGTGTGTGAATCGAGCCCGGGCTTTAGTGGCTTAGAGGAGGTACTAGAAAGCAAAGCTGGACTGGGAAATTTTTGGAAGAACACAGGGAATAGGAAGTGGACAGGGCACGTACGAGCGGGAGGAATACAGCTGGTCTGTAGCAGCATGAATGGTTTTTATTTGGAGTGATTTGGATTCGCCAGACAGCTAGCAAAAGGGAAAGGCTCGATCTTCAATGCTCGGAAAAGGAACTACTTGGGGGACCCTGGCACAGTGGTGCTGGTGCTGCTGATGGTGGTGGTGGTGGTGGTGGTCACTCGTGGTGGCCACAAAACTAAGTAGTTTCACTGGTGTACGATGGGACTCGACTCGACTCGACACTCTCAATCTCCTTCTCCAGAGGCTGCCAGAGATTCTCACATAAGCTCAGACAATATCACCGTCTTCTACCCAAGATCGGACTCTGATCGTCCTCATCTGGGAGGGAGATCAAACTTTAAGCGGCGGTGGCACGGATCTATCTACCAGAGGTACGTTTTCTTAATGAAGCTTCGAGCACCGCTTTTGTCAACAGCCGTGATCTGATGTGGAACGTACTCCAGGCTCACAAGTGGCGCCGCGCGAAAAGGGACACACCTCACAGCCTTTTGATTCATGGCCGAGTGCATGCGTTTTGGTCTAAAGTTTGTGGCCTGGTAAAACGTATTCATTGAGAGAAATCTGCGAAGATTCACGGGGCAGTATTTTTAATCGTTTCTTTTGTTTATGCTGATCTTTGGGTTCCTCGTAGGGTTTTTTAGGTCTTAAGCTCTTGCTTGTGCTCCAGTTCTAAACATTCTATTCAGTGAAGAACATGAAGAACATTGCCTTGAGTGAAGCAGTGGTGTTGTTGTTGCTCAATTCAATCAATGGAGGTTTTTTTTGTTTGTAAGCGGTGGGTGTCTTTGTCCCCAAACTCCAACCTTCTTGTTCTCTTTCTTTATTTCTTTTCCCTTTTCTTCACAAAATGTGTATTATTTCGTTTAATAAAGAATTATTAGCAAATTATTGATGAGTTTTAAAAGAGAGCGTCATCAGCAGGAATCGAGCCTGCGCGGGCAAAGCCCAACAGGTTTCGAGTCTGTCTCCTTAACCACTCGGACACACTGACATTTACATGTAAACTGTGATTAGTCGATGAGACACAAGATATTTTTGACTTCGGCTTCACGCGGCAAAAATAATCATCAATGCTTGTTTAAAAGATCACCCTGATTACATGTCATCCGTGTGCGTGCTTTGGCCTAGAAATTTAAGCGTCAATTGTACGCAAACTCACACAAGATACAAGCTCCACGCAAAGGCACGCGTGCATGTAGCATTTCTTTAATATCCTAAGCTTAGCTTAAGTTAAACTTGGAAGATTCCCCAAGATCACGTCCGGCCTTATAATATTCTTCAAAGGGCAAAACCAACGTCGTCCCGATTCGTTCGCCTTGGACGTCCAAATCCTGGAATCCGAAACGTTTAGAGTAAACTACGTAGGAGAAATCCCCGCATCGCATTTAATAAAACCAAAGGATTAACAAGGAAGGCTGTCGGAGAATAATGGGCTTTGCCCTAAACTACATTTTACAAAAGGTGGCGGACATGTTATTAGTGAAAGATGCGCTTTATTTGTAGCTAAAAGGTATACAAACTATAGCCCTAACCCTAATGCTTCGATCCGACGGCCTGTGACGGCCTGTCAACCTGTCAGCTGTCTTGTCACGGTTAAAACAACAACGTAATCGCATTAAATCCAAAGCCCAGTAAAAACGTTTTTCCCGTGAGACGAATTCACGGAATCACCTACCTGAAGTTTGGAAAGCTGGGAACACTTCAATGTTCACTAAAAACTATACTCGCTTCTGCTTTGCCTCTAACGTAACGCCCTCTTAACCAAAGCTGGAGTTAGCAGACCACACGTGGAGCAATCCCAACTGTCGATACCCGACATCGGACGGACGCCGCGGAACCCGTGTCTTATCGTCTGACAGTCAAAAGTACGTCCACGTGTACGCGTATAGCTCAGTTACGGCCATGTGGCAGAATATGAGGCGTTGGATGGGGGCGCCCATCGACGGCTGGCAGCGGTCCGGCCCCCGGCGCCGTCAGATGGAACCCAATCAACGGTCCGCGCGTTTGAAAATGCTTTTCCAGACAGCGATGGTATGCGTTCTCTCTTTTGTTTGTATGATAGAAGAGAGGAGAGAGAGAGAGAGAGAGAGAGGGACAAGAAGAAGAAGAAGAGAGAGTTTTAGTGAACTCCCCAGCCTCCGCAACCGGTGCTCCGAGGCTTCGGGGGAGCAATTCCATTCCCCCCAAAATCACTTTTTTTTTCCCCAGCCTTTGCAAAATTTTCCTTTTTTTTTTGTCCCCGCTGCTTTGCTTTGCTTTGTTTGCTCAAATCCTCGAGAAGTTCCGCAAAGAAACCCATTACCGTGGGGGCCATTTCCCATTTCTACGCCCTTCTCCTCCTCTTCCTCCGCCTCACTCTACTGCGATCTTCTCTCTGGTGATTCTCCGCTGCTTTCGAGTGATCATCCGGCTATTACCGTAATTCACACCGTCCAAGCCGGGGCTAGATCAGAGGTCGAGATTAGCATCCAAGCTCCTGGTTTTTTTTCTTTCATCACTGCATCATCATCTCGACATCAGCAAGACCAGCACCAAAGTTTCCAGCTTACTACTATTAAGCAGCAGCAGCAGTTTCTTCATCTCCTCCTTCTTCGTCTTCTTCGTCCCTGGAAAGTTAAGACTGATCTTGAGATATCCTGGAAAGATAAAAGAGAGTTACCTGGAAGCTAGGGGTCACTGTTTTGAGCTGCTTGATCTTGTTGCGTTTTTCCTGGCTGTGCTCTGAGCTCTGATTGATTCCTGCTCCTCCTCTTTCTTTCTTTTCCTTCTTTTTTCCTTCCTTGCTGGGCACACTGCTGCTAATGATGCAGTAGTAGCAGCAGCCGGAGCAGCATCAGATCAGTGCTTTGCTGATTCACTTGCTTAGTCTTGGCTTGAGCACTAAGTCAGTCCGGTTGAGCAGCACCTTGAGTTGAGTGATTGCAAGAGCTTGATGATTATCTTCTTCGTAATAATGCGTTTCTTTGCTTTGCTCTGACCTGGATTCCAATCCAAGCTCTCGTCTCGCATAGCTCTTGCTCCTTCCTCCCGTGGCCTGTGTGATTTCTTGAGCTCTAAGCCATTCGATCTCCCTTCTTTTTGTGCAGTGTTTGAGTTAAGTTGAGCCCAGCAGTACGACTCTTCAGTGATGTGCCAGCGGATTAGCGTTTAAAGTCCAAGCCTTTCTCATCCCTTCGTTTTTGAGTGACCCCGGAGAGATAAGACTCCTTTTCTTGCTTCCTTAGAGCGTTGTTTTGTGTCACACGCACTGTTCCACAAAACCGCGGCATGGGATGGATACCTGGAGCAAAGTGAAGTCTAAGTTTCCAAGGAGACCAGGATTGGAATTCCATTACCAGTAGATAAGAGCCGGGTAACACCAACAACATTCTTTTCTCAGCGCTTGTGCCAAATCCTCTCTCTTCAATCTGCAGTTTATCCACTTTGGTACTACTACTGCAAGCACGCAAGCAAGCGAGGTCCATTAGCACAAGCCAGCGACTTACACAAGTGGTGGTTTAGCCGAAGGATTTTCCACTCGAGTTGCTGTAAATCCCCCCCGGGTCAAGCTCGCTCCACACTCTCGGGGGCTTTGTCTCAGCAACAGCAGCAACTGCAACCAAGTAAGCAGTGCTTGAGTCCCTGTTTTGCTCGCAAAGTAGGATGGATTTAGAGGCAGAGATCCCGGTGTCAATGCCTCAGCCGAGCTACCTTCATGACTCGTCCAACAAGTTGAAGCTCATGGCCAGTGGTGCCAACGGAGTCACGCCCGTCACAGCCGTGGAAGAAGCCGCGGCAGCAGTGGTTGCAGCGTCGCGAGCTACTTTCGCTGAGCCCATCCTAGCACAACCTCTTGCAGCCGGAACTCCAAACACCGCCACCACCACTAATGGCTCCAAAGTTGAGCCGAGCAAGAAACCGGTGCGGTACAGGGAGTGCCTCAAGAACCACGCCGCTGGCATCGGTGGTCATGCTCTCGACGGCTGCGGAGAATTCATGCCCAGCGGAGAAGAAGGCACCATCGAGTCGCTCAAGTGCTCGGCCTGCGACTGCCACCGGAATTTTCACAGACGAGAAGTCGAAGGTGAGCCTCCGTCTTGTGTATCTGCCTGCTTAAAGCTCCTCCTCATTCGTCCCCAGGTGCCAAGGACGTGATGTCCAAGAAGAAGCCATCGTCAGTCCTCCCGCTGCAGCAACACGGCTCTCCACTGGGTTCCATGGCCCGCTCCCCGGGAGCTCTCGTCGCTCTGAGTAATTCCGACCAGTCGGATGATCACGACCTTGGAGCTCAGCACCAGACCACGTACAGCTTGGCTCACCACCTGATTCCGTCTGCCATCAAAAAGAGGTTCAGGACCAAGTTTACAAACGAGCAAAAGGAAAAGATGTTCCACTTTGCTCACCGGCTGGGTTGGAAAATCCAGAAGCACGACGAGGGCGAAGTGCAGCAGTTCTGTGCTGATGTCGGGGTCAAGCGGCACGTCCTCAAGGTGTGGATGCACAATAACAAGAACACCTTCGGGAAGAAGATGAGCTGAACAAGCAGCAGCCGCAGCAGCAGCAGCAGCAACAGCAACACTTGGTGTTCGTTCGTTTCGGTTTTTACGTCTCTCGTTCACGGTTGGTTTCTGGAGCAGATTGGAAACAGGTTCTCTTTGCTCCTCCGAAAGTTTGTCAGGCTCTAAGAGAAGAGTTTCTTCATCCTGTGCACAAACCAGAGAAGAAGATCGTGAGGCTCAATCAAACAAAGGCTGACAACTAAACCTCTATGTAAGTAAAAGCTTATTAGCTCTTGAGTTCCCGCTTCTTTCTTTCCGTGATCTACATTCTTTAACTTCTCCTTTCATCTAGCGACTTGCATATTCCTTGCCTCTCTACACACATATCATACGACTGCTGTAAACTACCAGTTCCGCCCCACTACTATTCATTTATTTACCATCGCTAGAATTCCAGCAGTGCTGGGTTTCTATCTCAATAAAGTCATTCTTTTTTTCTCTTCTCTCTCGTGCATTTTTCCTCTCGCGCAGATAGGCTTTTAAGTTTTCATACGAACACGGAAGCATATATAAAAAAAGAGAGAGCTAAGAGCTAAAGAACATGGATGCAGCAGTGTTACCTCTTGAATTGGCTGGTATAAAGTCGAAATAGCAGTTCATGCAGAACAGCAAGCACTGGAAAGAAATTATCTCCCGTGTCATAGTACCTCCTGCAATACTACAGAGAAATCCCATCACCGCTACTAACAGCGAAAAACAAAACTGTAATATCGTTGATTAATGCTGCTGCCACTACAATGCAGTTTGGTCCACACCGGGGATTACAAGGAAGGACGTGCTCCGAATTATCTATTCCATCCAGGCATGCACGAAACTTAATCTATTGCCTATTATACTACTACATGCTTTGCACCTGAAACAAGGGAATAGTGTAGTGTACCTTATAACGCATTAGAATGGTGTCCATTTATTGCATCCACTGCTTAACACCCCTGTGCCTGCAATACGTACCCCCCAAAGAAGTGAGAAACTTAAGCGAGAAACCGAAAGCAAGGAGAGAAAACAAACAACAAAAATAAAAACTTTGTACAAACTCTACGTACCATTTGTCAATTCTTCTAGTGTTTGCTTCTTAAAGCTAGCCTGCCACAAATCAAACGCCGATTCGTCGTGAGATCATACCAATATAATTGAGCAGCACGGTGATGTCATATATGTAACTATCGTGCCAAAATAACTTGGCACCGTGATTTGCTCGGATTTCACGGTTGACTCAAGCAAGCCTCTCCAAAACGGGGAAGAAGAAGCATAAACCTGTATTCAGGAGAATACTACATTACATTTGAGTACCAACAGTAGAAGAGGCCCGGTCCGGGAGAGACGACCGGCATACCACTGAAGGAAAAAAAAAAGAAGCCTTCGAGAAGAACTGGCGACAAGAAAATAAAACAAAGCTTTAGAAAACTGGGAGAAAGACAATCCTACTATACGAGGCTGCCAATCATTACCGGGGAAAGAGACGACGTCAATGATGGAAGAAAGTATTCTCGGGCGGCTGCTGCAGCTTCTTGTTGTGAGAAGCTCCCATCTCACGCTTGAGCTGCTTCAGTATGTCCTCCATGGTGTTATCGCGTCGCCAGTTCGAGAGCAAAGAAAAATTCTTGGGTTCCACCTGAAAAAGCACAGCGAAAAGTTGATGAGCAAACCGAAAAAGCTTGTCTACAAGTAAGATCACTAATGGAAACACCAGCAAGTATCAAGAAAGAAAAAAAAAAAGTGCTTGTTGCACAGGTAAGATCACCAGAAGCTAGACCATGTATCAGGAAAATCAAAAAAAGAACAGCGAGTGCTTACTGCACAAGTAAGATCACTAGTGAAAACACCGGAGGCCGAGTGCTTACTGCACAAGTAAGATCACTAGTGGAAACACCAGAAACTAGACCACAAAGCCAAGAAACAAAATGCGAGTGCTTACAGCTCCAGTCTCGCGATTAACGCAAGTCATGTTGATTCGCGAATGGAATCGCACACTTGGTGGCTTATCCGGATAGTCTTTGTCGCAGTACAACTTAAGCTGATAAATGCGTCCTTCGTGAACAGACTGCACAGAATAAATGAGAAAAAAAAAAAGCGAAAGAGTCAGTGCATTGTAAGAGCAAAGAAAGAAAAAAAAGAAAGAGGACATTGCTAGGCCCCAGAATTGTGCCAGTCCACGAACACATGTACACATCGTCACTGTCATCCATGCCCAAGCTCACAGACGCATCGCCAAGGCCCTTCTCCCCTCTCTCCAGCTCCTCGAGCAGCCGGAAATTCCTGGGAACTAGGGAAAGAGAAGAAATCATCCACGTACCCTTGGCGCCGCGAGCAATTTGAGACGATCAACTCACCTAGAGCCATCCCAGCGTCTGCGCGATCCAGCAGCGAGCTGGAGGGAGCGAAAGGATCGACCGCCCCAACGGAAGAACCCTAAAAGTATAATCGAGAGATTTATTTTCACGGGCCCTTTATACTACTGTCCCATCACTTTTTTTTCTGTGACGAATGCGATTCTTTCTCATTGTTTCTTCTTCTTCTTCTTCTTGGATTTCTTCTCGTTCTTGAGACGCTCTTGGTCGAGGAGCTCGGCTTCGATGCGAGCTTTCTCCTGTAAGAAGATCAAAGAAGAAGATTAAAAAACTTGCGTGAGAATTGGCGAGAGAACCTCTCGTTCGCGTTCCAAAGCTTCCGCACGGAGCTTTGCAGCTTCTTCCTCCTCAGCTCTTCTCTAAAATCCAAATTCACAGACACGATTACAAGTGTTGCATGTGAGCGTGGAAAGATCAAAACCTCTTCTGCAAGGATCTCCTCTCTTCTTCTCCAGTCGTAAGCATCTTGATCTCTCTTCTTTGCTTCAGCCTCCTGAAAAACGAAAGGAGTGAGAAAAATGGAACGTAGACATGAAAGACTTTACCAGTTGCTTCAAGCGTTGCTGCTCTTTGTGTGCTCTCTCTTGCGCTAATCTGTTTCGCTCCGCGGCTTTCACTTGCTCACGTCCAGCCTCTCCCTTGTCAGTAACAAGTTTGATCTGGAGAAAAACGAAAAAGCAAAGATAGAACTTGGAAAACGGTCCAGGTTACCATTTGCCGGATAGTGTTGTTCGTTGTCAGTTGTACAGGAGTGTTGCCGTAGTCATTTCTATGAGTCACAGAGGCACCCTCCTGGCCTTGAACACACAGTAACAAGTTGAAAGAGAGAAACAAAAAAAGAAAAACAAAAGGATCCATCACAGCGATCGCAAGAGAAACTTAAAGACTTCTCGTACCAAAATCAAGATCTTGGCGATTTGTACATAGTTCCGGCTGCAAGCAAGATGCAAAGGAGTGTTCCCACACTCGCCTACAGCGTTTATTTCCGCCATCTTGTTGATTATCATCTTGACGAGTTCTTCGTCTCCTCTCAAGGCCTGAAAGAATCGCGAAAGAGTGATCTAGAGTTCATTAGCACACTTACCGCCCAGTGAAGAGCAGTATCACCAACGGCATTTTGCATCTTAACATCGGAGTTCCTGATGATAAGATACTTTGCCATTTCCACGTTTCGATTTTTGATCGCAATGAGCCTAGCATGCCAATCTTCAATAAAAAAAATCGCGAAACGAAAGATCCAAGAGATCCAAAATCTCTCGCGAAATTCTTACAGAGGTGTGTTCTGAGTGATGGGATTGGGGATATTGACATCCATCTTGCCCTCCACAGACTCGCGAACTTCATCGAAATTCTCCTCTTCCGCGGGTTCCCAGACCTCTCTCGGCTGCGGCTTCTCGGCGAATGGATCTACTTCCTGCAAAAACGAAACAAATCCCCTTCCTTACCATCCGCGAGATGGATCGGAGAAAGCTCTCACCGCCTCCGCCATCGCGAGCGAGAGAACTAGGGCTTAACCTAGGCCTAGGCGCGAAAGGGATATGCTCCATTTCAAAATTGATGCCTTTGAATATCCGCGACGAGAGACCAATTTACACTCTAGAAGAAGCCTTCCGTGAGAGCATACGTCCGAGACTTGAGAGTTTCTGGGAGTTTCTCAATAGCTTCGATGATCTCCTGGAAGAAAAAATTTATGACGAGAAAGGATCTCTGTGAAGTGAAGTACCTGTTTGCTGTACCGCGCAGAGAAGTGGATGAGGAGAATCGCTTTGTTTTGGAACTTGTCAGACAATGCGACGATCTGGAACAGGACATTCGAAAGTTCTTGCTAGAATTTTTCATGAACTTGCCTCTGAAAGATGAGAGTGGCCGTATTCTCGAGCGTGTTCTACAGTTCCGCTATCATTGATGAATGTAGCCTGGGAAGGAAAAAAGAGATTTGAGTCTAGAAACTTTGAGATCTAGAGACCAAGTTTAACCTCCATGATCAGCAGCTTTGCACGTAAAACGTCGGCATTGTTCTCGTCCCCTATGAAATCCACTGTGGTGTCTCCCGTGAAAGCCACCTCTGGACTCCGAGTGACGTTCGTTACCTGTGCAAACAGCACAACTTTCGTGACAACAATACACAATTCTGAGCTTACTTCCACGCCGGAGAATCGTAAAGACTTGATTTTGTCACCGGGAAGGCCCACGTATTCGGGTTTTAGTTTGTTCTTCACAGCATAGATTATGTAGCCCTGCAAATGTGGAGTGCAGAAATGAAAAGGATTAGAAAGTGTTCCGAGCTCATGCAATCTACCTGACTGGGAATTACGTGGTACGTCTTGAAAGGCTTGACGATATATCCTTTTCCAAGATCATACTCTTCACCAATCTAGCAAAAGAACGTAAGCAAATAGCTTGAAAGAACTTTGGAAAGAACTAAAGGAGATAACTCAGACTAAGCTAGATTTTTGGAAGAACCACGAGAAAAACTTTCACCAACACTTTGGCAAGAGCTGAAAGAGCTACCTCAGACTAAGCTATAGTTGTGGAAGAACCAGGAGAAAAACTTACATCAAGTCCGACCAGCTTCATCGAGAGTTCTGCTTGATCGAGCTCCCTGTAAACGTCGAAGAGCTTTTCCACGGTGGCTTTGATCGATGAAGGAACGAAAATCGTGGGAGGCTTCATGGAGTAGAGGCCGCGAGTAGCAACGTACATGGCAATCCCTCCCTGGAAAATTCACAAACAATGAGCCATGATCCTTCAAAAATCCATAGAAAACGCTTACAATGTGATCCATGTGAGAGTGAGAAATGAAGAGAAAATCCTGAGAGATCGCCCGCTGAGGACAGCGTCCAATATCAAACGCGATTTTCATGGATGGAACGATCACACAGGTCTCATGGCCGCCGATGGAAATACCTTCTACGGCGAACCCGCCCGCGTTCACGCTCGCCAGATCACGCCGCCCTCCGCGCACGCTCGATTTGAGCTTCGCGTCTTCCAGCGCCACTTCCTCCATTGCGAATCCCGCCGTCGCCCTTCCTAATCGATGCCTCAACCCTACAATTCTCAAAGAAAATGGGCTTCCCGCCATAGCCAGCATATTGTGTTGTTCTTGCGGATTATGGAATTAGGGTTTTGGCGATGGCGTTGGCGCTGGCGCGCGATCTTGGCTCTGGCGGCGCTGCTGCTGCCGATCCACATTGGCGCTGCGATCTGCGAGCTGCCAGTGAGTAGAAAAGTGAATTTTGCTGCTCAAATCTCTGTCCCCAGGAATTCTCGCACAGGAAGCACTCGAGATGGATCACAAGGATGTCAAAGCGTGGCATGAATTCCGTGGATTGGTCACGTATCCGGAGTATCATGTTAGATGTTCCAAGCAACGAGACGAATTCCAGGTGAGCACTTGCTAGTCATCTAGTCATCTAGCAAGTTAACTTTGATTGTAGAATCCTACATTATATGGAGACGCTTACTTCGAGAGAAAAAGCTGTGGCTTGTACTCTGGACTTCAGCGTTCTTCCTCAAACAAAGGACGACTTGATCTGCTTTGCTGACTCCGAGCTGATCTCTGGAAAAACGATTCTAAGTTTCCCAGTAAGTGGCCAGAAAACTGGAAAACCAGACTGACATTGTCTTTCAGGTTGAGCAATGTATCACTGACAAGCTTGACGGTGGCTTGTTGGATGGAGCTCCTTGGGAAGTTAAGCTAGCGTCAAGATTATTGCGAGAAAGGTTAAACAGATTTTTCTTCTTCTTGTTCCATTGTTGCTAATTCTCGAGCACCAGGTCGCGTGGTGACACATCTAAATGGGCACTGTATATAAGTTCTTTGCCTAAATACGTGCCTCTTCCGCTCTTCTTTACAGATATGGTAGATTTGTAAGCTTTGCTGGGGCGCTGATCATCTTGTTCTATTTGCAGGAAATGAACAACATGGAGGACAGTTTTGTAGCAAATGAGGTCTTTGAAATGAGACGTTTTGCAATCTTGTCATTTTATGCTTTGCGTGGAGCAGACATTGCTCACGCCAAGTTTTCTGACTATGGTAAGCCAACTCAAATGTTGATCGACTTTTACAAATAGCTTTTTTAACAGTGTGGGCACTCTCTATTGCATTCAGTTTGGGCTGCAGTTTAGGAAACGGTGGAGGACACTATCTCTTTCCATTTCTGGGAATTACTGGGACTGGCAGCGAAAAAAATGGTTGTGTTTAAGTTCCAAGAACTTAGAAATTCTTATTTCATTTGTATGTTTTTTTTGACAGCAAAACTTACGCTTGAGAGAGGCACGCTCAAGGTCGTTGCGAGTCGTAATGAAAGCAGGGGTGCAGCCATTTCATTTTATCGCGATGGCACTCGAAGAACTGATGCATTCCTCTTTCAAGGTTCGTTGTGCGTATATCTTTCTCTAATGTTTGAACTTGAGAGCAGGGTTAATACTCAAATATGACGTTGTCGAGGGAGCAAGACTATTTTCCGGTTTAAATGTAACACACTTCCTTTCATCTTACACCCAATTTATTTTTCTATTCATGCAGGACGTAGCTGAATGGTTTTTCTCGCGCTATGGTGGCGTCAACAGCAACAGAGTTCTGACGGTAAAAATCAGCAGGGATGCAGCAGAAACAGTAGAAAGTATGGCAAGTAGTGGGATTAAAACAGGCCTTTCAGTCAACTCGAGTGGAGTCGTTGCTCCGTCTTTGCTTTGCGTCGTCGCTTCACTTTTCTATGCAAAGAAGGCGATTGATGCTCACAACAATAATTTGGGAGGCAAGGCACCGGCGGATTTTGCTGTAGTAGAGGATACAACGTGGGAGAAGGTGATGCACGTGATAGCAGCGAAGAGTTTACACCCCGCGCTAGATGTGTCAAGCAAAAGCACAGAGGTGAATGAGATTAGTTCGGCATTTTCGTCTGCAGTTAAAGCTGTACAGGAACATATAGGTGGTCTAGCGGCTAGGCAGACAACAGATTTTGTAGAGGATCAGTTTCTATTACAAGCGGCAAGATGGGAAGGTATCGGTGCGTCCGCAGAAGAACCATGTTCAGCTTGTCGGTGGCAGATCGATAAGCAAGGATGGAATGACGTGGTTGCTATAGGCTTCAGGTCGTCTTTCAAAGACGTGCTTCGAACGGCTTTGTCAGAGCGTAAGCTTCCATCAAAAGCGGCTGTGAAAGATGACTCTGGTGGAGAGTCCGTTTCGAAGCTGAAAAGTGTAAGCATTTATTGGTTACGCTTTGTTTTTCCGATTCTGACGTGCTTTTTCTGGCTAGTTCTCAACTTGGATGGACAAACACGGATTCTCCATTTCTGAAAAGCTAGCTATTACGTCAATGAACGATACTTCCTACCAGAAAAACGCTGTCCGTGGTGTGCTCGTCTCGAGAGACATCGAGGAAGGAGAAACTCTTTGTATTCTTCCGGTAAGAAACTTGTGACGAGCGTGCTTTTACCCGCTTTTTTCTTCTCTAGCTTGAGGCAGGTCTCTATGATGGAAGTCCGGAGAGCGAAGCACAAAAGGATAGCTGGGATTTAGCTGCAAAACGACTCCTACAGGAAAAGTAAGCTTGTAACTGTGATGCTATTTTGATGACATGATAAATTGTTTACAGAGCATTGGGAAGGAGCTCCAAATGGGCTGATTATATCGCCATATTACCACGAGATATGGCATCACCACTATATCTGGACTCCACTGTATGTTGATTTTCTTTTTCGATCACAGACAAAGCTTTTACTTTTCACCAGGACCTTCAAGAAGTGCAATGGATGCCAGTTTTACGGGAGGTGATTCAAGTGAGAAGATCCATCAAGAAAAGCTTTCAACAATTCAAGTCTCCTCCATTTTCGTTCGATGACTACAGTAAGGTTATCGTCATGCTCTCAACCACGCTAATAGTGTGGTGCCTTTTCAGAGTGGGCCGTGATCATGGTACACAGTCGTGCCTTCACTTTGCCAGTTCTTCCCGGTGACAGGTACTCCCACTACGTGCTGATGCCATTCATGGATATGATAAACCATCACTACACGTACCAGGTAAGGAATCAACTCAAGCATTCAACGTGGGATCACACGCGTTTTTCAGGCAGACTGGATGTCTCAGCCCGTAATCGATCGTAAGCTAGAGATTATCGCCAAACGAGCATTAAAGAAAGGGGACCAGCTCTACGCTTCGTTTGGTCCTCGTTCAAACGACAATCTGTTTATGTACTACGGTAAGTTCTATAAAAAAAACAATTTTTTCTCGCTAATAACATGATGTATCTTCTTCGTGGCAGGATTTGTGCTTGAAGACAACCCATTCGACTCTGTACAGATATTTTCCTCTTTTGAGGTGGGTCATCTATATGTGCTGAGCTAGCCGAGTTGAAAAGATTTTTGTTTCCAACCAGGATGCGACCTCTTGGTTCATTCAGGCATGGACAACACATTGTCGCAATCATTTACACGACGCTGGCGCTTACCGGAACTGCAAACGAAGCTCATGGAGCGAGACCTGGCCCGTGGTGAAACACGCTATAGATGATTTCGAGAGCGGGAGCTCTGGCCAGAGCAAGGAATGGTGGGAGCTCGTCTCACACTGGGCTGACATTGGATACCAGTACTTACCATATCAACCCGGTCCAAACGTCTACGCATTTGGCATCAGCGATCCAAGTCTCATCGCAGCTTTCACAGCAGCGTCAACTTTCGTCGAGTTTCCTGCCAAGAAAGCAAAGCCAGAGACCAACACCAGCACCGGTTTTCTCGACGAGTTCTTCGCCTGCATCGAGAAGTTGCAAGAGAAGCTGATGGACAGACCTTTGCTGGGGAAGCACCCGTGCCAAGATCATCTCGTCTCGGCTCTAGCGCTGGAGAAAGATGGAGAAGCCATGAAGGACTTGGTCGCCAGAGTTTCAGTAGCTATACGCTGTGCTGAGATCCTGGCTACGCTGCCAACGAGCATCTCCCAGGATCTCAAACTCCTCCGAGAGAGAAGCCCACCGAGCATCCACATTCAGCTGGCGCGAGAGTTTCGGTACCGCAAGAAGTTGCAGCTCAAGGCAGTGATCTACAGGGTGGTGACTGGAACCAAGACGACGAACAACGCAGCGAAAGAGAAGAACTACTTTGGTACATAGCAACGAGGACCTTCGTCCGGAATGACAGAAGTTTTACAAGTAACAACAAGGAAGAGCAAAGATTGTCAGACAAAGCGAGAGCGAGAGCTTACTTCGACCGGAGGAGCGCATTCTTTTCATTCATTTGGAACCAAAAGAACGACGATGAAAGGTGGCTACTCCTCACGAGTAATCGCCGATGAAGTTACTGTTGTCCGCGCCAAGGCCGAAGAGAACTCCAGCATACTTCTCGGTGGATCCCTTCAAGGCCCCCTTTTTCAGCTTCTGGAACGCGCACGACGTAAGCAGGCTATCGGACCCGGCCTGGTGACACGGCCCAACGCGTTCCACCTCGAGCACCTCGGCCAGCCGGTTGAGACCCCCGTGGAGATTGTCGCAGAACTTCATGAGGTACTTGACGTCGTAGATCGTCGGGAAGTAGATCCGGAGGAGCACGAAGAAATCGGCCTCGCTGGGTGGCAAGTTCTGGCAAGTGAGCAGCTTGAGCAAGTAGCCAAAGTCGTAGCCGCTGTGGAAGGTGATCCAGTGGACGCTCTCGTTGAGGATCACCCCCGAGGACATGAGCAGCTCGCCGAATCGCTCCGCGTCGATGCCGTGCTCCTGGTTCTTCTGGAAGTCTATGCCGCTCTGCTTGAGCAGCTCGATCGAGTCGTGGGCGTAGACGTCCTCCTTGATGTTAAACTCGCGGAAGTTAAACTGCCAGAGGTAGGACTCCCGGGTAGAGCCAAAGGTGGGGAGATTGCCGTCCTCGTCAGAGAATGTGAGCCCGAGCTGGATGAGCTTGAGCAAATCGACGTTGGCACGCAGCATCTGGTACGTGCCCGCCTTGAAGCCAATGGGGCGGACCACCACACCCGGGAACTCGGTGTCCATGGCCAGGTATGGGAAATCGTCCACAATCTCGCGGATGAGCTTGAATTCCTCCTCCAGATTCTCGGCCCACACCTCCCGGATCCGGAGGGTGGTGCCCTTTGACACTGCGGACATCTACACTCCAGTTCTTTGGCGTCGCCGGATTCTCTCACCTAGAAACAATGCCAGCGCCTGCTGCCGTGCTGCTGCCGCCGCCGCCGCCGCTGCTGGAGATCAAGGAGATCGTCGCGGATTATCGCTCCATCGCGCTCTTGGCGCTGAGAAAGAAAGAAGAGAATGTGGCAAACCCTAGCTCGAGCCAGGGGTCGAACCGGACCCACATTAAAGAGGAAGAACAGGGATTCGAAACTGGATCGGTTAGTTTGGATATTCGATAGGTATCGGATGGCTTTTGAAAAACGAGCGGGACAGGGATTCTAGGGTTGGGGATTTGAGATGTGAGGGCGCTCGCCCGCGCTGGCGCAACACTGGCGGCTGTCGGCATGCATAGGTCGTATTGATTCGCGCGTGAGCGTTTTGGCTGCCAGTTATCGAAGATCTGCGAGAATTTGGGGAGGTTTGATTCTCTGGCTGGATTTGTATCAAGGATTTATCGCTGTGTGTGTGGCAGGGTTATCGAACTAGAGTGTCATCAAGATGGTAGCAGTGAAAGAACCCCCGCCGGTATGATCAAGCCTTTTGCGTTTTCTTGGGTGTCCTGCTGATTAAAACTAACGAATGCAGGGGAAAGCTAACGAGAAGAAGAAGAAAAAAGTGATTCTAAACGAGTTCTCGTAGTTACCAGCTAAGGCTAAGGTTTTCTTTCTTTTTTCTTTTTCTTCAGGTTCCACCCAGACCAAGCGTTTTTAAAAACATGAAAGAGGATACGGATACAGTGGTTATCTCCACCAACGATGTCAATCGCATCAAGGTATTAAGCTTTGTGTTTTTTGTCTGTCAGAGTCCGCATTTCTCCTGTTCCAGGTGAATTCTGTGATCCTGACTCCGGCAATGAGAGCGCGAATGGAGAAGGAGAAGTACGAAGAAAGGATGCGCAACTCTGCCATTGCTAACGAACGCAAGGCCATGATGTTGAAGGTAGTAATCAGTTTCATATCATTCCGATATCAGTTTATATACGTGCAGATGGAGGAAGAAAGGAAGAAGAAGTCTGGTGCTATTCCTGAAAGCGAGAAGATAAAGAAGGAACTAGACGCCATGTATGGCTCTTGATCGTTGAAGTATGGCAGGAGATTAATCAATTTTGTTGCATATATTTGGGTTATTTCTCATGCTGTGTTTATTTCAGGACGCTTCAAAACGCCGCGAGTCTTACAGAAGAGCAGCTGGACGATGTGAAGCGCATGAATCAGATGATGCTTTATGCCAGATGCGTAACTATCAGAGATGAGCAGAAGAAAGAGAAAGTACGTATAAGCATGCTTTTTTGTGAAGGTAAACTTTTGTATCCCGAACTTGCAGATACAAAAGTTCAAGGAGCTTAAGGATTACAATCAAGAGGTGCACGAGGCCATGATGGCAAAGATTGTGAGAGAGCAGAAAGCACATGATGATCACGAGGCTCGAAGGCATCACCAACGAATGGAAGGTGCAGCGGTCATAAGGCATCAAATAAAGGTACTGGGAGTGATGAAGGTTCTAAGCGGAAGTGTGACATGCATTTCTAGGAAAGAGAGGGTCACAGAAAAATCGAGGACGAGCTCAAGCAACTCGAAGGAATCCGTATCCGGAGGCAAGCGGAGAAGGACAAACTTGAAGAGGAGGAAAAAGCCAAAGTGAAGCATGAGGAGGGACAGAAACTTTACAAGGCGCTGTTGGAAGCAAATGCTGCCAATACGGAACAGAGAAAACTGATGAAGATGCTGGAGAAGGAGGAGGAGCAAAAGATTCAGCTTTACAACTACAAGAAGGCTGTTGCGGAGCAAGAGCGAGCTGACGAGGCCGAACGGATCCGTAAGCAGAAGGAGCTAGAAACTGCTCGCCTGCGAAGCATGCAAGAGAAGGCGCAGGGTCAACAGGCAGCGCTGGACGAGTTGAGAGCGCAGAGAATCCAGGAAGCCGTGGAGAGGGAGTGGAGGGAGAAAGAGAAGGCAGCTGCGGAGCGCTTGAGAAAGATGAACGAGGATCTGGCCGAGGCAAGGGAGCAGCAGAAGATGTTTAAGATCACGCAACTGGCGGAGCAGGCTAAACAGGAGAGAATCGAGTTCTTCAAGATCATAAAGGATCAGCAAGAGGCACTGCTCAAGGCTAAGATACTAGCGGAGGAGCAGCACAAACGAAACCTTCACCACAGGGACGATATAATGGGACAGATTGCAAAGAACAGGGAGGTCAGGCTCAAGGCCATCAAGGAGAAGTTTGAAGAGGGTGCAAGAGCTCGGTTGAAGCTGCTCGCCGAGTTTGAGAGGCTACGACTTATCAAAGAAAGGAAGCTCAAGGAGTTGGAGGCTGAAGGAGTGCCTGACAAGTATAGAGCGGAATTGGCACGTAAAAAGGTTGTCATCAATTGAGGCCGGGAAGGAAAGTTACTTACAGGTTATTTAAAACTGATTTTGGGATTGGGGATAAAAAATCAGCTATGGCGTCTCAAAGGTATGCGTTGAGTTTAGTTTCTTCTTCTTCTTTGGTTTTCTTACTCTCGTTGGTTTCTTCGGGCAAGGTGGTGGTCCAAAGATACTGTAGCGGTTGTGACGGGAGGGAACAAAGGTATTGGGTTTGAAATCGTAAGGCAACTAGCAAAGAAAGGCATCAGTGTCGTGCTCACGGCGCGGGATGAGAAGCGAGGCCTGGCAGCGCAGGCAAAGCTTAAGTCCGAGAACTTGCATGTCGAGTTTCGGGAGCTTGATGTGAGCAGCAGCGATTCCGTGGCCGGCTTGGCCAGTTGGCTCGAGAAGGAGTACAAAGGTTTTGACATTCTGGTGAGCGTTTGCTGGATTCGGCATGATTTCTCGATCGTCACTCGTTTCGATTCAGGTGAACAATGCTGCCGTCGTTGGAAACGAGTTTAGTTTCCAAGCTGTGAAAAACCTCGTAGATACAAACTACGATGGCGTGAAGAGAACCACGCGAGTTTTATCGCCGCTACTTAGGCCCAGCCAAGCAGGAGCTCGGATCGTCAACATCAGCTCTCAACTCGGCCAACTCCATGTAAGCTTTTCATTCCTAGACAGTTTTTTGAGTGATCAAGTTTCTTTTCTTCCATACAGAGGCTTGGCATTGAATCTTACAAAAAGAAACTCACAGACATAGAAAACCTGTCCAGCGAAGTGATCGATTCATTCGTGGACGACTACCTCTCCGCCGTGAGAGACGGCAAAGTGGAGGCCAGCGGTTGGCCGCGGGGCATTTTCGGAGCCTACACGGTCTCAAAGATTGCTCTCAACGCCTACACTCGCCTAGTCGCTCGAGACGTCCAGCGAGAAGGACGCCAGCTCTACGTTAACTGCGTCCATCCGGGCTACGTCAAGACGGACCTAAACAACAACCGAGGCTTTCTCTCCACCGAGCAAGGCGCGGACACCGCAGTGTGGCTTGCGCTCGTGCCTGCTAACGAGCAGAGCTCCGGGGATTTCTTCTACGAAAGGAAAAAGTACGAGTTCTAAAGCTCATCAAGCTTTTATCAAGCTGCGTGGAAATGATCTAGATATGTTCATAGCTGAGTAAATTATTGTACAAGATATTTAAATGAATGTTTATTTTGTTGTCAGTGTTTATTCAGCATTACATTTTTCAGCTTAAAAGATAAAAATATGACAGGTATTTATATTTAACAGTTTTCAGATAAAATTATTTAATATCTCTTTAATTTATATTATTATAATAATAAAATAATTTAGTAAGAAAATAAAAATAGATAACTTATTTATGATTTTTATTAAAATATATTTCATATATATATTCTATTTGAACTCTAAGTGTATGGATACAATGCCATATACTATTAATGTAGTGGGATTTTGGTAGCCATCAAATTAGTTTCAATTTGGACTTCTCGCTTTTGTATATAAATTAAAGTTTTTGGGCTAATTGATATGCACATTTTTTGTATTCCTTTTCTATATTCCATACACTTACATTAGTGGAAGTGAAGTGTACATTTAAGTGTCTCTAGATTTAGGATTTTAGTTTAGATTTAACTTTTGCATTGTCTAGATTTAGCTTTTTCCATTTCCTTTTCTTTATTTTTTTTTTTTAGGATTTTGATTTAGATCTATCTTTTGTATTGTCTAAATCACCCTTTCCTTCTAGTTTTTTTTTTCATTTCTTTTTTTTTACTCTTTCTTTTTCATTCATCTTCATGCCAAATTAGCAATCTCCTCCTCATTTAACTCTAGAGCAATAGTTAGTGCAATTCTTGATGCTATGCAATTGCAATTGAACAACTAAACTCAATTGATGGCAGCATTCATGGCACATGGTACAATTCCTTTTGCTCTTAGTGCCAATCCTCACATTTCGCTAGAGTTCTTTTGCAGGAATCCTAGGGATGATGTGTACCATTGGTTAAATCATTTCACGGTGATTGCTATATATCATTCTTGGGATGATATTCGACATTTGTGTGAGTTTTTAATGTGTTTCTAAGGGACGGCATTACAATGGTATAATGGTTTGAGTGCAACCACTTGTAGGGATTGAAGTGTTCTCTCATACATCTTTAAACATGCATTTGAACATGCCGACGATTGTGATGATGCCTTTCAACAATTGTATCGTTTTCATCAAAGGCCATTTGAGACGGTGATGCAATTTGGCATTTATTTTCAAAGCCTCTTGCTTCGTGCAGAGCAAATATGTTGGAGCAGATCAAGTTAGGAATGTTGTAGCTAGCACTTCGTCAAGATCTTATCAAACTTGTGCATGCATTTGCTTTAACCACCCTTGACAATGCTCTTCGCTTAGCACAATATTATGAGATGTTGCCTCTTTCGCTTCTCATTGCACGTCCTTTAACTCCACTTCATGTGGGTGATAGTCTTGTTCCCATAGAGGTTGATGCTACTGCTACTCGAGTCCAAGGACAAGAGCAAGGACATGGTCATGGCTGTGATGTTTGTTGCTGGGCGTGTGATGAAGTTAGTCACACTTATCGGCGTTGTCGGCATTTTCCAAATTGGCAACTTCCATTTCCTGGATCTATTGGTGCTGCTGTAGTGGAAGTTTTGAACACCGAGATGCATCTAGGAAATGAGGAGTCGCACAAGTAATGGAAGGACCTTGCACGAATAAGTTAGTGATCCTTCCATCTTTCTTTCAGTAGTATCATCAAGGGGTTCACTCGGCACTAGTTCATCTAGTGTTTACTTTCTAAGTTCATTTTTATAACTAAAAGTCTTCTATTATTTTCTCCGTGTTGATTGATACAAGTTTGAATTTATCTTCTATTGCTCAACCTATTGCTACACATTGCCATCTACATTTGCATCGTGCGGTAGAGGCAGTTTTCATTCTTTATGGCAACGGCCATACACATACATGTGTATGGGATGAGGCGAACCTAGTTGTGTGTAGGCGATCTCGAGTTTGGGTTGTAGTCATTGCAAGTGGTGCCAAGTCAAACTTTTAATTTCATCCTTGGTATGGATTGATTACAGCACAATCATGCCAAATATAATTTTGAAGCTTCTCCCCCTTGTCTCATTCTTTTTTATATTTCATCCATTCCTCTCACTTTTGTACTTTTTCATTCCTTTGCTTTTACCTTTGTTTCCATTACTTTTGTTTTTCCACTACTTCCTCCTATGTTTCTATTTTGTTTCACTCTTCCCTTTTCCGATCCCTCCGATAGTCTTTGTGTTGCAATAATTAACTGGCTCATGAAGGAGTATACCAATCTCTTTGAATTTGACCTATCATCTGGGGTTAAGATTGCCATATGTCATCCGATTCCAACTGGGGATGCTTATCTAATCAAGGTTTCTGTTCATTGTTAGTCACTCAAAGAGATCAAGGTTTTATATACAAATGTCAAAAATATGTTGGAAAAAGGTGTTATTAAAAAGTCGTAGAGTCTTTAAGCATATGAACCTCATTTTGTGATAAAGCCTGATGGGAGTATTCATTTTTGCATCGACTATTGTCTATTAAACAAAGTGACAATCACAGATATGTACCCTCTTCCTCATATTACTAATATTTTAGGTCGTCTGGGAAGAAGTTGATATTTCACCAAACTAAATCTTGCTTTTGGGTACTAGCAAGTACCGATGGCTGAAGAAGATATTCCTAAGATTGCTTTTTGTACACCATGTGGTTTGTATGAGTTCTTGGTGATGCCATTTGGTTTGAATAATATTCCAGCAACTTTTCAGCAGATGATGAATGAGGTTCTTTGTGATATGCTAGAAGTGACTATTGACTTCATTGATGATGTTTTGATCCACTCGGAGGGGATATGGGAGGAATACATCTGTGATATTCGTAAAGTGCTCATGAGCCCTTTCCCTCTATATTTGAACCCTTATAGATTGTCTTTCGAGTTGTTCCCTTTGGTTACTTACAATTCACCACGCTTCCCTATAAGTTCACGCCCTCGTGAACGGAAGCTGAGAGCTATAGCTCTCTTAAGAGCGGCTCTCTTGACACCCTAAATTAGACCTGTCAAATGTCAATCAATATGTGGTGTGATTCCCTTAGTCAGCCAATAAAGTTGGACTTAAGACCCTTTTGATACCAAATGTAAACTTCTGAATTTAGACTTTTTGGGAGGTTATCTAGCCCAATATTATTCAAACCCAAAGACGCATAACCCTAAGTATCCCAAGACCCTTAACCGATTGAAAAAGGGGGTGCACTTTTATTCATGGGCCCTTTCCCTCTATATTTAAACCCTTATGGATCATCTCTTGAGTCATTCCCTTTAGTTTTTTACAATGATTATATTGCCGTTACTTCATTATTGAAGATGAAGAACTTAGTTGGTTGTACTGCTCAGTGGGTTTTGAAGCTTCAGATATATGATTTTGATGTTATTTATCGCCTAGGGAGTTCTATGGCTGATGTTAATGCCCTTTCTTTAGCTCCTCTTCCTTCTTCACTCTCTTCTCATGTTTCTTATGAGCCTGTTGTTCTAGCATCTATGGATTTTCTTGACAAAGATTCTGTGCCATCGGCGGTTGCTATGCCTAATGTTCAGTGTCCACAAGGTGCAAAGCAAGATCTACCTTCTCTTGATAAGGTTCACGAGGCTCAAAAAATTGAACTGTAGATTCGAAGGCTTCGAGATGGGTTTGAGAATCCTGCATCACTTGCTGATGACTTGCCATTCTAACATTTACATTCTCAATATAGCCTTGAAGATAACCTTCTTTATTTTGTGGGGACAGCTCCTAATGATCCTTTACGGCTAGTGGTGCCTTCCATCTTTATTCCACGGTTTCTCCATGTCTACCATGATTCTTTTATTTTATGTGGGCATATGGGACATCGTTATGTGACCGAGAAGCTGTGTAGGTCTTTTATTAGCCAGAGATGCTACAAGATATTATTTAGTATGTGTGTAACTGCGTTTGGTGTCAAGCTCATAATACTCCCTCTCGTGCCGCGGAAGGACAGTTGGAGTTAATTACAGTTTCCCGTCCATTTGAGTTGGTGGCATTTGATCTTATGGGACCTTTTTGTAAGCCACAAATTTTTCCTTTTCAATTTGCCAGCTTACCTTGTCTATCGTCCAACACTGCCTTGGTTTTG
>NW_003314317.1:976239-1032906 GCF_000143415.4 Selaginella moellendorffii
CCCCCCCCCGGGCCAAAGCAGTTAAGCCCCCCAAGTTTCCAAGTTCCTAACACCCCTGGGTCCCCCAAGGTTTAATCAGGGGCCCCTTTAAATCCCAATTTTGGGGGGCAACCCTTTTTTGGGGACCCGGGGGGGAAACCCCGGGGCAAAACGCCCCGGTAAAGGTACTTTTACCCCCCCCTTTCCTTCCAAAAGGGAAGGCCCAACCCCCTGGGAGGGGGGGGGCCCAATGGCCCCCAAAGTCCCCAAGGGGGGCCCCCCCCCCATGACCCGGGGGCCCCCCAATCGGTTTCCCTTTGGGGGGGGGTTGCTCCTTTGGAGCCCTTCCTGGGGGGGCCCCTTTAGCCCCCCCGGGGTCCATGTTCATTCCCCCCCAAGGCCCCTGGGCCCCAGTTTCAACCCCAAGTCAGTTGGGAAGCCCCCCGGGGGGGTTCCTCCAAGATTGGTTCCGGGGCCCCCCTATCCCTATTAAATTTTGGGAACCCCCGGGAGGGGCCCCCCCCCCCCCCCCCCCCCCCGCTAGGAGACGCATGCTTTGGGCTTTCACCCCTTGACCTGTATTAGTACTCAGACTCAGTCTCGGGCTCGATCTCGAACTCGATCTCAGACCCGACTTCGAATTCAGTCTCAGACTCGATCTCAAACTTGATCTTGGACCCAATCTTGGACTTGACTTCGGACACGGTCTTGGACCCGATTCTCGAATCTTAGACTCCGTCTCGAACTCGGTCTCCGAGTCGGCCTCAGACTTGATTCTGGACTTTATCTCAAACTCGGTCTTCGAGTCGGTATTCGACTTGATCTTAGACTCGATCCCATCCGATGAACTCTTTGTCATTTTGGTCATGCTTTCGGGGATCCTTTAGCCTACGACACCTTGGGGAGTTGGTTCCTTACAACTCCACCACCCATAGAAGAAGTTCGATGCCCACATCAAACGTCTCTTTTTATCCTATGATTTATTGACCATGTCTCCGAGGGCATCCCCCCATTTAACGGTGTGCCTAAGTTAGCCTCCCTGACCAAGAGCCCATGACAACGGAATATAAGTGTCCCTATACTCCTCACCCCACCACGCCCTAGTATGGGGTTGGGACTTGAACCCAACCTTGCTTTACTAGGGGGTTGGGACTCGAACCCAACCTTTGTAGAATACATCTACGGATTTGACATCCCCGTGGGGAGTCGGGCGTAGTTCTTTACGCTTGGTCGACCTAGTTAACCCATGCTAATTAGCTTACCTTTGGCGCACCTTCGGGTCCTAACATATGCCATTGCTCAACTTCACAAATTGATACTTTAATTGAACTTTGCATAAGTACATAGAGTTCTGCCTTGCAGAAATTCCTCCACTAAATCTTGCGCATTCGCTAGGTTCTCCTTTAGTTCCCATGTTGCTTCATAGTGTGGAAATCCTTTCCACTTTACATGGAACTCTCTCACCTCACGTCCTTGTCGCTTGCTTTTGCGCGCATTGAGGATGGCTTCAACTTCGTATTCTTCTTCCCTTTGGATAACCTTAGGTAAATGCCTTACTTGGTCCTTGCAAAGCGGATCCTCAAAGTACGGCTTGAGTAAGTTCACGTGGAACACTGGGTGCATTTTCCCCATCTCTCGAGGAAGTCGAAGACGGTAAACCACTTTACCGATTCGTGCCTCGATCTCATAAAGCCCCACGAACCTGCTTAAGGAACTCAAGATCAGTTCATTTACGGGATACATACATTTTTACCTTTGGGTCAACTTCCGGCTGATCCCACTTAATAGCCTAAGGTTCTTGGTGTTCAACCACACCTTCTCCCCAGCTTGGAACTCTATATCCCAACATTTTTGGTTCGCGTACTTGGTTTGCCTTTGTTGAGCTCGTTCCAAGGAATCCCTCACTAGATTCTAAATGTTGAGTCTTTCCGCCGTGAATGCCTCCACTGCGGATAACTCTCCATGATACTCGGCCATACCGAGCTCCACAAGACCTTCAATAACTTGCCCATTGATGACTTCCCATGGACTCACCCTGATACTCGAATGTAGTGAATTGTTATAACACATTTCCATAAGTCCCAAATGACTTCCCAATCGGTCTAGTCTCCCGAGACATAGCATCACAAATAATCCTCTAGCTGCCTATTCACCCTTTCCGTTTGTCCGTCTATCAAGAAGTGTTAATGCCATCAAAATTGACTTAATACCCCATACCTGTCTGTGGGTGATAGGCTGTGCCGAATTTCAACTTGGTGCGATACTGTTTTAAGAGAGTTCTCTAGAACCTACTGGTGAAGATCTTATCTCGATCTGAGATAATCTCTTCTGGCCTTCCCCACACTTGAACTACTTGTTTGAAGAACAGTTTCGCCACACCTTCCGCATCCACTTCCGTTGTGGTGGGTATGAAATGTGACATCTTCAAAAATCGGTCCACCACCACGAATATCGCATCGAACCCCCTGCTTGGGGGGAGTCCCGTGATGAAGTCCATCGTAAGACATTTCCACGGACGATCTGGAATTGGGATGCTTTGCAACAAGCCCCCACTAGCCTTAGTTACGGCTTTGACCTGCTGACATGTTGGACATGTCTTTACATAGTCTTAGACGTCCTTAGCCATATTTGGCCAGTGATACTTCCTCTTGAGTAAGCCCATCGTCTTGGGCACTCTACCATGTCCCGCAAAAGGTCCGTCATGACACTCCTCTAAGGCTACCTTTCTTAGTTCCCCTTTTGGGACATATACCCTCATTTGCTTGTAATAGATGAGTCCATTGAGTTTTGCATAGCCTGTTTTCTCTTCCGTTGGCAGCTCACCTCTCTAATGAGCTTCCCGTGCTTCCAGATTCTACAGCAACACTTCTTGTGCTAGACCATTGTTCTCATATGCTGTCCGCACATCATCCCAAAAGGTTGCTGTTGCGCTGGATATCACCAACTTCAAGCTCGCTTTTCGACTTAGCACATCTGCCACAATGTTGCTATTCTCAGCTTGTACAGAATCTCGCAATCAAACTTGGCCAAAGCATTGGCCCACCGACCTTGTTTCCCCCTCAAGTCGGGCTGTGATAAGAAGTGTTTCGTTGCCACATTGTCTGTGTAAACCTTGAAGTGTCTCCCAAGGTAGTGTCGCCACTCCTTGAGTGCCTTGACCACCGCAAACAATTCTTTCTTGTGGGCAGGACACTTCTGTTGAGCCTTGTCTAACTTCTTCGAGAAAAATGCTACTGGGTGATTGTCTTGCTTCAAAACTGTGCCCAACACAAAGTCTGAAGCATCTGTTTCTACCTCAAAGTCCTTACCAAAGTCTAGTAATGCCAACACGGGAGCTTTCCTCAACTTCCCTTTGAGATGGACAAATGTCGCCTTGCATTCCGCTATCCATACCATCTTCCCTTTTCCTGTTTGGTCCGTTAAGGGCAAAGCTACTCTTGAATAGTGTTTGATAAACTTTCAATATTAGTTGCATAGCCCCAGAAATGCCCTTAACTCATGTACATTCGATGGTTGCTCCCAATCCTGGATTGCTTGGACCTTCTCAGGGTCCACTTTGAGCCCGTCCTTGCCCACCACATGCCCGAAAAACTTTACCACTTGTTGAGTAAAGTCACATTTGCTCTCTTTAGCATACAGCTGGTGTTCCCTTAGTTTCTCAAACATCTTTGTCAAGTGTTCGGCATGCTCTTCTAGCATTTCGCTATAGATCAGGATGTCGTCAATATAGATGACCATAAAATGATCTAGATAGGGTACAAAGATGTGGTTCATCAACGTTGAAAACGTTGCCGGCACATTGCATAGCCCAAAGGGCATTACCAGAAACTCAAAGCTCCCATACCTTGTTTGACAGGTTGTCTTCTCGACATCTTCCTCTACTACCTTAATCTGGTAGTATTTTGACCTTAGGTCAATCTTCGAGAAGTATTTTGCCTTTCCCAACCTATCGAACAAATCCTCAATCCTTGGCAAAGGGTACTTGTTCTTCTTTGTATACTTGTTGAGCAACCGGTAGTCTATGCACATGCGCATAGATCCATCTTTCTTTTTCACAAATAACATTAGCGCCCCATACGGTGACTTGCTCAACCTAACATACCCTTTGTCCACCAACTCCTCTAGTTAGCACTTGAGCTCCTCGAGTTGTTTTTCGTTCAAACGATAGAGGGGACGAACCACCACCTTAGCACCCTCGACTAGCTCAATCTTATGTTCTATCGGTCGTGCGGGGGGCAATTCTGCTGGTAGCTCCTCCAGCATGGTATCCTGGAATTGGTCCAACACCCACTAGATCACTAAAGGTACTTCTTCTGTTCCCGTCTTTTTGTCACTCTTCACCAAGAGTAAGCACAAAAAAGCTGTCTTGGTTCCTTTAGTGAGTTGTCCTCTCGTGGACACCAAATTTAGGCAGGAATCCTTGGCCTTGCATTGCCCTACCTTTAGATCCTGGGCCTCCACCTTGGATCTTCTTCCTTGGGCATTCGCTAGTACCACAAGGTTCCTACCTTGTCCATGTAGGGCTACCACGAACCAATTGAACCAATCCATTCCAAAGATCACGTTAAATCCCGCCATGTCCAATATAATGAAATCCATATCTACTTTCCATATCCCTACTTCGACTCTCGCTTGTCGAAGTACCTCATCGGTGTTTTGGCTACCTTGAACAAACTCTATAGTCCTTGGTTCGCCTAGCCGCTACACCGTTAGTCCGGCTTGCCAAACTATGTCTGCAGCCACAAAATTATCCGAAGCACCCGTGTCAATAAGGATTTTAACAAAGCTACCTCCGAGCTTCCCTTGAAGGGCTAGTAGATGTCGCGAACGACTCTCTACCAAAGTTGCTCGTGTAATGAGTAACTTTGAGCTAGGGACTGGGTCATATACCTCAGTTTGGATATCACCCGACTTAATGACCATATTGGCTTTGGCCTTCTTTGGATAGGGACATTCCCTCGAAAAGTGTTTCGCTTCACCGCAGTTGTAGCATATGTTGTTTCCCACGCTGCTAAATGACATGACTTTTTTATCCATGGGTTTGTCTCTTTTTGCTTGACTCTCCCACGTACTCACTCGCTGGCCACCAGATTTGCCTTTCTGAAACCCTAAGGACTCATTCTTAGAGAAACTCTTCTTGAATTTCCCTTTGCTATACGTTCCCCTTGGTTTGGCCCCTTTGCTAAATGTGGACCCTGACCCCGTCGTGTTCCCCTTTTGTAAGTTATCATTAAAATGCACCTTGATGGCCGCATCCAACGCTTCCTTGTAGTTCATCGGGTTCCAGCGCATCATCTCACCGCAAGCCCAGGTTTGCAAACCTGATATGAAGGCATGGAACGCATCTATATCCCCCATGTCTGTGACAAGTATCCTCTTTGCCATAAACCCATTCACATACTCCTGAATGGTTCCAGTCTGCTTCAGCCTACTCAGCTTGTCTCTTAGATGCAGAGTAGCATTCGGAGGAACGTAAGTTGCGCGGATCCTCGCCTTCATCATGTCCCAAGTGGCCACCGGTCCTTTGTTGGCCTTCGTCGTTCTCCACCAAGACTTGGCATTATCTGCCAAATATGGTTTTGCACATGGGACCTTCTCTGAGCTCGGTAATCGCAACGCTCAGAAGTAGTCCTCCATATCGTAAAACCAATCTTCCACCACCTTATAGTCATTTACTCCCTTGAAGACCGGTGGGGGCTTTGGTTTGTACTTGGGAATTACCTAAAGGACTGATTGCACTTCGGTCTGTTTGACCTTGTTCGGTTCTGCCTCAGTCCCTACCGAAGGGTCCGCATCTTCTGTGCTACCAGCATCCGCAGTCTTTCGCTTTTTTTTCCACTTCTCGTCACGCTTTAGCTTGCGTACGAGAATCTCCAGCAGGGCATTAGTCTATGCCAATTGTCCTTCTAGAACATCCAATCGAGCCTTAGACGATCGAACCTCACCACCAAACTCCTGTTTGGAAGTTTCCTCACTGGAGTCCTCCTCATGCAGGGATTCCTCATCCATAGCCTCTTGTTCGACCGGAGGCTCCAGCTCTGGAGGAGGTTCCGTCTCCACTTTGGTTCGCTTCTGCCCTGCCTTTGCCATCTCCCAGCAATCCGCCTCTATCCTTTGCTAGAACTGAGGAAAAGGCTCCGATACCAAATTGTAAGCATAAATTTTTCTTTTCCAATTTGCCAGCTTACCTCGTCTACCCATCCAACACTGCCTTGGCTTTTGCTAAGTTCCCTCGCCAAGGTTCCCGCCTATAGTACCAGCCCCTACTTGGTCTTACTTGGTTTCAGCTACTCACTGCACGAGCAACAGAGTGTTAGCCATCCATCCATGGATTCCCAAATCTCTCTCAATCCCCCTCCCCGGGTTAGACTAGATTTAAGGTTTGGCTAGGCACAAGCAGCCAAGCACACCAAGCCTCCAAGTTCCTAACATCCCTTGGTACCACAAGACTTGATCATGGGACCCTCTAAATCCCAAGTCTTGGGTGCAACACTTGCTTCGGGACACTGTGGCCTAACAGCCCGGTATGGGTACCTCTACCCCCCTCACTTCCATCCCGAAGGGAAGGCCTAAGCCCCTAGGAAGGGCGAGGACCAATAAGCCATAAGGTACTTAAATGGGGCACCACTCCACATAAGCCGAGAGCACCGCAATCGGTTTCCCTTTCGGGAGTGGTTGCTACTCTTGAACACTTCCTTGGGTGGCCCCTCTAGCACCACCTGAGTCCATGCTCACTCCCACCCAAGGCCCCTCGGCCCCAGTCTCAACCTCAAGTCAGTTTGGAAGCACCACTGGAGAGTTCCTTCAAGACTGGTTTCTGGACCTCACTATCCCTATTATACTTTTGGAACCCCCTGCAGCCCCCCCCCCCCCCCCCCAAGGAAACGCACGCTTTGGGCTTTCACCCCTTGACCTGTATTAGTACTCGAACTCGGGCTTGGTCTCGATCTCGGACTCGATCTCGGACCCAACTTCGAATTCAGTCTTGGACCCGATCTCAGACTCGACTTTGGACTCGACTTCGGACTCGGTCTTGGACCCGATTCTCAGATCTCGGACTCCGCCTTGAACTCAGTCTCCGAGTCGTCCTTGGACTCGATTCCGGACTCTATCTCGAACTCAGTCTCAGAGTCGATCTTGGACTCGATCTCAGACTCGGTCCCATCCGATGAACTCTTTGTCATTTTAGTCATGCTTTCGGGGATCCTTTAGCCTATGACACCTCGGGGAGTTGGTTCCTTACACTTTTCCACGATCAACTGCTAACAATGAATATATTATTATTGCTTCTGATTATTTGACTTGTTGGGTGGAAGTTGGTGCTCTTGCTAGCGCCTCTGTAACTACTGTTGAATACTTCCTCCTCAATCAAGTGGTGTTCCAGCATTCTTGTCTGGAGCAAATTCTTTTGGATAATGGTCCCACATTTATGGCTGAGGCATTTCATGTTTTGACGTCTTGATTGGGGATATGCTACACTTTTACAAGTGCTTATCATTCACAGTCAAATAGTTTGGTGGAACGGCTTGTTTGGCCATTCAAAAGAATGATTGTGAAGTACGTAAACTTTGAGCATTCAGATTAGGATGGTTATTTGCTATTTCTTCGGTATGCATATGTCACAGAGGTGCAGAGTTATGTTGGTGCTTTACCATATAAACTCCTATATGGCCATGATCCAATATTACTAACAGATCTAGGTTTACCTTTGCAATTACCACGAGCTATCGATGCTAGGTCATGGGATCAATATTTGATGAGCATTCTTCCACTTGGCCAAGCAAAGTTTGTTAAACACTTAAGCCGTATACAAGTGGGACAATAACTGTCCTACAACTCCCATCATTGTCCACCTACAGAGTACAAAATGGATGATTTGGTGTTAGTTTGTTTTCCCCATCTTACAATACATGGTTTATTTAAACTCAGTAGAAAGGACTGTATTAGGTGTTGTGGCAAATTGGACCACAAGTTTATGAGGTTCAACATAACGTTTAACAGGTCGAATTGTGCATGTGCAATGGTTGAAATGCTTTGTTCAAGGGGATCAAAAACAATTAATACCACCTATAGATCTGCCGATACTTCCTTTTAACATTCCTCCAGATCCTAGCCCATCTATAAGAGAACTTTGATGGTTTTCCATTATTCCAAAAGGAGGGGATGATGTGATGTTCAAGTGTATAATTACAATGCCATATACTAATATTAGCATAATAGGATTTTAGTAGTTGTTGAATTAGTTTCAATCGGAAAGAAATTGAAAAGATCAATTCCAGTTGCACTGTTTGTGCACCAGCACCATTGTGATCCATTTCAAGAAACATGCATTTCCCAGAGCTTTTCTTGCAAGAGATGGCAATGATGGGACGAGCAAATGCGCTGGAAGGAAAGCTCAACCCCTAGCTGTCCCTGCCCAGGGAGAGCTGGGACTCGAGCTTTCTTTGCAAGAGATGAAGAAAACTTTGGGATTTATAGTACTGCCTCTTCCAGCACGTTTGCTCGTCCCAGCATGCCCGGAAGTGTTCTATGCTTGGAGTGACACCAAACTTTGGGATCATTGCCTCAAACTGTTTCTTACCTTGGTGGATCAACTGCAAGCCGTGAGAATACACAGCAAAGTCACCTCGTTTGCTTGAATTCCTTCGTCTTGCATCCTCTCTTCTCATTTTTCTCCTTTCTTTTTACTCTGCTTTCCTGTGAAACCAGAACAAAACCTTTTCAGTATCACCTTGAGGAGCATAGCCAGAAATAAGAGCAATCAAGCTTACCACATCCTCGCGAGAAGATCAAACACTCACTGTGCCTCGCTTGCACTGCCGTATTTTTCATATGTGTCCACCAGGCTATGCAAATCTCTCCATGGAAAAACTTTCTCAAGTTGGCAACCTCGCACAAGCCTTTAAAACGGAGTTGAAGCTCGATGCCATTTTGAGCGAGATCGGTGTCATGGATAACAGTGTTGGATGGTTGCAGGAAGTGGAAGAACGTGGAAGTGGCTTCTCTAGACAAGATGGATAAGGCGCGAACATTCTCCGTGAAAGCCCTAAGTAAGAACCTCACGGAAATTTCTGGTTGCATTATTTTCTTTGACTTTGTAGTTGCAAGTTTGTCAATGCTTTGCATGTGAGCGCTGGCAGTAGATATATTTTGTGTTTGACTTTGCCTCTTCCACTTGATTTGTTGCAGTGTACTTAAGAGGAGCAGCTCGCGCTTGTACAGAATCCGACTAGGTATGGCCAATTTCAGGAAAGCTCTCTTGTTTCTTCTTGCTCTTCTTGTGATGTTTTCTTTGGTGAGCTGTAGATCAAGTGTCAAGCAGCTTCCAATTGAGTGCAGGAAGGGTAGTGATGGAAGCTACAACAACATTTGCAAATGTTGCTCTGTGATTGGAAGCAGCTCTCAGTACTGCAAGGAAGATCAGAAAGAAATTGAAGAGATCAATTCCAGTTGCGCTGTAATCCTTTGTGCACCGACACCATTGTGAGTGTTATGTACAACACCGAAGAATAATATACTTTTGTAGCAAAGAAATACAAGACCAGTTTTCTTTTGTCTTGTTTCTCGCTTTATGTGTGCTAGGCAGTGGAAAGTAATTTCGTAGGGAATACTATATTTTATGTAAAACTTATCTGGTCACAACGAATCCTCAAAACATGATTCCATGAACTTGCTTGACTAGGTTTGGGCAGTAAGTACCCTGTTGATAAAGGGCAACAATATTCATCATCATTCGGTAGTATCCATAGCCGTATTGAGAGAAAACTCGAAAAACCATGAAAACCAAGAGAATAATTTTATTCTTTTTCATATCAAACTAAAGAAATCAAAGTCGGAACGCCTGGAAATGTTTGGCATAGGTAGAATATATATATATGCAATGTCTCTACCAACATATATCACTTGTCGAATTAAATTTTCTCTCTGAAGTGTGTTATGAGAGTTCTAGTTGGTTTTCTGAGGAGATTTGCAAAGAAAAGAGGGATATATAACATATCACCATCAAAACAAATCAAATTTGTATGATCCTCTTTTGTGATTCTGCAAAAACTGGCAATTAAATTTGACCTCTTTCACTGCCATTTTAATTTCATTTCCTACTTCAGTAATAAGCAGATAATTTCAATATTAATAATAAAGAGCAGATCATACTTATTAGTTCTTTAGTTTTAACTGCCATTTATCCATCCAAACAAATCCCCCAATTCCACAATATCCATACTTGGCTGCAGCATACCCCTGAGTCACATGATTGATACCCACCCTGTGGTGCACAGCAAGAACTATAGTCACATACCAGAGTATGCTAGGAAGAAATGGCAATGAACGTGGATAGAGAATGAGTTATATGTATCCTTATATATAGAAAGGACTTATCCAAGTTGCAGTTGAAATAAAATTCTGGTCATATGGAGTCACATTCACATTCTTTCTGCTTAGGACTATATGTTCACAATCTTACATTCAAAGTAATGCATATGTTGAAAGTGGGCCCTTACGGCAGAACCTTAATCTGGGCCTTAGGCCAACTTTAAGTTCCACTTTAATTCATTTCTCAAATCTGACACAAGTGAGTCAAAAACTAGAGTCAACTCAAGTCAAACACACATTTTAAAAGTCACAAGTTTCCACCCTTTACAACCCATTCTAACTTAGCCAAAATCTTTTAGTGCTGGCAATGCCACCTTCTCTTTGAGCAGAGTAGTTGGCAGGAGGGACATCCTACGAGCCAGGCAATGATAGCAACATTATTTACTACAACACTGCCCAGACCACAGAGGACCAGAAAAACGCTGAGACGGTCCTCCATTTGTTCTACGAGCACAAACCTCTCAACGGATTTGCTACCTGTCTTGGCTATGGCGGCGACTTTCCCAACGCTATCTACGGCCACATAGGATGCTACAACATGTCCGACCAGCCAAGCTGCTCAGAATGCCTCAAGCGAGCTTACCAAGCAGGTCGCTCTGTATGCTTTGGGTGGTACTTAGAAACGGAAAGAAGATGCAGTTTGCGACATTGGATTCTGGATTGAGTAAGTTTCCTCTCCAGATAATCTATCACGGCTGTTCTAACTTATATTCCCATTCTTCCACAGCTCTCTTTGGTGTCGTGGTCAAAGTATGGCAAGCAATATGTTGGTGTCAACGTCCTGGAGGTCCATAGTCCACCTAAGCAGCTTGGGGACGAGGTGGCACTTGTGTGGCGCATAAAAAACTTTTTACAGACTTAGTGTGAAGGCCTGACGATTGTGGGTGTTAAACAATGTGAAGACTTAAAACTCAACAGTGTTAACATGTGAGGACTCTAGCAATGAATTGAGCATCACGATGTCATGCAATTGTCAACAAGATATTAACACGTGGCCTCCCGGAACAGCGCCAAGAGGGTGTCTGTGGTGGTCCGCATTCTTCTTCTCGGTCGCCTCCTCACCGCCGTGCCCTGCAAGCGGCACTGCCACCACCAGGATCGACGCTCCTCTGTCCGGTCCCGTGTCGATGACCGGAAGCCCTCTCTGTGGTCGCTGTGGAAAATCACAAGGAGGCGACGTCCACATGTGGATCTGCATTGGCGCTAGGAATAGCTTATGTGTTAGATCGACTCGGCAGGATATTTTCGGGAGCTCAGGATTGGCAGGGTCGGTTGACGAGCAGGGGATGACTGTGAGGCATTGCTTCACTACCCTAGGAGTGCAGGCGTGTGAATGCAGGCAGTAGCAAGTGTAGCCTTTGCTCTGCCCATATCATCTTCTTCAAGACCGAGTGCTAGGTATTGCAAGAAAAGCTTCTCTAGTTTGTGATTTTTGCAATGAGAATTTCAAGCAGAAGACTTTGGTAGATAAAATAGCCACTAAGGGCTCTCTCATTAAGCAATTGCCCCTTTTTCAGTTAACTTAAGGAGAGAGAGATAAAGTGCGCTACAATTGGTATCGGAGCAAATGGCACGAGTTTGATTCCCATGTATTAGTGGCTACTTAAAAATATAATATACCCTTGAGCAAGGTATATTCCTACCCCTAAATTTGAAAATCATACGTATTAGGCATCCATGCGTACGTCCTTCCTCTTATGTGGAGGTGTTGGTTCCCCTTGGCTCAATAAGGGTTGTTAGTCAATAATCAATGAGGACATTGACATCTCTGAAAAGGGGGTGAGTGTGGAGTATCCACGGATGAAAGTATCCACTATGGGACTACAGTACGGGTGAATGACTAGTTGCCTCATATGAAATAGCTAGTCTACACAATGGAAGGATTGGTAGATTCAGTGCGGAAATGGAAGTGCTGATTCCCCTTGGCTCAGTAAGGGTTATTAGTCAATAATCAATGAGGACATTGACATCTTTAAAAGGGGGGTGAGTGTAGTGCATGTGATCATGAGATGAGATTTGGATATATTGTCACCGTGGATCCTTAGAACCTTAGGGGATAAATGGGGATAAAATAACCACTAAAAGCTCTCTCATCAAGCAATTACCCCTTTTCCAGTTGGCTTAAGGTGAGAGAGATAAAGTGCGCTATACCTATTATTTTAGAATCTATGGATTATCTAGACAAGGATTCTATGCCGTCGGTGGTGCATTATTTATTGATGACTCACCATTCTGGCATTTACATTCTTAATATCGCTTTGAAGACGGTTTTCTTTATTTTGTAGGTATGGATCCTAATGATCATTTACGGCTAGTGGTGCCTTCAATTTTTATTCCATGGTTTCTCCATATTTACCATGATTTTCCTGTTCTTGGCAGGTGTCCTATTATAAAACATGCATGCAAAGTATAAAGTGGATGATTTGATGTTAGTTCATTTTCCCCATCTTATGATATGTGGTTTATTTAAGAGGCTTTTTGCTCAGTGGAAAGGATTGTATCAGATGTTGTGGCAAGTTGGACCACAAGTTTATAAGGTTTGGCATGACATTGAGTAGACTGATCCTTCAAAAATTATATAGGTGTAGCAATTGAAACACTTCGTATATAAGGATAGAAAAGAACTAGTACTACCTACAGATCCACCAATGCCTCTTCTTAATGTTTCTTTAGATCCTAGCCCATCTACGAGAGAACTCTGATGGTCTTTCATTATTTCGAGAGGAGGGGATGATATGAGGTCCAAATATACAATTATAATGCTATAACTAATATTAGTATAATGGGATTTTAGTAGCTGTCAAATTAATTTCAATATAGATCACTTGCTCTTGTATATAAGTTGGGGTTTTTAGGCTAATTGATATGCATATTTTTTATATTCCCTTTCCATATTCCATGCACTCCTTGTTAAAACTTTAAATTATTATTAAAACATACATTACTGTAACACTTTAAATTAGATATAAAATTTTAAAAAAAGTTCAACCACTAATTATATCCAAAATAAAAGTTTAAAAAATAGAATATATACATATTTTTTTAGGCGTACTTAATATGTTTATTTGATGTATGTTTTAGATATAATGATATTATCTCATCATTTTGATATCTATTAATATTTACCCAAAATTAAAATGTTTTAAAATGTTAGGTTATTTTAAAAGTTATAGTACTTTGTAATTCAGTTAATAAGTTAAATTTTACTTAAAGTAAAGTTATATTTAAGTAAATTATAAAGTTAAGCTAAATTAAGTTTGATAAAAATCTTAAAATTTAATATTTTCAAAAATTAGTATTTATAAAAAAAACATTACTAAATTAAAATTAACAAATTGTAAAATATAACTATGGAAACTTAATTATTCAACTTAATAATTCATGTGATCATGCATTCTAAAAAAACATTAATTAATGGAATGTATTATATCACTCTAAATGAATTAAAAATTTATTTCAATCCTGAAATTAAAATATTATAAAAATCCTATAAAATTTCAAAAGCAATTAAAAAATACTTGTTATTAATAAATTAACTATGTTAAAAGATATGGAAGTCCACTAAGAAGTTTTAATTTATTAATTAATTCCCATTTATTTAAATTCAGAAGAAAAAATTTAAATAATAATTATTTAAAACTTATTAACATTTTCATAAGGTTAAAATTTAAATCTAGATTTTATACTTTGAACATTGCCTGCATTAAAATGAAACCATTGTTGAAAATATAAGTAATTTAGTGTCGCTTCCTACAGACACATAAGTATCTATAGGCACTCTCCTTGGGATTGCGGCCATTGAGTGGGACTTGCTCGGCTCGGCACTCCGTTTTGCAATCCCGGCACTCGTTGTAAGTGCAGCTGGGCGCCGTCGACCCGACCATCGCTCTTCGATCACTGGGATACTGCCATTCATTTATCATCTCCGGCGGGCCGCAAGAGAAAAAGCAAGAAATATCGATTTCTCACCTTGGGCGTTAGCGTTTGTTGCAGCAGCTTTCGAGAGACACCTATTGCAAAACAACAAAAGTGATACGCGAGATTTTTTTCCCGTGCAAAAGCGGACTCGCTATACCTTGGATTTGTCTCGACCCTTGCTCTTCCGGACAAGACGATGAGCACGAAGAGACGAGCAGCAGCAAGAGGAGTAAGGCCACCGGCATTGTCCGATCGATCGATCCTCCCCGCCGCGTGAATGTCCGTTTGTCTTTGTTCTCTCGTCGTCTCGACTGCGATTGATTGATGGAGTGATTGAGCAGTGGCCCAACGAGAAGAACAGGCGAGAATCAATCCATTGGACCCAGCAGTGGATTCACGAGATATTTTAGCGAGAAAAGGGGGCTTTTTCTCGAGAGAGAGCTCCCTCCATTGTGGTTCATACATTTTTGTTCTATCCCTCTCCAGGGGGATTTTGACATTCCAGAAACTTCCTACACCACATACAAACAAATCCAGGAGGCATAGGGCTTATGGGCAAATTAGGGCTTACGGGCAAATTAGGGCTTGTGCTTGCGCCACGATGGGGACAGAGGGTACCCATGCCATCCAACCACAGCGCAGTGGTCCAAATATTCCATCGCTTATCCCGATCCAGGACCACGGAAATGAATTCTCTTTAAAATCGGGTGTGTGCTTCGCGTGGAAAATGGAAGAATGAGTCGATCTCTTCGCGCCCAATTGCGAGAAAGCCCACAGTGGGTGCTCCATCGCGCGCTGAGCCGCGATTGATTGATCGGCCACGTGATACTGATCGATCGATCTCTTTCAAGCAATGTTTGCTACAATCGACGGGTTGATCGATTGAATCCACGGGTAGATCGATCGATCTCTTTCAAGCAATGTTTTCTACAATAGACGTGTTGATCGATTGAATCCACGGGTAGATCGATCGAATCGACGGGTTGATCGATCGATTCATGCTGCCCATCAAGTGATCTGCCCCAAATTGCCACTCGCGCGCCAAAATATGAATTTAAAAAAGGCGTATATTTTTCCTTCCAAAGTTTATATAGATAAAACACAAAAGGAGCAATGCATGATCCACACTGATCGATCCAGAGTGGAGTGAGAGATTTCTATCTCGCGTAGAAGCTCTCGTTCTCCACCGATGAGATCCCATGAAACCCACTGCCGCTCTTCCTCCTCCCCTTGACACTCTTCCTTGGCGGCTGGAAGTTTAGATCGCTGCCACTTGACGACCTCGGCTTGGAATGCGAAGAAACCAAAACATTTGCGCGCTGCGTCGGCCCCAGGATCGATGATCCACTGCTATGGCCGACGATCCTCGGCTGGAATTGGTGCTGAGGATTGGAGCCCTTGGTGGAGATCGTCGATTTGTTCGCAGCGGACGAGTAGGAGATGTCTGGATCCTGGAGAAACGCGCTGTTCATGGGATAGAGCAAGAAGTCCTTGCCCAAGTTGTCGATCTCGAAAAGATCGTTGCTGCTATCGCTGTCGTCGCCATCGAGATCACAACGATCATATGGCAATCTCTGGAAATTGCTGGAGTCACCCTCTTCGGATGAAGACAGGGAGGAGTCCCTCACGAGTTTCTTCGCGGCCGCGCGAGGAGGAGGAAATCCATACGAGTTGAGGTTGGAGCTCAGATCACGCGAGGAAGAGGAGTAATCGTGGCTGCTGCTCGTGGTGCTAGATCTAGAGGTCATAGAATCCTCGTATCTTTGATCTTTGGCTAAGGGAGGAGGAGGATTCACCGCCGCCGAGGATGGATTCATGTGTGAGAAGGAGAAATTCGCGTGCCACGACTCCGATCGGGGAGGAACAGCCATGAACACGGCAGCATTGGAGGAGTTGGTGAACGAGGGCTTGGAGATTGGCTCGACCAAGACGCTGCTAGTGCTCAATCGCGAGAGCTCCTCGTCGCCCTCCATCTCGTCGGATCCACCGGAATCGAGGACGAATCCCCAGCGCGCGCTGCGAACATGGACGTTGTGCTGCGGCTGCTCGCCCGATCCAGCGATCTCAGGGCCGAAATCCACCGATGATCGCGCGGCGTGCTGCTGGGATGGGTGGAGATTGCGAGCGTGGAAGTAGTGATCAGCCCCAAACACCGAGACATCGCATTTCTTGGAGAAGGAATCCCTCTCGCCCGCGATGATTCGAATGGTGGGCATGGCTGGAGCCGCCATCCTGTTGATCCGCGGCGTGGGCTCCCCAAAGACCTCGCCAAAGACGTGCAAGCTCCTCGCCTGGCTCTTCTTCTTGATCCCCAGCGACGAGCACGTCGACGAATATTCGCTCATACCATCGTCGTCTTCTTCTTGCTCTTGGTGGCGTTCTTCTTCTTCGTGTTCTTCCTCGTCCTCGTCGATCTCCAGGAGCCTGGGATTCAACCCAGCGCCAACGCCGTCGAGCTCGAATCTCTCCCTGGCCTTCGCGTAGCTCCTAGCGATGCTGTCCAGGCCAAAGGCGGCGTCCATGGCCTCGACCATGGGGCTGGAGAGGTACGAAAACCCCGACGATCGAGCGGCGGCGCTGTAGGAAGCGCCGCTGGCCAGATCGTCGGCGTCGGCGTCGCTGCTGCTGCTGAGGAGATTCCTGACGCTGCCGCTACCGGCGCTGCTGTTGCGGTGGAATCGCCACTCGCGGACGCTCCCACACTCGGCCATATTGGAGGCGCTGCTGGATCGCATCGCGCCGCCGCTGCTGCTGCGGTTCTTGAGGAGGTGGCGCTCGGCCGCGGCGAGGCTGGAGAGCTCAGTGGAGACGACCGAGATGGAGGGGCTGTCGGGGACGAGAATCGCGGCGTTGTGGATGCCGCTCAGGCTCAGCAGATGATCGCGCTGGGGTTTCTGGATCAACACATCCTTCTTGGACAGGCACAAGCCCATTTTCTTCTTCTTTCGCGATAAAGATTTGGTACTTGCAAGGAGGAATTCTATCGATCAAAAGCCCCAAAAGCTCTTCTCTTTCATTTTTTCTTTTCTTTTCTCCTTGGGAGTGAGAACTAGGGCTAGAGAGTTTCTTCCTTTTCTTGCTCTAGAGGGATGGGATGGACTACCTTTCACATAATATCTCAATGCCCACACTGGGCATTTTTGGTTGCCACCCAAATTCCAGTGAGCTACACACAAAACACTCCAAATGTGTAGAAGAGAGTTTTGCCCTCCACAAGAAAACAAAACCATCAATTCCTATTGAAAAAGCTAGAATTTTATTTTAGTGGTTCCATTGATCTTGAATCTCATCAAGTGCCCACAACGATACAGCTTCCAAAAGCAATTTATCATGATCCAATCAAATACAAAGTCAAGCTTGCCATTTCTTTTATCCAAAGGACCACCAATCTGCTCAAATTAGTTTCTTACAACACCCTGCTTGTTTCCATTGAGATCTTTTGGAAATCCAAAAAATTTTGGAGAATCACCAACAAAGCTGCAGACTGCCTATGGCTAGCTGCCACCAAAAAGAAAACACACAGATATGTATGTTTAGCTCTGTATGTTCCTGGGCTGCTCCAGTAAACAAGCATTGCTCATATTTGTCCTTGCTTGGCTGGTGCTGCAGCTACATCCAAGTGAACTTTCTCTGGCGCCAAAAAAAACACAACAAAGAAACGTTTAGTTACAGAATTATTAATCAAATTTGTCTCCCACCTCCTCTTTTTCTGTGGAATGGAAATTGAAATCTTTACCCCCATTGCATGTTCTTCTGGCTGGCCAGATCTTTTCCGATCCCAATCCAGGCCCTGCTCAACTTGCTTGTTCCTTTCAAACCTCCAACTCACAACTCACCAAACTTGAATGAATTGAAAGCGAGGATCGAGGCAACCTTCTTCAGTCGTTTCCATTGCTCTCGTGCCGACTGTGGGACGGACGGAATTTCTCTAGCGCGACAAAGTTTGCTACCGGAGCTACAAACAAAACGCAAAAGAAAAGGTAAAATTCCCTTGTCAGGCAGAAAAAGAAGAACACAGCACCTTGCTTGCGTGGTTGTTGTGGTTGCGAGCGTTTCCACTGGGAACCTGATGGAGACAGAGAAAACAAAGAACAAGTCAGCAACCAACGAGCAAGAACAGATAAAAAGAAACACTTACTCGTGGGCGATGATTTTTCGCCCGGCTTTCACTCAAAAATATAATATGTTGGCCCTGGCGACTGTTTGGTTGGATGGACGGATTAGTCAAATGCAGCGAGGACGTTGCCGAATCTTTGAGCATCGTTGCACTTTGTCTCCATGTTCTCGTGACAATCCCAATTATTGGCACTGCTGGCTAGCAACGGTTTATCAAGTAGCGTAGACCACCTACGAGGAGAAACAAGTGCAAAAGAAAATGAGTGGCGATGAAAAAATGATTGAATCTATGGTGTTCAGGCCTCGATTGAGTGAGTGACGATCGACGCACGTCCGAATCAGACATGAGTAATAAGTGACCCACAGACTATTCACCGGGAGATCGGTCCAACAAACTTTGCCTGTAAAGTATTCCAATCCAACTACGTGGTGTACAGACTTCCACTTGTTACAAAAGTATTTGCGCAGTGGAAGTGCTACAAAAAAACGAATGAATTTTCAAAATCTACCTGACTTGCCGCTTTCACTTCTCGAATTGCATCTTTTCGGCTTCATCCTTCAAAGACTGGAAGAGAACGGTAGAAAGATAGCGCTCGCCAAAGCTAGGAATCACTACCTGTAAGAGATTACGTTTGTGAGAAGTTTACACATTGTTAAGCTCGCCAAAATGCTAGAACTCACGCAGACGAGCTTGTTTGCATTCTCAGGCCGTCTTGCGACCCTGAGCGCAGCTACAGTTGCCGCTCCCGAAGAGATTCCAACCTGAGTAATCAAATAACATTAGCATTTAAAAGCGATCAAGTTTATATACCAATAGTCCCTCTTCTACGCCAAGTTGTCTAGACATGCGAGTAGCTTCTTCTGTTGTCACCTGAATAGAATGTGTTTTTCAAACATTTCGTGATGCTTATATAATGTAAGCTCACTTCAAGCACTTCATCCAGGAGATTAACTTCCAAGAGTCCAGGCGCGTAAATGCCTGCACCAAGGACTCACGAGTTTAGTGCCTGCCATGAGAACGGCAAGTCATCACTGGAAGGAATCCTTCTAAAGTTTATACGCACCTGATTTGTCGGATAAAACTGCGCTCTCGGCTGGCTCGACACCACATATCTGGAATCGCAACACTCGCTTTAGTATACACATCAAACCAAAGGATCACCTTTATATTGGAATTTTGGCTTTTTAAGAACTTTCCGATGCCAGTGATCGTGCCACCGGTTCCGATAGATGCTACAAGAACATCAACTTTCCCACACGTGTCCTCCCAGATCTCGGGTCCAGTGGTTTCAAAGTGAACCTACAAGTAAAAATAAAAAGTAGAAAAGAAACTATCTTCTCGTACCTTTGTGTTCGCAGGATTCTCAAACTGCTTTAGCATGTATGCATTTGGAGTCTTGCTTGCAATCTCTTGCGCCTTTTGAACGGCTCCTCTCATTCCCTTCCCGGAATCCGTGAGAGTTACCTCCGCTCCAAAAGCACGCAGCAGAATGCTACGCTCAGTGTTACTCAAAGACGCTGGCATCGTGAGCTTTAGCTTGTAGCCTTTACTGGCACTGATAAAAGCGAGTCCGATACCCGTGTTACCACTTGTGGCCTCTACAAGGACAGTCTGCGAAGAACATTACGTGAGCAAGCGTAAAATTTCACGGTCCTTAAACTACCTTTCCTGGAGCTATATCCTGCTTTGCTTCGGCATCCGCTATCATACTATAGGCTATCCTATAAAACCACAAACAGAAGCAAAATGTAAGCATGACTGACAAATTCTACGCTACTCACCTATCTTTGATGCTGCAGCAAGGCTCCATCATTTCAAGCTTGGCAGCAACGTTTGCAACACAGCCTTTCACAACCTTGTTTAGATAAACCATAGGAGTCTTCCCAACAAGCTGGAAAAATTATAGAAAAGACTAAGACACATTTTCGAAAAATTGATACATACCTGAGTGACATTGTCCGCAATATTCAAGTAGTCTTCTATCTTCACTTCCAATCCCTTCTTACCGGCATCCTTGAGCGGCGCCGTGGCGGTGTGTCCACATTTAACAGGAAATCTGCTGCTTCGGAGCCGCAATGAGGTGGATGGAGCTCCAATCGCGTCGAATCCGGCGCTGGAAATGCCGATTCCCGGCTTCTCCAGGCAAGATGGATGAGAAGAAACCGCCAGCTGCAACGCGCGGCTGCCTCCCAACATCCCCACGCTCTGCTAAAGCCCTAAGCCCAGGAAAGAAGAACCCTAATGACTGAGCGGGAAATTCCTATTTAGGGTTCTTGAAATCTGATTGCTGGCAGTAAATATATCAACATAATTCTTGTGACCTAATATCACCAGTTGAATTCATGTTTGAATCTATTGCAAGTTAAGTACAGTGTTAAGTTGGTAACCTTGGCATTTGCAAAGGAAGTGGGACCAAGAGTTCAATTTGTGTTTCTATTGGGCCTTCATATTATTGCAGAATTTGCTTATTTCTAAGAGATAACTCGAAGCTATGGTTTGATTTAGATTTTCTGAATGTTACTAAGTGCAGCTGCCGAGAAACTTGAGAAATCACATGAAGTCAAGACATCATGTTCTGACTGAATGACTTTTATGCAGAACGTTTCACTGAGCTGAATTTTCTGCAGCTTGTGTGTCACAAATCATGAGCCAAGTCCCATTTGACTGCTGAATCTGAATGGGGTGCCGTACGGTTAACAGATTAAGGATAGTACGTGTCGTTCGCTCCAGACACGTACACACATAAGTGCCGTTTACGTCTGGAGCAAACGACTTTTGTGCAGCACGTTGTGGTTATCTCAGTATATAAGGTATGTGAGCTCGTCTATGTTAATTCTCATTTTGTAGTTTGGATAGCGAGTTCCGAGTGGATCTAGATCATATGGCATCGAAAGCAGTTGTTTGTGTGGCTTTGTTCATTTGTATGCTGCTTGTTACAAGCAGCACTGCTGGTGAGTTTTTACGTTGTTAGTCCTGTTTGGACGCTTATATTTTGATACTGTTATGATGCAGCAAAGACAGCATGGCCTGAACTTGTTGGTAAGGATGCAATCTACGCAAGGGAGCAGATTCTGGCTGACAATCCCAAGTTGGAGATTCATATTGTGTTTTATGAGTCGTGTTCAGTTACTGCAGACTTTGATACAAACCGTGTTCGAATCTACACCGACTGCAGCAACAGGGTAGTCAGAACACCAAGCATTGGCTGAAAATAACCAAGCACTTCTGCCATTGTTGAAATGAATTTATAAGTAAATAAATGTTTTGTTGAATCAGGAGGATGCAACCACAATATGTTAGAGACAAAAGGCCATGGCAATTCTCTAGGAATTTGCAGTGTAATAGAGCCTCGTTAGATCAGAGCTCTGATGTCATCATAGCGGAGGAAGAAAAAAGCGGAGAGAGCCGCCCACTCGCGGGCCAGAGAGGAACACCGGCGGCGTGACCGATGATGTTCATGGCACGGAGCCGGGGCATTCGGCGGGCGGCGGCACAGCCGCTATTACCCGAGCCTGTGCCCGTGGTGGGTGTGTATGCGGGGGGAGATTGAACACAAAGTATATTTATTTTTGTTTCAATTTATCTATATCAATTTTTACTGGGTCGTTATCAACTTGAAGATTTGTTGTTTAAATGTGTTCACTTTTTTAAAAACCTTTGTAGGGTTTGGCGCTCTCTCGTTTTAGGGCGAGATGAGATGAGCTCAACTTTGACAACACATTTAATTTAATTGCCCTTTTTTTTAATCAATGCTGAGAAATAGCAGCTATCAAAAAGACATTGCTAATCAAATGATAAGCAAAGTCCAGCATGACAATGATGCAGGAGCATCACCAAGCTCCAGGCGGCTCTTCTGAATTAAAGATCTGAAAACAAGTTTTTCCAATTTTGATCAGCAAAAGTTCGTCTAGTAGTAATTTAAGAGCTCTTGATAAGCTCTACTCCTTCACATTAGAACCTCGTCCATTTTGTCTAAATGCTAGAAACTTACATAGACCAGGCTGTCTTGTGACCCTCAGCACAGCCAGAAGAGATTTCCAGAAGAGATTCCCACCTGAATAATGCCTTTTAGTGATGACTTAATAAACTCATGAGTCCTTTGTGCACATTCACACGCCTAGACCTTTGGAAGTTAATCTTCTGGATGAAATGCTTGAAGTGAGTATTGTATTTATGCATCATGAAATGTTTGAAACGCAGGTGAAATCAGAAGAAGCTACTTGCATGTCTAGACAATGTGCTGTAGAAGGATTGTTGGTATGTAAACAAAATCCTTCTAAAACCTGATTTGGTTGAAAAAAAATACAGCTTACTAAAGAATATTTTGTTAGAATAATTATTGATTTTTAAATAAATTGTTAGCAATGCTTGATTTTCTTAATAGTAGTATTATTGTTATTTATTAATCCAATTGAATAAATAAAGTTTATAATTATAAGCATGTTTATAATTTATAAACATAAGATTAATCTAATTGCATATTATAGAATAAAAATAATATACTAAAAAGGGTTTAAGAAAGTTATAAATTATAAACATGTTTATAAATTATAAATACAAAATTGATCTAAATGAATAACAATAGTTAGATGATAGAATATCCTAGAATATCCAAGCATATTCTAAGTATATCCACTACCATCCCAATCCCCCTACAGGTTTGCTTAAGCAAACCAAAAAATTGAATTTTATTGTTATAAATTATAGTAATTTTATCATATAATAACTAGTAGAGAAACCAGAAAAACACATTTCAATTGGGTAAATTGAAATATAATTAAATACTTTGGGAATGAAATGTGCATGCAATAAAAAGTTTGATATCTCAATAGAACATAAGATCCATTTTGTATAGAGCATGGATTAAAAATATGTATTTTTCTTTAGGCATGTTGCCTTCATTGTACTCTACTATAGTTGTTTTATTTTCACTTAAAAATCATCTTTAAACAACTTTGTAAATTTGTGAACTCAAAATAATCACAAATACTCTAAAAGTCTAATGACTGAATTTTGTAAATCTCTACAGTGCAATTTGGATTACATGAATTACATAATATAATGGTCAAATTAAGTCACCACCCATAAATATATATTATATTAACATATTTTTTACAATGTATTTTAGTGAGGTCTTTAATTTTGTAAAGTCATCCTACCTTTGATTCCATAGGAACTATTCTATGCTAGAGTATATAATCTCTTGGAACATTATTTTATTGGTTTTGAAAGTTTTGATGATGTAGGATTTACTTTGAGACAATACCTAAAAAAGATATTGTTTCTTGGAATGCATTACTCTTAGTTTACAATGGCTTTTTTTAGCATTTAATGAGACTTTAAGTATAATTTTTTTCTTTCCTTTTGAGACAAATTATAATTGTTATGAGTTGTGTTTCTTTCTTCAAGTACCACTACTATCTTTAAGCCCATTATCCTAAAAGCTTTCTTTCTATTAATTATTCTAATTTTGGATCTTTCTATTAAAAAATTTCTAAGGGCCATACTGAAGGCTTCTAAAATGCTCTCATAAAGCTGATTGAATTTTGCAATTTACTTTGATACTTTCCTAGAGTTGATTGAATTTTGTAATTTAATTTGATGCTTTCCTAGAGCTAATTGAATTTTGTAATTTACTTTATTTCCACACTAACTTTGCCAATCCTTCCATTGTACTTTGCTTAAAGGTATATTATACTTTTTAAGTAGCCACTAATTATTGTGAATTGAACCTGTACCAATCCTTCCATTGTACCTTGGTCAAAGGTATATTATACTTTTTAAGTAGCCACTAATCAATGAAAATTAAACCCGTGCCATTTGCTCTAATATCACATATAACACACTTTATCTTTCTTCTCTTAAGCCACTGAAAAAAGAGCAATTACTTAATAAAAGAATCTTAGTAACTATTTTATTCTTATTTATCTCCCAAAGTTTCAAGAATCTATGGTGACAATATATTCATCCCATAATCACATGCGCTACAATCCCTTAGCCATATTTTTTCCCTCTTACCCAACCAAAATAGAATATAGCGAGAAATATCCAAAAAGAAAAATTATACAATATGAGAAGGCATTAATTTCTTTTCCAACTTATGTGTAATTGTTTTCTAAGTGTTAGCATAGTTGGATGATGTAACAATAACATGAATTGATTTAATTAATCACTTGCTTATGGTGCCTTGCAAAATATCCACTAAATAAATTAAATTTCCTCATTTAGCAGTATTAATTTGTACAACCATAGCTTTCAATCCTAATCCTTGACCTAGCACAATCCTTAACCACATAACCAAAAACTAAAATAGAAAATTAACACAAAATTTAAAAGATTTACTTTGAAATCCTTCCTATTAAAGGAGTTTAATTCCAAAAATCAAGGAATGAATATTAAATTTTCTATCTAGTCAATTAAAATGTTTGAGAGAAGAAATAACTTATACCTTTACTCGAAGGTCAAACATAAATATGGAGTCATGAAATTTTAAACTTTTTATAAAGTTTGCTCATTCTTAATAGTAACTAACTTTCTCAACCAGATGTGGCCGCATAACATAAGGCATTGGAGCATTAAGTATTAGTGATTTTAATTTAAGTTTTCTTTATAGATTTTTAAATTTGTTTTTGTTTTTACTTCCTTAAAAAAATAAAAAATAAAGAGTTAGTGGAAATCCTTCTTTTGTATTTTTCTCTCAAGGTATATAAAAATGGTTTACAATTAGCAACTAGTTTTAAATACCAATAACCTTATCATAGCATGGAAAGAGGCTGAAAAATTAATGAAATTCTTATTAACTCATTCATTAAAATATTTTCTCTTGATTCATGTCATAGCTCCATAAAATCCTTTCAAAAAGCACATAGTATAAATTTCTATAGGTGGAGGATGCCCAAATGTAGTAAACACCATTAAATCTTAAAGAACACTCAATGAATTATAAAGTGTGAAAGAGATCATTTGAAATCATGCATTAGAAACATAAAGTCTAAAATTTTATTTCCATCATTGTAATTTTTGGTGTAGTGAGAAATTTTAAACTTTTTTAGTTCTCTCCTTTATCTTTCCTCTTCTATGTTCCTAAAATTTATGAAAATTTCAATAAATGTTGATCAAAGTATTATTTTAATTCATCATCCCTCATTAGATTATAATTTATAGTTAACTTTCTTTTCTCTTCCTGAGGATAAAGTTTTTTACTCAATTTTCAAAAAGTCTAACTTCTTTGTTGAGAGCAAAAAATTCCTTTCTTAAAGCTATTCTAATTCCATCTTTATTAAAGATTATAAAATAAACCTTACTCTTTCAAGAGTCTTAATAAAGAACAAAAGTGAACTTTTAAATATTTATGGGGTGATAAAATTTGACTCTTGAGTTTGGTATATGAGTGGATACCATATAGGGATTAGAGTTTTATGTTTATAAAGAAGATACTAAAAACAATGATAGGTTGAGAGATATCTTCATAAAAAATGTAGATTATACATATAAGTAATAACAATTAGTGATTTTGGAATAAGCTTTTTTTATTACCGCGGCCTATTCAAAATCATATATTGATGTTTTGTTTCCAAAATCCTCACCACCTTGCACTTATTGTTATTCAAGCTTAGGGATATAGAGAATTTAACTTTAAAATTCTTTTAACTATTTTTAATATTTTTAAAAGGTATTGTGAAGTTGTAAGATACAAATTCTTAAGCCCCAAAGTGGAGCCAAAAATAGGCCATATAATAATGGTCAAAGTAGAAATTTAACAAGTGTAACACTGTAAATGACTAATTTTTCCATTCTACTTTAGTCACTTAACTGCACCTCCGACCACTTGGAGGAGTCTTATTCACAACCTCCATAAGTCCCATTCAGAACTTGGGGCTTGCTAGCCCCGAGAATGGCATCCACGCCACTCAACCTTTGCACTTGGTCCAAGTGCTCCATGTGTCTGATCCCATGACCGACACCCCAAGGTACTACCGACATACCAGCCCATTACGCTAGGCCATGCCCATTCACCTTGGTCACATCGGTGGTCCAACACCACCTGCATTACAATCCCGTCTCTCAAAGACTAAGTCATCCATCCATGAGTGGCTATCCCAAATCCACTCCATAGCATCCTCAGGATGCCTGCAGACATGGGGAATAGCCTTCCCCAATGTCTCCTTTCCGGTCCCCACCAAGTCCCTTCCTGCCCATGGCCGTCTTCACCAACACTGCCACTGAATCAAGGCCCACAAGCCCGACCACTAAGTCTAATTGTCCTCTAGGACTTCCTCACTGTGTGACTGTGTCTTTTGTCACCACACCAGAGGGCTACTCCTCTTCCTTTCCACAGTCTGGGACTTTGGGGCAACATTTCAGAACACCATGGCCCTACGCAACCTATATGGGTACTCTCCTTGCCTTCTGCCTTTGGGTGCTCTAGCCATGGGCTTAGAGCGAGGTTCCGTTGAGCCACACCAGATATCCAAGTAAGTAGTGCCACCCACTCTTGGACTAGGAGCATCGGCCAGTCGATCTCCCGGAGGAACTAGAGCCGGCTCTTGAACACTTCACCAAACTACCCCGCTTGTCGGTCCGTGTTCACTCTAGTCTTGGACTTCCCAGTGGGCAGCTCATCACCCAACTTTGGGTATAGCCTTCCTAGGCCAAACTGGCCTTTCCTGGCCAAACTGGCTCTATTGCAGTCCTCCCCCTTACTATACTTTTGGAACTCACCAAACCCCCCAGGGTCTGGAAGACGAACGCTTTGGGCTTTCACCCTCTCAGACTCGAACTTGAACTCAGACTCGGACTCGGACTCGGACTCGGACTCAGACTCGGGCTCAGACTCGGACTCAGGCTCGGTCTCTGCCTCGGCCTCGGTCTCGGTCTCGGTCCCGATCTCAGTCTTGGTCTCGGTCCTGGTCTCGGTCTCGGTCTCGGTCCTGGTCTAGGTCTAGACTTCGGACTCCATCTCGGGTCCATCTCGGACTCCATCTCGGGTCCATCTTAGACTCCATCTCGGGTCCATTTCGGACTCCATCTCGGACTCCATCTCGGGTCCATCTCGGGTCCATCTCGGACTCCATCTCGGGTCCATCTCGGATCCACTTCAGACTCCACCTCGGACTCCATCTCGGGGTCCTTCTCGGACTCCACTTTGGACTCCACCTCGGACTCCATCTCGGGGTCCTTCTCGGACTCCACTTTGGACTCCAACTCAGGTCCATCTGGGACACTTCCACGTGTCATGTGTTGGTCCTTTTGGGTCCCTTTTTAGAGCCTCACTTATTGCTCACTTCGTGCTTGTTCTTCGAGCACTTTGTTGGGAGTTCCACTCCCGCTTTTGACTTTTCAAGTCAGAGCTTTTGGTCCAAATGTGTTACGCTCGTTTGGCTCTTGCTTCAGCCACTACCATGTAGCGCCCTTTCGGCTCCACTTTGGGGCCTAGGGATTTTGTGTCTCACAACTCCACCACCTGTAGACGAAGTTTGATGTCCTCATTGAACGGTAAACCCTTTTATAAAGTAACACTTGCACGTGTTACCATTTCCATCCTTGGCACCTAGCCAATATTTGTCTATGGTTTGACACCGAAGGCTCACCATGCCTTGTCCATCCTTTAAGGAGCATAGTCTTTCTAACTTAGAGACTCATTTGACCACTTATGGTGGTCCTCTCCTTTTATTGGTTGAGTTTTTGCTAAACATGTTAGAGACACCTTCTCTAACTCAATCCCACTACTCATTTTCGAGTAGTCTCAATTTCCACCGATATAACCCTTGCACTTTGGAACTTTTTAACTCTGACTTCTCGAAGTCAATTTCCTAGGTGTCTCCGACACCTTGCATTGCACATATTGTGCAACTCCACTTTCCCATCCTAGGAAGTTCTCATCATCCTCTTTTCGATTTCATGCCACCTTTGGCACTAAGTTCCAGTTATCATATTTTGTGCTAGGGCTGTCCACAGCCCTATCATTTGGCCACATTACCGCTCCCACCCTTGGAGCTTCCACTTCGCCAAATTTGAGCAATTGGGAATCCATCCTTGGGAACACATTGCCGTCCCCTCAATCCATTGGCACCCAACACCTTTCTGTTCTTGGCCTACCTTGCCATTTGGATTCTTTTCCATGATTCCCTGGGCTCTTTACTTAGCCACTAGACTTTTACTCCTATCCTTGATTGTTGCACTTAGCAACATAGGATCACTACCTCCATTTTCAAGGTATTCTTTCGGTTCCATAGCAAAGACTCTCCTTTGCCAAGTCCGGAGGGTATTCACCCCTAGTATGTTTGTTTAGCATATTCTGCTATGGGCTTTATCCACGGCCCAAGTTATGACCCTTCCATGGGTCTCTTATAGAGACTACTTTCCCCGGACTCACTATGCCATTGCATTGACATATCTCATTTCCCTTAGATGTCCTTCCCACTTGGTCACCTTGACTAAGCCACACCATCATTAATAGTTCCAATCAACACTTTGAACTTGGAACTTTATCCCTTAACCTCACAAGGACCTTGTCCTTGTTTTGGCCACAAGATCATATAGTGATCTAACTTTGGCACCTTAACAAGTTTGCCAATAGGTACTAGGTCTTCTAGACCTTTAAGTTGTTGACCATGACCCCGGGGGCATCCCCCACACTTGGCGGTGCACCCAAGCCAGCCCATCTGGCCAAAGGTCCATAGCAACTGAGATTAGGTGTCCCCATCTCATTCACCACGTCCCTGGTGCCACTTGCACCAAAGTTTTCAAGTTAGATATGCCAAGCTTTCACACTATCGTGCATCACGACTCCGAGGCATCCCTCGCTTGGCGGTGTGCCCAAACCAGTCTCCCCACTGAGAGTCCATGACCACCGAAATATGAGTGTCCTCATATTCCAAACCATCACCACGCCCTAGTGAGTTGGGACTCGAACCCAAGCATTAGAGGGTCGGGACTTAAACCCAACCTTTGTATATGCATCTACGAACGGCATTACATAGGATGCCTAGCGTGACTCCCCATGCCAGTGCACCATCATACACTTAAAGCACGTTACAGATCACAGCTTAGCAACCTAGTTCCTTCGCACTGCCAAGTCCTCTCACTTGACAAGTTTGTGATCATGCATAGACTCCTCCATGCTTGGCCCCATGGGCCACCCCTTTGAAGTTAGCACCTTCAACTAGGGGGTTTATTCCCTTGACTTGCCAATCTCACTTAACAAGTCATACAGCCACTGTAACATAGTTCATGCATAAGTGTGAAAGTCTTTAACCATCGACTTTCGTTCAAAGCCCTCTCTTTAAACACTCGGGAACTACTTCCTCAACTTTGATAGCTTCGCCTCATGGCAAGCTTCAAGACCACGCTTCTGCTACGCCACTTTAATTTCGCACGTTCTATGAAAGATTTACACTTGGCTGACTAGGTAGGGGAACTTTCAAGGAACTCTATTCCTTAGCTTGCTAAGGTCTCTCCTTTCGCAAGCTTTCCAATTACCATATAGTCTAACATGGACAATCCCATGCTTTAGACTCTTCATGGCATCCTAGTCGCTAGTAACAACATACTTAAGCACCCACTTGATTCTCCACTCCCAACTTGCATAACCACCTTTGGTCATGCTTGTCAATTTTTATGGTTTGGTTCTATCCCTTTATTACTTGCCTTTTAACCTCATACATTTCCTTCAGTTATTCTCTTCCAAATTAGGAAGATAGCTTTGCACTTTCTACCATGCTTTGGCAAGTATTCATAGGGATGAACCTACCCGACAACCTAGGGAGTGGTTCCTCAATCTGGGTTTGCTCAACTTATAATCCCACCCACTGGGATTACCGTTGTTACTTATGGGCCTTTCTATGCCCATTATTAGCCTTACCAAAATCCCTTTTTGACTTTGTCCAATTCGAGTAGAGAGATTTCTCCCATCTCTGTAACCTTGGACGTTTGGATGCACATTCTATCCATTATTCGCTAGGGACTTTATCCCTTGGGCCTTATCTATTGCCCTTAGCAACACTAAACACCACCTTTTAGTGTTCTAGAGTGTTTGGGTGTCCCAATGATGGCCTCCTTGACAATGAGCATTTCCTTTTACAACATTGACTTACTATATCGCAACACAAGCAACTTATCCCTGATAAGGGTATATTTAACTTCTTTATGCCATTAAGAAGTCTTGAATAGCTACATTCTACCCGTTTAACCAATTACCTGCACCTCTTGCTTAGTTGCCTCATAGTTGTCAAGTCCTCCAACTCATTGCTGGTGCTTGCACACCTCCATCATTATCCGGGTCACCACACTCTACCACATGCCTTCTAGCTTAGGCTATGCCATTCCCATTTCCATTGGGATTCCCTTGGCAAGAGGTTCTCATGAACCCATCAACATAATCCCAAGGTATCACACCTTGGCCCATTTGGTGTCCCCACACCATCGGCTCCATGAGTCTGCCTTTATGACACTTTGCACTTGTGTCTAGATCTTTGCCAAGACCAACCTAGTCGTTTCTCATGCCAACTATCTGTTAGCACTACACTATAGTGTTCGCACACAACTCTACACCAAAGTTGCTTCTTCTGGGAACACCTTTCCCACGACTTTAGTATGGCACATTCTGCCACCCATGAGATACCCACCGTTCTCATACTTGGATCTCATGATCCTCCCCATCCTTCGTGGGGCACAACACACCTTAGTCCAAATGCTTCTATCAGTCCTTTAGGACCATTCCTTGACTCCACTTAAATCATTTAGCCTTTTGGACTTTTCCTAATCCCCCGACCTATAAGGTTTTATTTTTGAGGTGCTAGCTCATTGGAATACAACTTCTTGTATTCATGTCCTACTCACCAGGACCACCATCATGAGTGTTATTCCAACACTCGATTTTGTTCTCTGGGGGCAACCCTTTGCCTCTTAGAACTATTTGTCCATGTGATAAGAATACAAACTCATCCTCTAAGTACACCCCCAACTCCTTGGGTTTATTAGAGGTAGCCCCGGCTACCATTTCAAGGACTTGTTGTAAGCTCCTGAATTTGGACTTCCCGGGAGGTCACCCAGCCTAGTACTATTTAAACCCAAGGACGCTTAACCCCAAATATCCCAAGACCCTTAACCGATTGGAAAAGGGGGTGCACTCTTGTTCATGGGCCCTTTCCCTCTATATTTGAACCCCATGGACCGTCTCTTGAGTCGTTCCCTTTGGTTGCTTACAATCCACCACGCTTCCCTACAAGTTCATGCCCTTGTGAACGGAAGCTGAGAGCCAGAGCTCTCCCGAGAGCCTCGCTCTCTTGACACCCTACCCCTTGGGTCGAGCCCAGCGGGAGCAAACTGGACCAGCTAGATATCAATCAACATGTGGTGTGATTCCCCTAATCCAACCAACAGAGTCGGACTTGAGACCCCTCTGATACCAAATGTAAGCTTCTAAATTTGGACTTCCCGGGAGGTCACCCAGCCTAGTACTATTCAAACCCAAGGACGCTTAACCCCAAATATCCCTACTATACTTTGTAAGCGACTAAATTTTCCATTCTACTTTAGTCACTTAACCACACCTCTGACCACTTGGAGGAGTCTCATTCACAACCTCCATAAGTCCAATCCAGGACTTGGGACTTGCTAGCCCCGAGAATGGCATCCATGCCACTCAACATTTGCACTTGGTCCAAGTGCTCCACGTGTCCGATCCCATGACCGACACTCAAAGGTACCACCGACATAGCAGCCCGTTACGCTAAGGCCATGCCCAATCACCTTTGCCACACTAGTAGTCCACTACCACTTGCATCACAGTCTTGGCTCTCCAAGACTAGGCAAACCATCCGTGAGTGGTCATCTCAGATCCACTCCTTAGCATCCTTAGGATGCCCACCGACAAGGGGAATAGCCTTCCCCAATATCCCTCTGTCAGTCCCCACTAAGTCCTTTTCTGCCCCTGGCCGTATTTGCCAACACTGCCACTGGATTGAGACCCACAGGCCCGACCACTAAGTCCCACGGTCCTCTGGGACTTCCTCACCCCACGACTGTGTCCTTGGTCACTACCCCAGAGGACTGCGCCTCTTACTCTCCACAGTCTGGGCCTTTGGGACAACATTTCGGAACACCGTGGCCTTACGCAAGCCACCTGGGTACTCTCCTCGCCTTTCGTCTTTAGGTGCTCTAGCCATGGGCTTAGAGCGAGGTTCCGTTGAGCCACAACAGGTATCCAAGTAGGTAGTGCCACCCACACTTGGACTGGGAGCATCGGCCAGTCGATCTCCCGGGGGAACTAGAGCCGGCTCTTGAACACTTCACCAAGCTACCCCACTTGTCGGTTTGTGTTCACTCTAGTCTTGGACTTCCCAGTGGGCAGCTCCTCACCCAACACTGGGTCCGGCCTTCCTGGGCCAAACTGGCCTTTCCTGGCCAAACTGGCTCCACTGCAGTCCTCCCCCTACTATACTTTTGGAGCTCACCAAACCCCCCAGGGTCTGGGAGACGAACGCTTTGGGCTTTCACCCTCTCAGGCTCCGGACTCGGACTCGGACTCGGACTCGGACTCGGACTCGGACTCGGACTCGGACTCGGACTCGGACTCGGGCTCGGGCTCGGTCTCGGCCTCGGCCTCGGTCTCGGTCTCGGTCCCGATCTCGGTCTCGGTCTCGATCTCGGTCTCGGTCCCGGTCTCGGTCTCGGTCTCGACTTCGGACTCCATCTCGGACTCCATCTCGGACTCCATCTCGGACTCCATCTCGGACTCCATCTCGGGTCCATCTCGGACTCCACCTCGGACTCCATCTCGGGTCCCTCTCGGGTCCACCTCGGACTCCATCTCGGACTCCATCTCGGGTCCATCTCGGACTCCATCTCGGACTCCATTTCGGGTCCATCTCAGGTCCACCTCGGACTCCACTTCGGACTCCTTCTCGGACTCCATCTCGGGTCCATCTCGGACTCCACTTCGGACTCCAACTCGGGTCCATCTCGGACACTCCCACGTGTCATGTGTTGGCCCTTTTGGGTCCCTTTTTGGAGCCTCACCTTTTGCTCGCTTCGTGCTCGTTCCTCGAGCACTTCGTTGGGAGTTCCACTCCCGCTCTTGACTTTTCAAGTCGGAGCTTTTGGTCCAAACGTGTTACGCTCGTTTGGCTCTCGCTTCGGCCACTACCATGTGGCGCCCTTCCGGCTCCACTTTGGGGCCTAGGGATTTTGTGTCTCACAACTCCACCACCCATAGACGAAGTTCGATGTCCTCATCGAACGGTGAACCATTTTATAAAGTAACACCCGCATGTGTTACCATTTCCATCCTTGGCGCGTAGCCAATATTTGTCAATGGTGTGACATTGAAGGCTCACCATGCCTTCTCCACATTCGTCAATGGTTGGACATTGAAGGCTCACCATGCCTTTTGCATATCCTCTAAGGAGGGTAGTCTCTCCAACTTAGAGACTGATTGGACCACATATAGTGGTTCTCTCCTTTTATTGGTTTAGTTCTCGCTAAACCTCTTAGAGACCCTTCTCTAAGTTAATCCCACTACTCCTTCTCGAGTAGTCTCAATTTCCATCGATATAACCTTTGCACTTTGGAACTTTGAATTTTGACTTCTTGGAGTCAATTTCCTAGGTGTCTCCGACACCTTGCCTTGCACCTTTTGTGCAACTCCACTTCCCATCCTAGGAAGTTCTCTACTCGAGGGCACCATCATTCTCTCTTCTATTTCGTGCCAAAGTTCCAGTTATCATACTTTGTGCTAGGGCTGTTCATGGCCCTATCATTTGGCTACCTTACCGCTCCCTCCCTTGGAGCTTCCCCTTTTGCCAAATCGGAGCATTTCGGAATCCCTCCTTGGAAACACACTTCCTTTCCCGCAACTTGTTAACGTCCAACACATTAGTGTTCCTCGCCTAACTTTGTCACTTGGATTCCTTCCAAGGGATTCCACGGCCCTATCTTGGCCACTCATCTTTTGCTCCTATCCGTTGATTGTTGCACCAAGCAATATCGAATCTCTACCTCCCTCCTTGAGGTATTGTTTCGGTTCCATAGCAAAGACTCTTCTTTGCCAAGTCCGGAGGATGTTCACCCCTAGTACGTCTCTTTAGCATCTTCTGCTATGGGCTCTATCCACGGCCCAACTTCGTGACCCTCCCATGGGTCTTTTATAGAGACTACTTTCCTCGGACTCACTATGCCATCGCACGGACATAGTTTATTTCCCTTAGGTGCTCTTCCCACTTGGTCATCACGACCAAGCCACACCACCTTAAACAGTTCAATTTCAACATTTTGAACCAGGAACTTCATTCCTTAGCCAACCAAGGACCTTGTCCTTATCTGGCCATAAGATCACCTAGTGATTTCACCTTGGCACCTTAACAGAGTTGCCAAGAGGTACTTGGTCTTCTAGACCTCCAAGTTGTTGACTATAACCCCGGGGGCATCCCCCACACTTGGCGGTGCACCCAAGCTAGCCCTTACGGCCAAGGGTTCATAGCAACTGAGATTAGGTGTCCCCATCTCACTCACCACGACCTTGGTGCCACTTGCACCAAAGTGTTCAAGTTAGATATGCTGAGCTTTCACACTAAGCAATCTAACCGTGCATCACGACTCCGAGGCATCCCTCGCTTGGCGGTGTGCCCAAACCAGTCTCCCCACTGAGAGTCCATGACCACCGAAATATGAGTGTCCCCATATTCCAAACCATCACCACGCCCTAGTGATTTGGGACTCGAACCCAAGCACTAGAGGGTCGGGACTCGAACCCAACCTCCGTATATGCATCTACGGACGGCATCACATAAGATGCCTGGCGTGACTCCCCACGCCGGTGCACCAACCTATATTAAAGCGCGCTATAGATCACAGCTTAGGAACCTAGTTCCTCCCCACTGCCAAGTCCTCTCACTTGACAAGCCTGTGATCATGCATGGACTCCTCCATGATTGGCCCCATGGCCCACCCTTTTTGAAGTTATCACCTTCAACTAGGGTATTTGTTCCCCCTGACTTGCCAACCTCACTTGGCAAGTCCTCCGACCACTGTAACATGGTTCCTGCATAAGCGTGAAAGTCCTTGGTCATCGACTTTCGTTCAAAGCCCTCTCTTTGAACACTCGGGAACTACTTCCCTATCCTTGACAGCCTTGCCTCATGGCAAGCTTCAAGACCACGCTTCTGCTGCGCCACTCTGATTTCGCGCGTTCTATGAACCATTTACACTTGGCCTTTCTAGGTACTAAGCTACCTAGAATCGTTTTTGGGAACCTTGAAGGAACTCTGTCCCTTAGCTTGCTAAGGCCTCCCCTTTTTGCAAGCTTTATAGTTGCCATATAGTCTAACATGGACAATTCCATATTTTAGACTCTCCATGGCATCACGATTGCTAGCGGCAACACCCTCGAGCCCCCCACTTGATTCTCCACTCCCAGCTGGCATAACCAACCTTGGTTATGCCCTTCGATTCCTGTGGTTCGGTTATATCCCCTTACTTCTTGCTTTTGGCTTCACACCTTTCCTTCGGTCATTCTCCTCCAGACCAGGAGGATAGCTTTGCACTTTCTATCATGCCTTAGCAAGTATCCTTAGGGATGAACCTACCCAATAGCCCATGGAGTGGTTCCTTAATCCAGGTATGCTCACCCTATAATCCCACACACCGGGATTACGTTGTTGCTTACGAGCCTTTGCATGCCCATCACTAGCCTTGCCAAAATTTCATTTTTGGCTTTGTCCAATTCGGGTAGACAGTCCTCTCCTGTCTCCGCAACCTTGGACATTTGGATAGCACCTTCTATCCCTCATTCGCTAGGGACTTAGTCCCTTGGGCCTTATCCATTGCCCTTGCGACATCAAACACCACCTCCTGGTGTTCTAGAGTGTTCGGGTGTCCCAATGATGGCTTCCTTGCCAATGAGTATTTCCTTTTATGACATTGACTTACTATATCGCAACACAAGCAACTTATCCCCCGTAAGGGTATATCTAACTTCCTTATGCTATTAAGAAGTTTTGGGTAGCTACCTTCTACCCGTTTAACCAGTTATTTTGCACCTCTTGCTTAGTTGCCTCATAGTTGTCAAGTCCTACAACTCATTGCTTGGTGCTTTCACACCTCCATCATTATCCGGGTCACTACACTCCAACTGCATGCTCTGCAGCTTAGGCTATGCCATTCCCATTTCCATTGGGATTCCTTTGGCAAGGGGTTCTCATGAACCCACCCACATAGCCCCAAGGTATCACACCTTGGCACATTTGGTGTCTCCACACCATCGGCTCCATGAGCCTACCTCTATGACACTTCCCTTTCGTGTCTAGGTCTTTGCCAAGACTGATACCACTCTTTCTCATGCCAACCAACCGTTAACACTGCATCATAGAGGTCACACACAACTTTGTGTCAAAGTTGTTTTCTTTTTTTTTTGGGAACACCTTTCCCACGACTTTAGCATGGCACATTTTGCCATCGATGAGATACCCTCTATTCTCATCCTTGGATCCTATGATCCCCCCCCCCAGCCTTCGTGGGGTACAGTCCAAATGCTTCCATTAGTCCTTTCAGGACCATCCTTCGACTCTACTTGAGTCATCTAGCAGTTTTGGACTTGGTTAATCCACAGACCCGTAAGGTCCTACTTGTGAGGCACTAGCTCACTGGAATACACTTCTTGCATTCCTGTCCTACTCAAAAAGACTATTTTCACAAGTGTTACTCTGACACTTGATTTTGTTCTCTGGGGGCAACCTTTGCCCCTTAGGACTACTTGTCCATGTGATGAGAATACCACTCATCTCTAAGTACACCCCTCAACTCCTTGGGTTGTTCCAGCATTTATTAAAGGTAGCCCCGGCTACCATTTCGAGGACTCGTGTCCTCATCCATACTTGACCTCTCACGGTCATCACTTCTGGTCTCACATTCATGAGCACCAACCTCAACTATATGAGGATAATCTTGTGACTCCTTTATTGTTTTGGAGTCTCTATCTTTGCCGTGATCCTAACTATAGTTATTTACCATAACTATATTAACCAGTTTGCTAAGTCAAACTCTCATCTGGATCACATCCTCAACTCAATGAGGAAAACCTTGCACTGTTCCCAAGATCCCAAAGTCGTTCCATTATTGGCCCCTTTTCTATCCACCACCTTGTCTACAAGTTCATACATGAACTGTAATGGAGAGCCATGTCTTCCCGACCTGCTACTCCTCAAGGATAGGCCCACTCCTCGGACCTTCCGATGCCAACACCAGTGGTGATATACTTGAGCACCAATAAAAGTCGGACTAAGGAACAGCTCCGATACCAAATTGTAAGCGACTAAATTTTCCATTCTACTTTAGTCACTTAACCACACCTCTGACCACTTGGAGGAGTCTCATTCACAACCTCCATAAGTCCAATCCAGGACTTGGGACTTGCTAGCCCCGAGAATGGCATCCATGCCACTCAACATTTGCACTTGGTCCAAGTGCTCCACGTGTCCGATCCCATGACCGACACTCAAAGGTACCACCGACATAGCAGCCCGTTACGCTAAGGCCATGCCCAATCACCTTTGCCACACTGGTAGTCCACTACCACTTGCATCACAGTCTTGGCTCTCCAAGACTAGGCAAACCATCCGTGAGTGGTCATCTCAGATCCACTCCTTAGCATCCTTAGGATGCCCACCGACAAGGGGAATAGCCTTCCCCAATATCCCTCTGTCAGTCCCCACTAAGTCCTTTTCTGCCCCTGGCCGTGTTTGCTAACACTGCCACTGGATCGAGACCCACAGGCCCGACCACTAAGTCCCACAGTCCTCTGGGACTTCCTCACCCCACGACTGTGTCCTTGGTCACTACCCCAGAGGACTGCGCCTCTTACTCTCCACAGTCTAGGCCTTTGGGACAACATTTCGGAACACCGTGGCCTTACGCAAGCCACCTAGGTACTCTCCTCGCCTTTCGTCTTTAGGTGCTCTAGCCATGGGCTTAGAGCGAGGTTCCGTTGAGCCACGACAGGTATCCAAGTAGGTAGTGCCACCCACACTTGGACTGGGAGCATCGGCCAGTCGATCTCCCGGGGGAACTAGAGCCGGCTCTTGAACACTTCACCAAGCTACCCCACTTGTCAGTTTGTGTTCACTCTAGTCTTGGACTTCCCAGTGGGCAGCTCCTCACCCAACACTGGGTCCGGCCTTCCTGGGCCAAACTGGCCTTTCCTGGCCAAACTGGCTCCACTGCAGTCCTCCCCCTACTATACTTTTGGAGCTCACCAAACCCCCCAGGGTCTGGGAGACGAACGCTTTGGGCTTTCACCCTCTCAGGCTCCGGACTCGGACTCGGACTCGGACTCGGACTCGGACTCGGACTCGGACTCGGGCTCGGGCTCGGTCTCGGCCTCGGCCTCGGTCTCGGTCTCGATCTCGGTCTCGGTCCCGGTCTCGGTCTCGGTCTCGACTTCGGACTCCATCTCGGACTCCATCTCGGACTCCATCTCGGGTCCATCTCGGACTCCACCTCGGACTCCATCTCGGGTCCCTCTCGGGTCCACCTCGGACTCCATCTCGGACTCCATCTCGGGTCCATCTCGGACTCCATCTCGGACTCCATTTCGGGTCCATCTCAGGTCCACCTCGGACTCCACTTCGGACTCCTTCTCGGACTCCATCTCGGGTCCATCTCGGACTCCACTTCGGACTCCAACTCGGGTCCATCTCGGACACTCCCACGTGTCATGTGTTGGCCCTTTTGGGTCCCTTTTTGGAGCCTCACCTTTTGCTCGCTTCGTGCTCGTTCCTCGAGCACTTCGTTGGGAGTTCCACTCCCGCTCTTGACTTTTCAAGTCGGAGCTTTTGGTCCAAACGTGTTACGCTCGTTTGGCTCTCGCTTCGGCCACTACCATGGGGCGCCCTTCCGGCTCCACTTTGGGGCCTAGGGATTTTGTGTCTCACATACTTTTGGAACCCCCGGCAGCCCCCCCCCCCCCCCCTGGGAGACGCACGCTTTGGGCTTTCACCCCTTGACCCGTATTAGTATTTGGACTTAGTCTTTGGCTCGATCTCGGACTCGATTTCGGATCCGACTTCGGATTCGGTCTCGGACTCAATCTCGGACTCGATCTCGAACCCGATCTCGGACACGATCTCGGACCCGACCTCGGACTCGACCTCGGACTCGGTCTCGGACCCGATTTCGGATCTCGAACTCTGTCTCAAACTCGGTCTCGAACTCGGTCCCCGAGTCGGCCTTGGACTTGATTCCGGACTCTATCTCGAACTCAGTCTCCGAGTCGGTCTTGGACTCGATCTTCGACTTGGTCCCATCCGATAAACTCTTTGTCATTTTGGTCATGCTTTCGGGGTTCCTTTAGCCTACGACACCTCGGCAAGTTGGTTCCTTACACTTGTGTCCTCTTCCGTATTTGACCTCCCACAGTCATCAATTCTGGTCTCAAATTTATGAGCACCAGCCTCAACTATATAAGGATAATCTTGTGACTCCTTTATTGTTTTGGAGTCTGCATCTTTCCCGTGATCCCAACTATAGTTGTTTACCACAACTACATTAGCCCATTTACTGCGTCAAATGCTCATCTAGATCACGTCCTCAACTCTCTGAGGAAACCTTTTTATTGTTCCCAAGATCCCAAAGTCGTTCTCTTACTGGCCTTTTTCCATCCACCACATTGCGCACAAGTTCACGCATGAACTTGAGTGGAGAGCCATGTCCTCTCGACATGCTACTCCTCGAGGATAGGTCCACACCTAGGACCTTCTAATTCCAATACAAGTGGTGATATACTTGGCCACCAATAAGAGTCGGACTAAGGAATAGCTCCGATACTAAGTTGTAAGCGACTAATTTTTCCATTCTACTTTAATCACTTAACCGCACCTCCGACCACTTGGAGGAGTCTCATTCACAACCTCCATAAGTCCCATTCAGAACTTGGGGCTTGCTAGCCCCGAGAATGGCATCCACGCCACTCAACCTTTGCACTTGGTCCAAGTGCTCCATGTGTCTGATCCCATGACCAACACCCCAAGGTACCACCGACATACCAGCCCGTTACGCTAGGCCATGCCCATTCACTTTGGTCACATCGGTGGTCCAACACCACCTGCATTACAATCCCGTCTCTCAAAGACTAGGTCATCCATCCATGAGTGGCTATCCCAGATCCACTCCATAGCATCCTCAGGATGCCTGCAGACATGGGGAATAGCCTTCCCCAATGTCTCCTTTCCGGTCCCCACCAAGTCCCTTCCTGCCCATGGCCGTCTTCACCAACACTGCCACTGAATCAAGGCCCACAAGCCCGACCACCAAGTCCAACTGTCCTATGGGACTTCCTCACTGTGTGACTGTGTCCTTTGTCACCACACCAGAGGGCTACTCCTCTTCCTTTCCACAGTCTGGGACCTTGGGGCAACATTTCGAAACACCGTGGCCCTACGCGAGCCTCATGGGTACTCTCCTTGCCTTCTGCCTTTGGGTGCTCTAGCCATGGGCTTAGAGCGAGGTTCCGTTGAGCCACACTAAGTATCCAAGTAAGTAGTGCCACCCACTCTTGGACTTGGAGCATCGGCCAGTTGATCTCCCGGGGGAACTAGAGCCGGCTCTTGAACACTTCACCAAGCTACCCCGCTTGTCGGTCCGTGTTCACTCTAGTCTTGGACTTCCCAGTGGGCAGCTCATCACCCAACACTGGGTATAACCTTCCTGGGCCAAACTGGCCTTTCCTGGCCAAACTAGCTCCACTGCAGTCCTCCCCCTTACTATACTTTTGGAGCTCACCAAACCCCCCAGGGTCTGGGAGACGAACGCTTTGGGCTTTCACCCTCTCAGACTCGGACTCAGACTCGGACTCAGACTCGGACTCGGACTCGGACTCGGACTCGGACTCGGACTCGGACTCGGGCTCGGGCTCGGGCTCGGGCTCGGGCTCGGTCTCAGCCTCGGCCTCGGTCTCGGTCTCGGTCCTGATCTCGGTCTCGGTCTCGGTCCCGGCCTCGGTCTTGACTTCGGACTCCATCTCAGGTCCATCTCGAACTCCATCTCGGACTCCATCTCAGACTCCATCTCGGGTCCATCTCGGACTCCATCTCAGGTCTATCTTAGACTCCATCTCGGGTCCATCTCGGACTCCATCTCGGCTCCATCTCGGATCCATCTCGGGTCCACTTCGGACTCCACCTCGGACTCCATCTTGGGGTCCTTCTCGGACTCCACTTTGGACTCCAACTCGGGTCCATCTCGGACGCTTCCACGTGTCATGTGTTGGTCCTTTTGGGTCCCTTTTTAGAGCCTCGCTTATTGCTCACTTTGTGCTTGTTCCTCGAGCACTTTGTTGGGAGTTCCACTCCCGCTTTTGACTTTTCAAGTCGGAACTTTTGATTCAAACGTGTTACGCTCGTTTGGCTCTCGCTTCGGCCACTACCATGTGGCGCCCTTTCGGCTCCACTTTGGGGCCTAGGGATTTTGTGTCTCACAAACACATTTGGACTAAAAGTTTCAACTCGGAAAATCAATAACAAGAGTGGAACTCTTAAAGAAGTGCTCAAGGAATGAGTATAAAGAATTGATAAATGAGTCTTTAGAAAAGGGACATAAAAAGGACCAACACTTTGTAAGTGTTATGATATGTGAAAGTGTCAAGACTGAGTCTAAGTTCGAAACCGAGTCCGAGATGGAGCTTGAGGCTGAGTTTGAAATAGAGCCCAAGACAAAGTCCAGGATGAAGGCCGAGACATCTTAGATGGTCAAATCTGAGATGGAGCCCGAGGTTGAGTTTGAGATGGAGGCCAAGACTAGGTCCAAAATAAAGTCTGAAAATGAGACTGAGACTAAGATTAAGACCAAAATTGAGTCCATGATAATATAACCACTAAGGAGTCCAAGATTAAAGTGAACATAAATAGACAAGTGGGGTAACAATGTTCAAGAGCCAGCTCTAGCTCCCTTGGGAAATCGAATGGTTAATACTCCCAATCCAAATATAGGTGGCATTACCTACTTGGATACTTAGTGTGGTTTATCGAAACCTCACTTTAGCCATATGGTTAAGGAGCTCGCATTAGGTTGTGATGTTTCAAAATGTTATCCCAAAGTCCTGAACCGTGGAAAAGATGTAGCACACTTTATTTCTCTCCTCTTAAGCCAATTAGAAAAGGGGCAATTGCTTGATGAAAGAGCCCTTAGTGGCTATTTTATCCCCATTTATCCTTTAATATACAATTTTGAATTAGACTTTCCAAAATGTCACCTAACCCAATATTATTCAAACCCAAGGATAATTAACCCTAAATATCATAAGACCTTTAACCGAATAGAAAAAGGGGTGCACTTTTATTCATGGGTTCTTTCCTTTTATATTTGAACTCAATGGACTATTTCTTAAGTTATTTTATTTAGTATTTTACAAAATGAATTTTGATGGAGCATTCAAGTTGAAAAAAAAAAGTAATTGACATTAAAATACACAATAAAGAAGCTACTATAAAGACCCACACTTGTAACTAAATTAAATAAGTTGATTCAAGGATTGAAGGAAGTAAAAAAATTAAGAACTAAAGATATGATTGTTATAAAGATTTTAAATTAATTATGAATGAGAGTTAGAAGTTCAAGAATCAAGGCTTAACACTTATATCAAAAGATGCCTATGAATTGAAACAAGAGTTTCATTCATTTAAGATAAAAAAACATTGCAAAGAGGCATAATTTTGAAGTGGATTCACTGCCTCAAGTTGGTAGTAGAAAGTTATAGTATATTCATAAAAGTTGATAAAAATTTTCTTAAAGTAGAGAAGAGGGTGGAGCCCTGCATCTCAAAGTTATGATAGTAATAGATATTTTAAACCTTTTTAAAAGAGTTTGTCTCTCAAGTGGAAATGAAACATAAGTGATATAGCTAAAGTTATTTCTAGTATTTATGAAGGATGCAACAAGATATACAAGCAAATTAGAAACACAATTTATTTTATTTTGATGAGGATAGAATATGAAAGGCCAAAGATTTAATGAAGTAATTAGATTAACTAAAACAATATAAACTAATATTTTGAAATCATATGGCAAACTTGGAGAAGAATTACAAAGTCTAATAGCCCCAATCTTGAAATAATCAATACATCAGGAATGTGCAATTTTAATAGAGATTGAAATGATAAGTTGATAGTGTTTTTTCAAAGCTAAATGATGACACTAGATCAAAAACCTCTTCTACATATATTGTGGCAATGTAAACATTTCTAAAATCAATGTCGTTATCTTTTCCTTTAAACATATATGGCAGATGCAACATTTGTGGTTCTGGAAAACAAGAACATTTAATCTAATTAAAATTTATCTAATTAGATAAGTCAATTCTTATTTTTCATTTTGGCTTCATTCTTTTTTTAAAGACCTTTAAACCTTTTCATATCACTACTTATTTTCAATCCATTAAGTCCAACTTGTTTTACAAGTTTTAAACGATAGTAGTGTCAATACAAATTTTTTTTACTAAAAGTTTACCCTTTTTCAGGGCTTTTCCTTTAACCAGCATAATGTTTAACTTGTGCTAAATGGTGAATAGTCGACAAATCTCTTATGATCTCTTCACATATGAAACTAAATTGGTGAATATGACAACATTTAGGATTTATTGTAACATCTCCTTCAATATTGTCTCCATCCCAAAAAACTTCATCATTCTTAGTCTTCTTTGTTTAAATTGGTGAACCTAATAGTGGATTGGAAATGACATGATGTTAATTAAATAGTTTTCCTCTTTTCCAAATCTTTTTTTTATGCTTCTATACAAATTTCTCATATTTCTTTGCATGAGTTATGATATGTTAGTTAAAATCCTGGTTCTATCTTTACAATTACTATTTATCTAATATCAACTTCATCTTTTGGGATCAAATCCACTCTTCTCTCAAAATATGTTAATTTTGAGTATATTTTTGGCAAAAGGAATGATATTTGGCCATTACATCAACTTTAATTGTTTTATTGATTTTGTAGAAGGAAAATCACCACTATTTGGTCCTATTTATAATCTTTCATAAGTGGAATTCAAAATGTTATATAGATATATCAAGGAGAATCCTTTTAAAGGTTTTATTAGCATTCTTAAATTTTAGCTAATACATATTTCTTCTTTATGTCTAAAAGAAATAGGTCTTTTCATTTAATGGGGGACTACTGTAACCTAAACAACCAATTGATATCCACTAATCCTTGAGATGTTAAAATGGTCTTCACTATAATTGATTTATTTGATGTTTATAGCTTTATTGATATTTGGGAAGGTGATAAGTAAAAAACAACCTTTCACACTCATTATAGCCACTTTGAGTATATGGTGATGCCTTTTGATCTGACTAAGTTCTAACATATGACAGATGCTATATTCAAAGTCTATATATATGTTCTTTATATATGTATATACATATGTGTATAGATACACACACACACACACAGATATATATATATATATATATATATATATATATATATAGATTTTACTATACTAATACTATTTACTATTCTACTACACTTTACTATTCTACCTCCACATTTTCTTTATAGCCTAAAATTAAAGTAAAAAATAAGTTAAATCAAATCATGAAAAAGTATCCCAAGACCCTCAACCAATTGAAAAGGGAGTGTCCTTTCCTTATATATGTAAACCTTACTGGATTTTTTTTTTAAATCATTCTCTTTGGTTGATCAAATTATAAATTGGAGGTAAAAGGTATAAAAGTGGAATTTTTATTTTCCAATAGGTTAAGTAGTAGAGAATATAGTGCAAAAGTTAACACACTTAAGCCAACAAAGAGCATAGGGAATCAAAGATAATAGTGGGAAGGTTGCTTAAAGAATATTCTTTATAACATGGTGGTAAAAAACCTTTTTTTAAGTTATGTAGACAAGATAGAGGTTGAGGAGGTGGAAGATAGTGATTTGTCATCAGGCAAAAAATTTCTTAGACAAGTGTGATGGTTTTAAGAATTAAATAGGTTTTTTAAGCATAAGTAATAGGAGAAGTTTTACAAGAAAAAATCTAAAGTAAAGGTTTTAGAAGGGAAAGATACAAAGAAGTCAAGGTTATATGCCCTTAAGAATCTTTTGGGTTGTAAAATTCTATGTGGGCTAGAACAATATATTTGCACTGTGGAAAGAGTGGAAACAATCAAAGTATAGTTTGATCAGATTCTAGAAATCTTTTAAATAGGTCTAGAAGCATTATTAATGAAGCATGAAAGTGGTAAAACTAGTCGGAGATTAGAGTCTTGATACTTCAAATCAAAAATTTTGTAAACTTGGTATCACTTAGAGGATCCATAAGGATCACCAAGCATGGGAAGAACATGGAAGAAGCATGCAAAACAAACATGAGTAGGAGATGGTATGTATCATTGTAGCCTAAGAATCTTGGAGTTGAGGATGAGAAGTTGAGGATGGAGTCATGAGAGGCCTCCTTGTGTAGTTGGTTAGGATGGGATTGGCTCTAAGAAGTTGGGCTTGCTCTAGATGAAAGATCTATCATTTGGATTAAAAGTTCAGCTTTTACATACTTGCATTCCAAGGTTTTGCTTCACCCTTTGGACAATGAAAACCTTTGTTCTTAGGAATAAATTTGCATTTTTGTTAGAAAGAAGAATGTTCTTCGAGAGGAAAAAGAAGACAATGTTCTTTGAGAGGAAAAAAAAGAAAGTGTTTTTTAAAAGGAATCTTTATGTAATTTGTGAATTGTTATGGACATACAGTGTTTCCAAGTTTATAGTAGCAATCTAAGTGTGCTGAAAGAAGTTTTAGAGTGTCTACAAAGAATTCTAAGCTTGTCCCGTCTTTCAATGTTCTTAAGCATGTTGGAAGTCCTGAGAGGGACTCTAGTGAGTTGGAGTAGCCTACAAGAAAGAACTCATCACCTTCTTGGACAAGCTAAGCTGGAGAATCTTAATGTGCATTGCGAATGGCTATAGAGTAACAATGTTCTCAAACACATTTGAGAATAGAGCATTGCATGAGAGAGAGAGAGAGTGAGTTAGAAGCCATTTTTGTCACAATTAAGGAGTTAGGAGTAGGAAAGATTCATTGAAAAATCCATGTGTAACATTATGATGCTGCAAGCTAGTGGGCAGCAATTCTACTATATAAAGGCCTCTAGAGTTGCAATTGGTGAGCCAAACTAGTTCAAAAACAGCCAAGACAAGAGGAAAAAGAAAAGGATTAACTCTATGCTATATGGATTAAAACTGACTTAAACTGTCACACCCACAAGCTAGGTTCTAAAGTTAAGCTCAAGATCTTTTAAAGTCAAGTCAAGTCAAGTCAAACATACATTTTCAAAGTCACGAGTTTTCGCCCTTTACAACCCATTCTAACTTGTCCAGATCTTTTAGCGCAGCAATGCCACTGTCTCTTTCGATCATCCTGCTCGTCTTGCTACTACCAGAGCAGTTTGCAGCACAAGGACTTCCTGACGAGCCAGGCAACGGTAGAGGACCCAACGTTATTTACTTCAACACTGCCAATACCACAGAAGGGAGTCCATTCCAGAAAAACGTCGAGACAGTCCTCAATTTTTTTTACGAGCACAATCCCCCCAACGGATTTGCAACCTGTCTTGGCTATGGCGACTTTCCCAACACTGTCTACGGCCACACAGGATGCTACAACATGTCCGACCAGCCAAGCTGCTCAGAATGCATCAAGAAAGCGTACCAGGGCATCCAGCAGAACGCTCCGTATACTTTGGGTGGTACTTACTGGATCAACGAAACGGAAATCAGATGCCGTTTGCGATATGAGAATTACAACCTCACTGGATTGAGTAAGTTTCCTCTCCAGATAATCTATCATGACTGTTATTTCCCATTCTTCCACAGCTCTCTTTGGCATCGTGGGTCCAAACAATTCAGCACCAGCGCCAGCTCCAATTCCTTCAAATCCTCCCCCGTCTCAGGCAAGGCCTCCTTCTCAGGCAAGGCCTTCTATTTTGCAAAATTCTTCGAGAAATCGAGCTCTTGTTTGGGGGCTTGTGGGAGGAGCGGTAGGGGCTTGTGTCCTCTTGGCTGGCGCTGCGTTTCTCTTGTGGAGATGGAGGAGAAAGTATACAAAGTTGAATGGCCGTCGTAGATATCACGGCAATACTGAGCTCGAAGGTTATTACTTCTAAATCGTTTTCCCTAAGAGGCTGAAAATTGTTTGTACAGGAAGTATCGAGGGTCCTGTTGTTTTCAAGTATCAGGATCTGTCTCTAGCAACTTGCAATTTCAGCGAGACGAACAAGCTTGGACAGGGTGGATTTGGAACTGTTTATAAGGTCTGGATTATGATTGAATTCATAAAGAATGAGCCGTTGAATGTTTGCTGGTTGTGTCTAGGCTTGTCTGAAAGATGGGACACAGGTAGCTGTGAAGAAGCTCTCGTTGCAATCCAGCCAGGGAAGGCAAGAGTTTGTGAACGAGATCAGCATTATCACAAGCATTCAGCACCGGAACCTTGCAAGACTTAAAGGTTACTGTGTTGAGAGAGACCAAAGGCTTCTCGTGTACGAGTTCTTAAACAATGGCAGCCTTGATCGAGCTCTTTTTAGTAAGAACCTCACTCCTTTTTATACTTTCTGTTTATTCTGATGTATCTCTCAGGTCCTAAAACAAGTACTCTCAATTGGACATCACGCTTTCATATTGTTACTGGAGTTGCTCGAGGCCTTGCTTACTTGCACGAAGAATCACACATTCAAATAATTCATCGAGATATCAAGGCTAGCAACATTCTCTTAGACGATAAGATGCAGCCAAAGATCTCTGACTTTGGGATATCAAAGCTCTTTGACATGGACAAAGGTTTCACCAGCACAAAGGTGGCCGGGACAGTGTAAGTGGCAGAATTTTCCACAACATGTGTAATTGGCACCTTTTCCTTTTTCGTACAGTGGATACATGGCACCTGAATATGCAACTCGTGGACGATTATCATCTAAAGCTGACGTATTTAGTTTTGGAATCCTTGCATTAGAAATCGTCAGTGGCAGGAGGTGCATGGATCCAACACTCTCTGCATCTCAAGAGCTTCTCGTGCAAATGGTTAGTGTCTTGGAAAAAGAATCATTGAGAATCATTCTTTATCTGGGTTTCATTCCAGGCTTGGAACATGTGGAACGCTGGAAAGATGGTTGAGTTTGTTGACAAAAGACTTGATGGCAATTATGTTGAAGAGGAGGTGTTCAGAGTGATGGATGTTGCCATTCTGTGCACACAAGAAGGAGAAGAATATCGGCCAACGATGAGTGATGTTGTGGCAATGTTGATGGGATATTTGGAGATTCGTCAGCCTCCCAGCCAAAATCCTCTTTATTTTGGTGGTGGTGGAACAAGCTCCACATCAACTACAACAGCTGATGATACAAATATAACCGAATTGGAAGGTCGCTAGACAACACATGTATTTATAATAAAATTAGTATATATACAAAATAACTTCCAGCTTTTATATGAACTTTGTTTCAAATGTTGCTCTGTGATTGGAAGCAGCTCTCAGTACTGCAAGGAAAATCGGAAAGAAATTGAAGAGATCAATTCCACTTGCGCTGTTTGTGCACCGGCACCATTGTGATCCATTTTGAGAAGCACGCATTTCCCAGAGCTTTTCTTGCAAGAGATGGCAATGATGGGACGAGCAAACGCGCTGGAAGGAAAGCTCGACCCCCAGCTGTCCCTGTCCCCTCTTCTCATTTTTCTCCTTTCTTTTTACTCTGCTTTCCTGTGAAACCAGAACAAAACCTTTTCAGTATCACCTTGAGGAGCATAGCCAGAAATAAGAGCAGTCGAGCTTACCACATCCTTGCGAGAAGATCAAACACTCACTGTGCCTCGCTTGCACTGCCGTATTTTTCATAAGTGTCCACCAGGCTATGCAAATCTCTCCGTGGAAAAACTTTCTCAAGTTGGAAACCTCGCACAAGCCTTTAAAACGGAGTTGAAGCTCGATGCCATTTCGAGTGAGATCGGTGTCATGGATAACAGTGTTGGACAGGAAGTGGAAGAACGTGGAGGTGGCTTCTCTAGACAAGATGGATAAGGCGCGAACATTCTCTGTGAAACCCCTAAGAAAGAACCTCACGGAAATTTCTGGTTGCATTATTTTCTTTGACTTTGTAGTTGCAAGTTTGTCAATGCTTTGCATGTGAGTGCCGGCAGTATATATATTTTGTGTTTGACTTTGCCTCTTCCACTTGATTTGTTGCAGTGTACTTAAGAGGAGCAGCTCGTGCTTGTACAGAATCTGACTAGGTATGGCCAATTTCAGAAAAGCTCTCTTGTTTCTTCTTGTTCTTCTTGTGATGTTTTCTTTGGTGAGCTGTAGATAAGTGTCAAGCAGCTTCCAATTGAGTGCAGGAAGGGTATTGATGAAAGCTACAACAACATTTGCAAATGTTGCTCTGTGATTGGAAGCAGCTCTCAGTACTGCAAGGAAGTAATCCTTTGTGCACCGGCACCATTGTGATCATTTAGAGTGTTATGTACAACACAGAAGAATAATATACCTTTGTAGCAAAGAAATACAAGACCAGTTTTCTTTTGTCTTGTTTCTCGCTTTTTGTGTGCTAGGCAGTGGAAAGTAATTTCGTAGGGAATATTATATTTTATGTAAAATATAATATTTATCTGGTCACAACGAATCCTCAAAACATGATCCCATGATTGTGCATAAAGGGCAACAATATTCATGATCATTCGGTAGTATCCATAGCAGTATTGAGAGAAAACTCGAAAAACCATGAAAACCAAGAGAATAATTTTATTCTTTTTCATATCAAACTAAAGAAATCAAAGTCGGAACGCCTGGAAATGTTTGGCATAGGTAGAATATATATATGCAATGTCTCTACCAGCATATATCACTTGTCGAATTAAATTTTCTATCTGAAGTGTGTTATGAGAGTTCTAGTTGGTTTTCTGAGGAGATTTGCAAAGAAAAGAGGGATATATAACATATGACCATAAAAACAAATCAAATTTGTATGATCCTCTTTTATGATTCTGCAAAAACTGGCAATTAAATTTGACCTGTGACCTTTCACTGCCATTTTAATTTCATTTCCTACTTCAGCAATAAGCAGATAATTTCAATATTAATAATAAAGAGCAGATCATACTTATATTAGTTCTTTAGTTTTAACTGCCATACATCCATCCAAAAAAATCCCCATGATTGATACCCACCCTGTGGTGCACAGCAAGAACTATAGTCACATACCAGAGTATGCTAGGAAGAAATGGCAATGAACGTGGATAGAGAATGAGTTATATGTATCCTTATATATAGAAAGGACTTATCCAAGTTGCAGTTGAAATAAAACTCTGGTCATATGGAGTCACATTCACATTCTTTCTGCTTAGGACTATATGTTCACAATCTTACATTCAAAGTAATGCATATGTTGAAAGTGGGCCCTTACTGCAGAACCTTAATCTGGGCCTTAGGCCAACTTTAAGTTCCACTTTAATTCATTTCTCAAATCTGACACAAGTGAGTCAAAAACTAGAGTCAACTCAAGTCAAACACACATTTTCAAAGTCACAAGTTTCCACCCTACAACCCATTCTAACTTAGCCAAAATCTTTTAGTGCTAGCAATGCCACTTTCTCTTTGAGCAGAGCAGTTGGCAGCAGGGACATCCTACGAGCCAGGCAATGATAGCAACATTATTTACTACAACACTGCCAAGACCATAGAGAAGCAGAAAAACGCTGAGACGGTCCTCCATTTTTTCTACGAGCACAAACCTCTCAACGGATTTGCTACCTGTCTTGGCTATGGCGACTTTCCCAACGCTATCTACGGCCACACAGGATGCTACAACATGTCCGACCAGCCAAGCTGCTCAGAATGCCTCATGCAAGCTTACCAAGCAGGTCGCTCTGTATGCTTTGGGTGGTACTTAGAAACGGAAAGAAGATGCAGTTTGCGACATTGGATTCTGGATTGAGTAAGTTTCCTCTCCTGATAATCTATCATGGCTGTTCTAACTTATATTCCCATTCTTCCACAGCTCTCTTTGGTGTCGTGGCTAAAGTATGGCAAGCAATATGTTGGTGTCAACGTCCTGGGTCCATAGTCCACCTAAGCAGCTTGGGGACGAGGTGGCGCTTGTGTGGCGCATAAAAAACTTTTTACTGACTTAGTGTGAAGGCCTGACGATTGTGGGTGTTAAACATCGTGTGAAGACTTAAACTCAACAATGTTAACATGTGAGGACTCTAGCAATGGATTGAGCATCACGATGTCATGCAATTGTCAACAAGATATTAACACGTGGCCTCCCGGAACAGCGCCAACAGAGATCCGTGGTGGTCCGCATTCTTCTTCTCGGTCGCTTCCTCGCCGCCGTGCCCCGCAAGCGGCACTGCCACCACCAGGATCGACGCTCCTCTGTCCGGTCCCGTGTCGGTGACCGGAAGCCCTCTCTGTGGTCGTGGGATTAAGTCGCTGTGGAGAAATCACAAGGAGCCCAATCCTTCCGGCTCTCAGCTTCGATCGCGGCGTCCACGTGTGGATCTGCGTTGGCGCTAGGAATAGCTTATGTGTTAGATCGACTCGGCAGGATATTTTCGGGAGCTCAGGATCGGCAGGGTCGGTTGACGACATTGCTTCACTACCCTAGCAGCGCGGGCATGTGAATGCAGGCAGTAGCAAGTGTAGCCTTTGCTCTGCCCATGTCATCTTCTTCAAGACCGAGTGCTAGGTACTGCAAGAAAAGCTTCTCTAGTTTGTGATCTTACTTTGGTGGCACTAATCTTCTTCGTTTTCCTTTCCAGGTGTGTAGTTGATTGTTATTTGCAACAGGTGTGTGATTTGGGCACAAAGTGTCTTCAGTAGCAACCCCTACCAATGCAAATTCAAGGTGGAAGCTCTATTTCGTTAAAGTGGGATTTATTCAGTAAAATGGGACTAGGTACAAATTTTCAAGTATTTGAAAATGACGTGAAATTATATGTTTTTTGTCCAGGGGCTAGACATATCTGGGGCATGGTGACTAGCGCGGTGACCTTATGTCCAGACTGAGTCCATCTAGTTGTATAATAAATCTCATTGTCAAGGTGAACAAGCCGAATCTGAAGCTAAAGAAGAGCGATGGCATGCGCGCACACACTATTTGTTTGTTCATTGAGCGTGTGGTGAGCTTTCCAAGATGAACATCATTCCTATTAGCCAGACATATAACTTAATGGTGAGAACATTTAGATATTATTCAATGTTATCTTTTTCTAACGAATCTAATTGTGAAGGTGTAGCAAGAGGCATTGCTAGTCTGGAGAAGTCATTTAACTCATTTGACCCTTAGTGTATTTTCATGAAACTAAATAACATTCATATTATTAAGGAATTTCTCTAGTACCTTTTTTTTACGACATAGAGGCTTGCATTTCTTTCAAAGGTGATTTAGTAAAAGGCCTGAGGGCACATGCCATTCTATTTCTCAGACCGGTATTAAGATATACTAGTGCAAAGGGAAAAAGGTATTTGGTGATCAAGTAAATGGCATGAGGGCACATGCCATTATAAGCCTAAGCGCTAGTGGACACCTCCTTTTTGGTACTCTCAGCGGTACTATCATCCTTCTCCGGGTCAGTTGTTTTGCTTTGGATTGTTGTCTCTGACGTTACTGGGGCGTTCTCGATAGTTGTTAATGTTGCCGTTTGTTCAGAAAAATGATCACCTGGAGTATAGTACGGGGAGTTTGGAAGACTTATATATTCTACATCTTCACCTATCTCCTTCTCCGTCTCCTTTTCTGCCTCACTTACAGATTTTGTGCTTGCCATGAGAACGCTCTTCACCCTAAAATATGGAGTTCGTTGTGTTATAAAAGGAAACCAACACACACGCTGCAAGGGAATGATGGTACATAAAGCACGTAAGCCCACAATATGGGTTTATGTGCCATTAATATGGGCCACACGCCATATTATTAGATTTATGCACGTGTGATTGGTAAATGCATATGTCACATCATCTTTGTTTTACCTCACACACTATATCAAGCCTCCTCTGATTCAGATTCGGATTGTTCACCTTGAAATAAAATACATTAGAAACTTTGTAAAGGAATATTAATGAATCTCACCTTGAACCCGAGTTATGAATGCTCTTGCTGCATCTCTTGCATGGTCTGGCAAGGTGATGGTGGCACTCTGCTTCCGCATCCAACCATGCACAACATTATCCACCGATATGCTCATGCTGGGATCCCTTGGATTCAGCACCCATCTCTTTTCTAGGCAATCCTTCGTATATCCGGAACTTGGCTTGAACCACTCCACAGTTACATTGAAGGAGTTAGTTTCCGCGTCCTCCTCTGCATCAGTGATGTAGCGCCCCACCCATATCATTTGTTTTTTATTACTGGGTCTGACAAGCACGACCATTCCTTTGCAGACCTGTACTGGATTGAATGCTGAATCCGGCTTCTTGTTCCTCGGCCCACAATAGTGATCCTCAACATCGTTATCTGTCACTGCATTTCCAGAGGACATTGTTCCGCTACTATCTGGTGCTCTGGGTTCTGGCCAAAAGGACTCTTCCAATTCTTCATATACAACCGGCCCATTTTGGATAGCAGATATAATCTTCTCCCAGTATTCGAGCAAAGGCTTGCACCTCTGAAAATAGGATTCTCCACCAAACACCAACCCCCTCTTCCAGAAGGCAATATGCTGTCTAATCCCGGCCACTATACTTTCCTGGTCTTTGAGTCCATCCGGGTGCATCGGCCGTGGGGAACCCTGAGGAATCATAGGTTCCCCAGTTATGGGATCTCTCTTGAAGAGTTCAATGCCGTCCACTGGCAGCCACACTGTGTCCCATTCTCTCATCTTGTACCTCATCACTGGAGCACCGTCACACATGTTGAAATGAAACTGAAGAGGCTTGGAGTGGCCAATCAGCGTTTCGGATCCATCCCTGATGTAGCCTCTTACAAACCCCTTAAAGTCTGGAACCTCTGTCAGAAGTGCAGCTTCAACAGTGCCTTTGATGCAATTTTGGAATTCATCGTAGAGTTGTGGGAGGGTGAGGACATTGGATCGCCGGAGGGACTCTGCCAGGTGACTGAACATGGCATCGACGTCTTCATGAGTGTGCCCAACCATGAGAAAGCCAAGTGTAACCGTTTCAAATATGCCTTTGGCAACAAGCATCGCCAAGTACGCGAAGACGTACATGTTTTTGTTCTCACTGCCAGCATTGTCTGTTTGGAGCAGAAGATGGGGTGGAAGGCCACATCGGCCGCAAGAACTTCCTTGAGATTCTGCTTCGTTTGGATGAGGCTGTGCATTCACCGGGCGACCAGCCTCGTCGGAATGGCATGAGGCCTCACGTGATAACCCTACAATCTGACGGCCAACATATTCACTGGGATGGCATGGGGCCCCACGCGATACTGCAAGCCTTTGCTCCTCCTCCAGCTGAACCCTGTATGGGGTTCGATCGACAAGGGCCTTATGCAAGGGTTGGCTGTTCAGCTCAGTCTGCGCACTTTGCAGAGACCTTAAGTGTTTTGCTAGGGACGCAATCATCATGTTTGCACCCCTGCCACCCCATAGAGGTACAAAGAAGTTCCCATAGTTCTGGGCACCATGCCCATGAGCGATTATGCCAAACAGAGACACAGGCAGCTGCATGGATGAAGAGATTGCCTTGGGGGCAGGATTGAGTCGAGGTAAGCACGTCTTTTTCTGGTCCATTTTGTCGTGGATGATGCAGAGGTAAGAGTCAGGTCTCTCCATGGAGAGAATCCTGTTATGATAATATGCAGTCCTGCAGCTTCTCTGCTCGATGTTGTGGTCGAGCCGCCTTCTAACCAACGTCTCTCGCTCTTGAGCGCTGCAAGAATTCTTCGACAAAGCCATTTTGATAGCAGTGCACTCGTCACACTTTGAAAAGCTGGAGTACTTTCCTATACTCACATCCCTGAACCTGTTGCTCCACAATCTACTAAATCTAGATTGGCTCAGCTTCCTGTAGCCATTACTCTGGAGTTCCCGATTCACATCTTCCAATATGGCCCCCTTGGTATACATGGAAGGGAGAACTCGTTGGGTGTCTCGTGTTCCATCTTCCAAGAGGCGGGTTTTATGTGGTTGCTGCTCGCTACATGTCTCGACAAACCTCTTGAAGATTGCCTCTCCATATACAACATGACCCCTGGTTTTGTGCGTACCGTCGTTCCCATGGACTGCCTGTTGAACCCTTTGTTCCTCGAACTCAGTTTTGATTCTGTAGAATGTGCTTCGAGGGACTCCATAAATGATTCTCCATGCCTTCATGCAGACCAAACCCCTCTGGAAGACCATGCCCCCCACCTGATGTTCTGAAGCATCAACAGATGACCGTAATGCCTCATACACAAAATTGCGAGCTGCCTTCCAGGACAATGTCTTGTATCTTGCTCTCTCCTCTTCAATAGCATCCCAATCAGCATGTTGACAACACCTCCTCTTGCAACAAGCAACTGTCGAGACCATTCGAACCTCCATCGCCATTTTCTGCCTTTTCGGTTCGTTGCTCAGATCCCTTTGGCTGCGCTTTAGGAAGGTGTACTTTCTTTTCCCATGAAGAGATGTTCTGTCATCAGTTGTAGTGGTGTTTGATTGTGAATCCTTCACATTCTCAAACACTAAGTGCCTCAATTTCCACCGCACAATGCTTCCAATAGTCAGACTGTTTTCTTCTGTGTCAACAACCTCTAAAATCGCAACTCCAATATCATCCCAGCCCAATTCTTGATTAGCAACCGCATCTCTTGGATCGACAACTGTGGCTAAGCCCTCAGCTACCACCTCCCCCTCAGGGTTGTTTAGAAACACTTTTGCCTGAATCCATGTAGCACGGTTCTTAAGATCCACGGAGGGAACATGCGTCGCACTTGCGCTGTCCCCAACATCTGCTTTCTTCTGAAGATTTTTCAAGGCAACAACAACATTTACCCCGACGACCATCTCTCCTCGTTCAATAGCGACCACATTCCCATCGAAGACAGTCTCTACTGATACAGCAGCATTGCCTTCCCCAAGCCTTTCACAGTGTATAACAAAGTTCCGATCCATAGACACAAGGGTCCCTTTTGCAACTCTCTTCCCACCATTCAAAATGTAAACCTTTTCCCCAACCCTGAAGGCCATTCTGAAAGTGCAGAAAAGAAGTTAAGACCATACAAAAAATGATTGGAGAATGGCCTAAATCATAACATACCAAACAACCTCAATAGCATGAGGCCACATGCCATTATCAAACATGCTATG
>NW_003314317.1:1033006-1228163 GCF_000143415.4 Selaginella moellendorffii
CTGACTAAGCAAGGGAAGAGCACGGATAGCGTCATGTTGCCAAATTGCAAGGGCCCAAGATGGCATGTGGCCTCATGCCATTTCTAAATGTGGTCCTAAGCCATTCCATGGTGAACATACCAGGAAGCACAAGTGCCGAATATCAAGAGGAAGCGGTAGCCACACCAAAGACAGTGCCGCTCGCAACACCGCAACTACTCGTAGCGCCGCTCGCAACACCGCAACTGCTCGTAGCGCCGCTCGCACAAACTGCCACTCGCATAAACTGCCGCTCGCAATGGCGCTCGCAATGCCGCAACCGCTCGTAGACGCATAAACCACAGCCCACAACGCCGCTTACACAAGCAGCGCTCACTGCGCTCAGCGGAACCAAGAACACGGCGCACAAAAATGATAGACCTAGGAATGAGTTCGAGAATTCAAAAATAACACACGCTTGAACGTCACATCAAATCCTCTGACAAACCAGATCTTATGATTCCTCTGACAAATTTCAAACTGAGTAGCTTCTAGACTTTGCTGTCGGAGGTTGAACTTTGTCACATCATGTCCTTGCCTCGATCCAGCTGTGCCATGTCAGTGATTCGAACTTTGCCATGCCATGTCAGCGATCCGCGCCAAGATTATTCGCCGTGTAAAGGAATAATTACGCTGTGTGTGTACGTCCATTTATGGCAATATAAGGCCACACGCCATTCAAAGAATAATGCTCGACATAAGGCCACACGCCATTCAAAGAATAATGCTAGTCGAGCATTTTTTGGTGCATTTTTGGGTTCAAAATTGCATGAGCCCACACGCTATAAAGTTTACCTGTACCAAAAATAGAAACAGCTTTATTTACTTGGGAATTTAAGTGGTTGAGGCATTTTTAAACTTACAAACACATGCCCTACTTACATTCCTTTGGTTGCCTAAAATTCAAAAATATTATAAACCTTTCTTTTTGCATTTTCAATGTTTTCAATTATGGTTTTTGATTTTCGTAGGACCAGCCTAGTAATCTATTTGCATCCCGTCATGTTTATAGCTAGCTTTCGTTCGTCCCCTTCGCTAGCCTGAGATACATCTGCTCGGCATCTGCCTCTTACAGCATTTGCCCAGAAAGGGCATCTTTCTTCACGCAGCATTTGCCACATGTTTAGGGTTTAGGGTTTAGGGTTTAGGGTTTAGCAATTCAGTAGCTTGATAAACATGCAAATACAGAACTTGATGCAAAATCCTTTGATATGTCACAATGCCCCTAGGACCATAAACACATTTCAATAGAGAGGGTCCTTTCATTTCATAACTCCTTACGTAGATCTTGGTGAAACCAGAGTTAGTGAAGTTAGTTTCTTGTGATCCCGCATCTGATTGTGATGTCCCTTTGCAGTTTCGATGGAAAGGTCAATGCACACCAAACTGTGAAATCTTGGAGCAAAATAACGGTCGGATCTATGGCAAATGCCCCTGAAACATTGTAAGGCTCGTGTGGTCTTATGTGGTGTCCGATTGAGATGCTTCTTTGCAGGGTCATCAAGAAAGACATTGTATACCATTCTGTAAAATCTAGTTGCGATCTAACGGTTGGATCTCCATAAAACTCAAAAAAATCTCGCGCGTGTCAGAATATCCTAGGAATATACTCCTATGTGCCCCTGAAAATGGCATGCGGCCCCACGCCATTCAAGAGATAATGCCAGATGACGCCGAGAATTTTTTGGTGCATTTTTTGGGTTCAAAATTGCATGAGCCCACACACTATAAAGTTTATCTTTGCCAAATAAAGAAAAGTTTATCTGTGTCATGTGAGGTAGTTACAGTCCTTTGTGCTCGGCATCTGCCTCTTGCAGCATTTGCACTGAAAGGGAATTTTTCTCCATTCAGCATTTGGCCCTGAAAATGGCATGCGCCCACACGCCATTCAAGGAATAACGCCACAGGACGCCTGGATTTTTGGGTTTAAAATGTTTAGGGTTTTTTGGGTTTTTTCAAAATATTTTGGGTCCAACGTTTTTTGGGTTTCTTTGGTTCAAAATTGCATGAGCCCACACGCTATAATATTGATTTGAGAGAAAAATAGAAACAGATAGAATTTCTTTATTTAGCTGAACATCTGCCATTTTTGGAAATACAAGATGCTTTGGAATATCCAATCATGCATGGTATAAATATAGCGAGGGTATTAAATGATATCCCAATCATGATCTTTCTTTTGGATTTCGCGTGCATGCAGTCCGAGGAATGATGACGTTGCGGATTTCTTTTGGATTTTGCATGCTTGCATGCGCGCGGCAATCCAGAAATTAATGGTGGCGCCCAAGTCCGAGGAATGATGACGTGGCGGGATTACCAACCGTTGTGACATTTCGCGCGTGTGAGGTTAGGTTTGCGATTTTGCTTTGTACTCGCACTCGCACACTCGCGCTCGTGCTCGCACACTCGCGCTCACGCTCGCATCACACTCGCGCTCGCATCGCGCTCCCACTCGCGATCACGCTCACATTCGCGCTCATCTACCTTCTCTACAGGTTTCTCGTGTGCATCGGCGTCCACTCGCGCTTGCATCACACTCGCGCTTGCATCGCGCTCGTGTGCATCGGCGTCCACTTCAAGACACACCCAGTTTGTAACTTTGCCGCCAACTCCGCCGCCCACTCCGCCACCCACACGCAGCCCACTTGGCGTCCCGGGAGATTTCAGTGCCACTCTCCAACTGTAAGTGGCAGAGTAGCCTTGCTGCTACGATCCGCTGCACACACAGTGCACATTCGCTAGCGAGTCCGGCCTTGATTGTCACGGCCTCCATTCGACTTCAAATGGTAAGTCTTTTAGGCCAAGTAGAAAATGGCATGAGGCCACATGCCATTCAGTAGCAACATTGGCATGCACCGATTGGGCTCTCGAGTGCAGTCCGGTTACAGATGGCGTGTAGCCTCACGCCATCTTAGGATGCAGCCTCAAGACATCTGATGCAGTGGTGAATGGCGTGTGGCCTCACGTTATTTCCAGCTGCTAGCTTTTCATCTGTCAGCTCTAATTGTTGTGCATTTTTGAACAGGCGAGGAATTGCGTTCTTCTTCCAGCCACTGTCAATGTGGATGCAGAGAAGGGGGAGGAGCTCACCAGTTGGACTTTCGGGATGGAAGGCGAGGATCTGATGCTGTACAACACAGATGGTGGGAGAAAAGAATGCATGGGGATCCTCATCCAAGTGACAGACACTCCATGCAGTTCCATGCAAGAATATGGACTGGCACTTGTGGTAGAGACAGCGTCCGCCTTCAAGATCCACCTTGCACATCCTAGCGGCTTCCCGGAGGGGGGCAGCGGCTATGAGGAATTCCTAGAGGGAGCTAGGGAGAGGTTGTCCAGGAGGCCCACAATTTCAAAGACGCTGCGGGTCTATGAAGATCATATGGAATCCACGGACCTCACCTACGGCGATGTTCAAAAACTATATTCCAACATTGAGCCGTTGAGAGTGCCTCCAGTTTGCGAAGCGAAGGGGAAGGGGGTCGATCTGGAAACTACCCCGAAGCAGAAAAGGGTGGTCAAGCTCAAGCCGACGTCCGACTCTGCTGCTCCAAAAAAGAAGCTACTCGGTGATGCCATTGCCTCGGGTTCGAACACTACACCCACCAAAAAGAAGAGCCGCAAAGAGCAGAAAGAGCAAGAAGAGGCAGCAAAAATCGTCGCAGATAATAGTACTTGTTACTATTCCAACAAAGTATTACAATCGACGTGAGCCGTATCGAGATCCAAAGCAAATACAACCACAGGCTAGTATCTGATGAGTGGGTGGAGAAACTGAAGCAGAAGATGCTGGCAAGTCCAGTAACACCCGACATCGCAGACGTGATCCCCTACTACCGAACAATGAAGGGCGAGACGAGGTTTCCAGACTTGATCAATAGGAAGGTGTTGGACGATCAGAACATCCGGTTCTATGCCGTCTCCGGGCAGCATTCTAGCTTGGCGATGCAACAGATAGTTGTGGATATTATGGTGGGCGAGGAGGTGAAGAAAGTCTTCAAGACAAGAGTTGTCCGCCTGATAAAAGGCAACTCGCCCCTCCGATCTATCATATACATCTCCCACGCGCAGAATGTCAAGCAAGAAACGTGCTACAAATCGGGTCTGCACGAGACATTGGCACGAACACGGAAGCTCTGGGTTCAACTGAAGAAGCCACAAAAACCAGGACAAGGACGTGCACTAGCAACTAGCGCCTGGCAGGTAAGCCTCGTTGCATGTGGCATAGCATGTGGCCTCACGCCATTTCCATTGCAGGAATTCTCGAGTCTTCTCTCGAAAACACTGGGGGTCAATGACACACTCAGCATCCATAACATTCTACTCGCGACAAAAGTTGTTTTTGACAAATGGGTAGATGTGCTAAGGAGGTACCATGACGGGGAGTTGCTAAACTCAATGGGTGTGGAGGACGGCCGGAAGCCCAATGATTTGAAGCTCAACGCCTTGCATTTCTCGCGGTCTCTAGACGACGACGACCTTCTGACAGTGGCTAATGCTCTTCTACTTGGTGAGGTAGTCTTCAACAAGACCAAAATGACTCCCGGCCATATTGTGACATACGAGGACTTGTGCACGACTCTGAGAGCTCGTGCGCTATTGAAGGATTGGATCTTCGAGCAAGTGGCCGTGGCGAGGGTGAGCATCGACACCACGCAAGAGATGATGGAAGAGCTGGACTTGTCAAATGAAGACATCGACGAGTACGTGAAGGGGGCCCCCAAGTTCATCGATCTGCTGCGGGATGCCACGAAAAGTAAAGCTGAGAAGTTGGATCAGTATCCAAATTTCATTAAGAGGGATGTCGACCGCCGGCTTCAGAAACAGCTCGACCCCGCAGCAGAGGCCTATCGAGAACCTTACCGGGTATACGTGAATTCGGATGAGGATCAAAGGTGGAGGAGCATCGTTTCCCGTGGAGATGAGCAGGTCAAGAACATCTTTTGTGTGATGGACTTCACAAACGAGGAGATCACTCATGCAGACGAAGTCAGCTCCATCATTGACTTAATGGTGGGACTTGCAGAGGTGGAATCTTCAGTCCACTATATGATCTACGACTCCGAATCCTATCACAAGTTCTGGAAGGCCTTGAACGAGGTGAAGGCTCGGTTGAAAGGCAAGGAGATGCGGGAGATCCATGGGATAATGGCTAAGAAGAAGATACCGACGAATGTCCGCATCTTCACAGTCGCCCTTGTTATTGGTCCTGCAGAAAAGTGGGACTGGAGTGACTTCCCAGCTTCGTTCAACAAAGCCGATCGAATTGATCTGAGGGAGGTCAATTTACCCGTGCCTGAGGAACTGAAGACGGCTATGGAGCTTTCGAATCCAAAGAAAGCTCCAGGTGCAGCATGGGAAATGCTCAGCTGGGTCTTCAACGCAATAGCGGGTGACTCCAAGGGCAAATGCGTTGTCGAGTACAACTGCGGCGGACTATTCTTTCGAGCCGCACTACTCAAGGGTGTCCCGTGTGTTGCGGTGACAAACTCCATTGAAGAGGTGACTTCAATGGAGCATATAATTACAGTTGCCAAAGAAAAACAGTATCTTCTCTACGAACCTGGTGAGTACGCACTTTAAGTTTAAATGTTATCTCACAAGCTCTGTATGCAGGAGCGTGGCCACCCCCAGATGCTGAAACGGCGTTAACAGCTACTGATGTTAGGCCGAGGTCACAACCTGCACAAGGTAAGGTCACGTGAGGCCTCACGCCATTTTGATTATAGATCGTTGTGAATATTCAGACACGAGGACTGAAAAGCGCACTGGTGGCGCGTCGAAGAAGGAAAAACAGACAAGCAATAGGAAAAAAGGAGGTACAAACTATATTTGCAATGGCGTGTGGTCTCATGCCATTCCTTGCAGGAGACACTTCTTCAAAGGCAAAACAGGCAAGCACCAGCCAAGCTCAAACTGACAGTGGTCATAAAAAGCGAAAGCACGTTGGACAGTCGTCGGGATCAGAGGCGTTTGATTCGAAAAGGAAGAAGGGCAACGAAAAGATGATAGGTAATGCCTCGCGGTTATGGCGTGTGTGCTCATGCCATTCATTGCAGATCAAGGGCTGAGTGAAAGGAGCCAGTCACCACCTTCTGACTCAGATTCCTATGGCGGACTCCCCTTCCCCAATCTCAATGGAGAGGTACAATGGATGAGGGATGCTTTTCAAGTCAGGGCCACGTTTTTCTCATCTCGTCGTCTTCGAAGTTTGCAAGAACGTGCAGAAACCATGTTAAGACAGTCGGGTGAGGATACGGTCCTAGGTCACGCACTAAAACAGGCTATGGATGTCTTGTATTTTGAGATGGAGACTCGGCCAGATGATTTTTCCAAGATGGTCCTGGAAAAACAAGCAATCCAGCCTGAGCAGCCTATGGAAGAAATGCAAGAGGGGGATGAGGAGCCAGAGAAAGATAATGAGCAGGAAGAGCAGAAGGACGAAGAGGAGGACGAAGAAGAGGAGGACGAAGAAGAGGAGGACGAAGAGGACTTGGATGGTCCTCACAATGGTGACGATCACAATAATGACGAGGACGATGATGATGATGATGGCCAGCCTAAGGTGGCCAAAGAGCAGCGGAGGAAGGTCATACAAGACAAACCATCAGGTAAATAATAGTACATCCATTCCTAACCTTTTACCATTTCTAACATTGTCCATGTAGGTCGCAGAAGAAATGGTAAGTAGAGATTATTCAGTTGAATTAAGATACAAACTCTAGCCTTTAGTGTCGAGGAAGGATAGTGCCAAGCAAGGGTCGAAACGTATGTCCAATCCTTCAGAATCAGCAGTGCGCCCAAGTGATATCGGTCCTAGTTCCTCAATAGCAGTTGATGGTAAATACAGTATAGTCGATTCAATGTGCTAATGAGTTTGTTTTTAGTAGCACGGGAGGATACCATCTCAATCGAAGGGAGATATTTGGACATGCATATGGATCCGCCAGTGGACTCTACTTGCATGCAAGAGTCATCAGAGCTGGTGGAGGCTACTATCCATATCAACGCCAAGCAAGCTGACCACGCTCCACTTGATGCTGCCCATACCACTGAGTCAATCTTGTCCACGTATCCAACTGACGGTGACCAGGCGCCATTGGACCCGCATGAGGCCGCCCCAGCCGCCGAGCCGGTCGTATCCTCATTTCCAACGTGTGCCCAATCGTCTGACTACGCGCCGTTGGAACCTCCCTACACCGCCCCTGCTGCCTGTTCGGTCATGTCCACTTTGCCAACGGAGGCACCAGCTGAAATGGCGTGTGATCACACGCCATCGGAACCACCCCATGCCACTGTTGAGCCAGTTGTACCAGAGTCTACAGCTGAAATGGCATGTGCCCACACGCCATCGGATGCGATTGACCCCACATTGCAGAGGAGAGTATTTCTGCCCTTCACGTTTCCTCGACCAAAACCCTCTGAACGACCATCGGGAGCACCATTCGCTAATATTGTAGATGGTAAAATTGACTTGTACCATTTTTTATGCTAACGCATTTCATTTCAGAGTCACGGCGAAAGTACTGTATCGTTTTTGATCTGAACGGTGTCCTTTTCTCCCATGAGCGTGGCTCGTCCTCGAATGTCACTGCACCCTCCAAAGCCTGCGGTCGCAAGTTGGTCAAAAGAGACAGATTCACATTAATCACACGGGAGAAACTGCGGGATCTAATAATGACCATGCGACACTTAAAACAGAGGGCCGGGTTCAATTTGCAATTGGGAGTTTGGACATCCATGATGCGCCACAATGCATTAACGTTGCTACAGATGATGCACGATCAGACGCGAGTAATATTACCATTTGACTTTCTCCTAACGCAGGAGGATTGCTTGACTATGGTCCATGTGAGGGGTAGCAAGCCCATCTTCGTCAAGGCAGAGGCTGTAGTGATGAACCGGACTGCTAGGTCAAGTGAAATCCTCATCATCGATGACTCGCCGATTAAAACTGCAGCGAACACGCACACATATGCAGTGCACCCCATCTCTTGCAGTATGGAAACTAGGGAGAAGAAACCGTATGTTCTGGGGGACCTTGCAAAACGGCTTGAAGCGATGGTGATAGAGAACCGGCCAGTCCAGGAGGTGGCTGCAGAAATCAACCAAATGGCAGATGGAACGGTATATCAGAAGCCATTTGATCGGACAGACACCAGTCATCATTTATGGCATGTATATTGTCTAGCCAAGCACTATCCGCATCTCCATAATCTGCTCAACCGGATGGGTTCTTCGACCACTGAACATGAGCGTGGACGTATTAGAGAAGAGATGGCATTACTATTGGGTTTAAATCCTGATAGTGTGGAGAGTGATGAAATTCCAAGATTATTGTATAGGCGTTGGAGGCAAAAAATAACAGTCTGAGATGGCATGTATTTATTTAAAAATGTAACTTATTATGGCATGGGGTTCCATGCCATTGTATTAATATTAAAAGACAATTCTTTGAGAGGATTTGCATTATACTAGAAGTGTTACAGCATGTTATTGGAAGTCTACGAAGTTGTTTTATTAATAAGGGGAAAGTAAAGATTGAATGGGGACTTGGGCTCCACCTAGACTCGGAGCAACTGAGCCAATATTAAAAGGATGGAAAGAAATTGGACGACGATGACAAGGAGAAGAGAGAGGTGAAGCAGTGAGAAGTGATTGAGTAGACATTTCCTTGTTTATAATAAAATGGCATGTGCCTCAATGCAGTTGAATTTTGTTATATTTATATACTATATAAAGGTTTGGAAACCTTATTTTACAAGTGGGATAATGACAATTCCCACTTTAACGAAATAGAGCTTGTGGGGAGTCAAGGATTCTCGGTTGCTTTGTTTGCAGGTGAGGGATACTATGGGGCTTGCCTTTTAAGACCTCACAGCAAACTGGAAAAGGTGGTGGCCTCATTTTTCTCTTTGTTTGCATTTTGAGAAACAAAGAATCTGGAAAGTGTTTGGTGGGGGTAGTTGATAGTAGTTTAAACCTGATGGGAGTATTTATTTTTACATTAAATATCATTTGTTAAATGTAGTGATGATCCTAGATGTGTGCCCTCTTGCTCACACAACTGATATCTTGGATTGTTTGGGGAAAAATTGTTGATTCATCAAGTTAGATTTTGCTTTTGGCCGAAGAAAATATTCTTAAGACTGTTTTTTGTATATCATTTGATTTGTACGAGTTCTTGGTGATGTTGTTTGGTTTGAATAATGTTTTAGCAACTTTCCAGCGGATGATGGATAAAGTTCTTTATGATATGCCAAAAGTGAGTATTGACTTCATCGATAATGTCTTAATCCACTCAGAAGGGATGATGTCTTAATCCACTTGGAAAGGACATGGGAAGAACACGTCCATGATATTCGTAAAGTGTTAGATTGGCTACAATAAGTTGGTTTAAAGTTGAAGCAGTCGAAATGCATATTTGGGTTCAAGGACACGACTTATCTTGGGTATCGTATTTCTCGTGAGGGTTTGCAAGTTAATCCTAATAAACTTGTGGCTATTCCAAAGTTCCCTACTTCGAAGTGTGTGAATGATGTGTAGTGCTTCTTGAGTAAAGTGCAATATCTTAATCGTTTTGTGAATCATTTTTTTGATTGCACTGCACCGTTACAAACGTTATTGAAGTCATTAACATCATCTTTCATCTTGTCTGTGGATTGTGAGCGAGCGTTCATGGATCTCAAGGAGCTATTGACGACTCCTCTGGTTTTGGTGTATTTTAACTACACTCGACCTTTCATTTTGCGCATGGATGCTTCTGATATTGGTCTTTGAAGTGTATTGATGAAAAAAAGCTTGAATCTACTTGGTCAGTGCTATTTTATTGCATATATAAGTTGTACATTACAACTAGTGGAAGCAAACTACTCAATGATAAAGAGTTTACGGTTTTAAGAAACTTTATGCATATCTACATAGTTCTCAGATGTTATTGGAAGGTGATCATGTTGCTGTTACTTTATTATTGAAGTGGAAGAACTTGATTAGTCGTACTGTTCGGTGGGTTTTGAAGCTTTAGATATATGATTTTGATATTGCTCATTGTTCGAGGAGTTTTATAGTTGATGCTGATGCCCTTTCTTAAGCTTCTTTTATTTCTTTGCTCTCTTCTCATGTTTCTGACGAGCCTATTATTTTAGCATTTATAGATTTTCTATACGAGAATTTTATATAGTCGGTGGTGCATCATTTGCTGATGACTTACCATTCTGGCATTTACATTCTTAATATCGCTTTGAGGATGGCTTTCTTTATTTTGTGGGGACAGACCTTGATAATCATTTATCGTTGGTGGTGCCTTTAATTTTTATTCCATGGTTTCTCCATACTTACCATGATTCTCTTATTCTAGGCAGGCATATAGGACATCATTGTGTGATTGAGAAGTTACACAAGTCTTTCTATTAGTCGGAGATGCAACGTGATGTTATTTGGTATATGCATAACTACATTTAGTGCCAAGCTTATAATACTCCCCCTCGTGCTATGGAAGGACAATTGGAGTTAATTGCAATTTCTCATCTGTTTAAGTTGGTGGCATTTGATCTTATGGAACTTTTTTCATGATCGACTTTTGGCAATGAATATGTTATTATTGCTTTTGACTACTTGATTTGCTGAGTGAAAGTTGGTGCTCTTGCTAGTGCCTTTGCAATTGATGTTAAATACTTCCTCCTCAATCGAGTGGTGTTCCAACATTCTTGTCCAGAGCGAATTCTTTTGGATAATAGTCCCACATTTATGGCTAAAGTATTTCATGTTTTGACGTTTTAATTAGGGATATGCCACACTTTCATGAGTGTTTATTATCCATAGTCAAACAGTTTGGTGGAACAGCTTTTTCGAACATTCAAAGGGATGATCACGAAGTACGTGAATTTTTAGCATTTGGATTGAGATGGTTATTTGTTATTTCTTTAGTATGCATATGTCATAAGGGTGTAGAGTTTTGTTAGTGCTTCACCATAAAAACTCTTATATGGTCATGATCCAATATTATCAACAAAGTTGGGTTGTGTAGCGCATGTGATCATGGGATGAGATTTGGATATACTGTCACCGTGGATCCTTGGAACCTTGGGGGATAAAATAGCCACTAAGGGCTCTCTCATCAAGCAATTGCCCCTTTTCCAGTTGGCTTAAGGGGAGATAGATAAGGTGCGCTACAGGTTGACCTTTGTGATTACCACGAGCTATTAATGCTAGGTCGTGGGATCAATATTTGACGAGCATTCTTTCATTTATCCGAGTAGAGTTTGCCGAACACTTGGGTTGCATATAAATGGGAGAACAACAACGCTACAGCTCTCATCATCATCCACTTGTGGAGTACAAAGTGAATGATTTGGTGTTAGTCCATTTTCTTATGATATGTGGTTTATCTAAGAGGCTCCTTGCTTAGTAGAAAGGATTGTATTAGATGTTGCAGCAAGTTGGATTGTAAGTTTATGAGGTTTGGCATGACGTTTAGTAAGCCGATCCTTCTTCGTACAAAGGGATTAAAAAGAACTAGTACCACCTATACATCTATAAATGCCTTTTTTTTATGTTCCTTTAGATCCCGGCTCATCTACGAGAAAATTTTAATGATCTTTCATTATTCTGAGAGGAGGGGATAATGTGATATCCAAGTGTATAGCTATGATGCCATATATTAATATTAGTGTAGTGGGATTTTGGTAGCTGTTGAATTGGTTTTAATACGGACCACTCATATACAAGTTAGGGTTTTTGGGCTAATTAATATGCATATTTTTTATATTCCCTTTTTATATTCCACTATTAATTAAGTTAAGGATTTACATTTAACATGTGTTGTACATATAAATATACATCATTTGATATTATTATTAAAATTAGTGAAAAGGAAGATGAACCCTAAAATGCGATGGACGACAGAGGTATGTTTTGTAGCGTCCCAGTTGTTGCCGAATCTTTATGCGGCGCCTTGTCTCTTGCCCCGACCGGATGCAACAGCCCAGTATCTCGGCAAGCCTCCAACGCGAATCTTGTCACGCATGACGCAACCCACATCGAATCTGTCCACGCATCATTGAAAGCTTGCATCAGGACCAAGGATTTGCAATGGGGGAAAGTGATCCACTCGCAAGGAGCGATCCTCCTTTCCAGGAATGTTAATCTGGCCAATTCCCTCATCACCATGTACTGCAAATGCGGGAGCCTCGACGACGCTCGCAGCGTTTTCGATGGGATGCTACTCCGGGACGTGGTTTCCTGGAACGCTTTGATGCAAGGGTATGTGGACGCTGGCCAGGGAGGCAAGGCCTTAGAGATTTTCTCGCGGATGATGGAAGATAGCGGCTGTGACCCGGATGCTCGGAGCTTCGTAGCTGCGATCAAGGCTTGCTCCAGCGAGCTCCAAGAAGGAGAGTCTTCGACAGATTCGGATGGGAAAAAGCTCTCGATCAGGGGGAAAGCTCTCGACAGAGGGCGATGGATTCACTCTCAAGCTGCAAAGTTTGGCTGCGAATCCAACATGTTTGTTTCGAGCTCGCTCATCGACTTTTATGCCAAGTGTGGACGTTTGGTTGACGCGCGCCGGGTTTTTTCCAGAATGCGAGTTCGCGACGTGGTAACTTGGAATGCGATCATTCTGGGACATGCCGAGAACGAGGAGCCGGAGCTGGCTTTGGAGTTCTTCTCGAGCATGCAAAGGGAGGGGAGTGTTCCAAACTCTCGAACTTTCGTCGCGGCGATCAAGGCTTGTGCTGTTCTTGCCGAGTTTGAGTCGAGCACTAGAGTGGAGAAGTCTGATGTGAAGGTGGCGAGCTTGGAGAGAGGCATGGCTCTTCACTCGCAAGCGGAGAGAAGTGGCAGTGTCTCGGACGTGTTTGTGCGGAATATTTTGGTGGATATGTATGCAAAGTGTGGAGACGTAGAGGATTCCCGGCATGTTTTTGACAGAAGTTCCCATCGCGACGTTGTATCCTGGAACGCTTTGATCCTGGGATACGCAGACAACGGAGAGGAGCATCTAGCTTTGGGGCTTTTCTCGAGCATGCCCAAGCCAAACTCTCGAAGTTATGTTGCTGCTCTAAAGGCTTGCAGTGCTCTGGCAGCTAAAGAACAAGGCAAGGAGTTTGATGGAAAAGCTGGCATCAAAATCGATTCTTTGGAGAAAGGCATGGCTCTCCACGCTGGAGCAGCGATATCCGGCTGCGAACTCGATCACTTTGTAGCAAACACTCTGGTAGACATGTACGTGAAGTGTGGTAGCACTGAAGATGGCCGCAGGGTCTTTGAGAAAATCCCACACCGGAGTGCTGTTTCGTGGAGCGCTTTGATTCTGGGCTATGCAAACAACAGACAGGGGAAGCTGGGACTCGAGCTTTTCTTGCAAGAAATGGAGAAAACTCCGGGTTTGACACCAAACGCTCAAGCTTTCAACTCGGTTTTAAAGGCTTGTGCGAGCGTTGCCAACTTGAGAAGCTCCAAGTTTTTTCACGGAGAGATTTGCAAGAGTGGATGCGAAAGTATCCCTGCGCTGGGGACGAGCCTGGTGGACTCTTATGGAAAATGCGGCAGTTCGAGCGAGGCACAGCGAGTGTTTGATCTTCTCGCGAGGAACGATGTGGTAAGTTGGACTGCTCTTATTTCTAGCTACGCTCATCAAGGTGATACTGAAAAGGTTTTGTGCTGGTTTCACAGGATGCGGGACGAAGGAATTCAAGCAAATGAGGTAACTTTGCTGTGTGTTCTCTCGGCTTGCAGTCGTGCGGGATTGAGCGACCGAGGGAAGAAATACTTTGAGGCAATGGTTCCAAAGTTTGGTGTCACTCCGAGCATAGAACACTTCCACTGCATGGTGGACATGCTGGGACGAGCAAACTCGCTGGAGGAGGCGGTGTCCATGGTAAGCTCGATGCCATTTCGAGCGAGCTCGGTGTCATGGATGACAGTGCTAGATGGTTGCAGGAAGTGGAAGAATGTGGAGGTGGGAAAGCTCGCGTTTGAATCGCTGCTGGAGCTGGACAAGCGAGATTGCGGTGCGTACGTTGTCATGGCAAACATCTATGAGAGTGTGGGGATGTTTGAGCAGGCAAAAAGCAGCAGAGAGAAAAGAGAATGATCGAGTGGATCGGTACCGAAGAACAGCAGAGGATGAAACACTCGCAGGTAGATGTCTTTCTCTTCACGAGCAATCTACGTTGCATTGAGCAGCCGCGAGAGCGAAGAGCACCGCGTTCAGCTGGGAATTATTAAACCAAGGTGGAAGAATTCACTCGTGAGAAAGCTCCGGGATACAGATCCAGGTTTTAGCGTTTGGATCGACAAAAGAGTGAACATAAACAACAACTTGACGAAGAAAACACACAGGAACAGGGACACGGACAGGAACAGGAAACTGGAACATGGAGAATTCAACACGGGATGAAATGGAAAGGCAGGAAAAAAAAAAGGATTTCTCTTCCTCCAGATGCAGACAATGCTTCGCCGTGTCTCGATCAATGACCGCTCAAGGCTCTCGATGCAATCAAAGTATACACTACGACACGCTCAGCGCTCCTCTCCGCTCGTAGCAATCCGACAAAGGCGGCGCTTTTGTTTCACTCGAACACGCAAACGCCTCTTCCGGGACAGTTTTACACTTGATCGATCGCGAGCAACGCCAACTTTCGCGTGTCCGTGAGAATCCTTTCGTCCTCTTGTAGCAACCAGCGGGTGGAGATTTTTGTGTGAGAGCCGGGAGCTGGATCGAATCCATCTCTCGAGCCCCGTGACAGATCTACGCCGGCATTTCTTTCCGACACATTCCCCGCGTGTCAGTTTCCTTGCGTCCTTTTCTTCCTCTCGACCAACTTTCTTTCTTTTTTCTTCTTCCTCGTCACTGTTCCTGGCAGTGTTTGTTTTCTTCCGCTCGAATCCGCTGCTATATTTCTCCCACGACGCCCTTTCATTGAATTCATTGTACAGTCATCTTCTTTTTTTTTCTTCCTTTTTTTCTTCCGCTTCTTCTTCTCTCTCCCCCAATTCTCACAAAAAAAGAAAAAAAGAAAAAAATGTTTCATCATCCATTCCAAGAAGATCACATACCTTCTCACGAGTTTATACTTCAACCTGAGGAGCTTCTTATGGATATGGAACTTTGTCCTTCGAAAAAGGAGCTCGAGGCTCTTTTTGTTTATGGCGGCGAGCCCGACTCCGTCTTGGATCTCGGCCCTTACATCAGTCCTCTCAACAGTCCCAGCTCCGAGGCCTCGAGCACCATTTTCAACACACATGGATTCTCCGACGAGCCTTGGGAGTATGAGACGATCGAGGACATGAATTTCGACTTGGATCTCTTGTCTCCCACTTCGACAACTTCCAGCAGCGATATCTCCCTCCAGGATCCAGCCGATGATGATACTTGCGATGATCATCTCAACATGCTCGAAGATCTACTGCTGGACGACGATGATCACGATGGTCACACTCGGCAGGAACTGGAAGTGGAGCAGCAGCAAAACCACCACGTGGATCAAGGCAGCAAGCTTGACGCTCCACGAGAAGAAGAAGAAGAAGAAGGAATAGAAGAGGTCGAAAGAGCAGGAGAAAAACAAGACGAGGAGAAGAGAGGCCTGGAGATCGTCCACTTGCTGCTAGCATGTGTGGAGAACATCCAAGGAGGAGACATGGCAACATCAAAGCTCATACTGGATCATCTCGCTGCTTCCAGTCGCGATCATCCTCCACACCTCTCAAGCCCGATCGAGAGAGTCTCCACACACATCTCCAAAGCTCTGAGCGAGAGAATCACCAAAACATCCATCTTCGACGCCACCACCAGCGATGATCTCGCCTTTGCGCGCCGAGCCTTCTACCAACACTTCCCATTCCTCAAGTTCGCGCACTTCACCGCAAACCAGGCCATCCTCGAGTCCCTGCGAGGCTGCTCCCAGCTCCACATCGTGGATCTCGACATCGATCAAGGCATGCAGTGGCCAAGCCTCATCCAGGCGCTCTCGCAGATCGAAAACGCTCCACCTCTTCGCATCACCGGCGTCGGATCCAGCTTCGCCGAGCTCCAGAGCACCGGACGCCGGCTAACCGAGTTCGCCACCTCCATCGGCTACCACAAGCTCGACTATCACCCCGTCCGGCTAGACTCCCCCGACCAGCTCGATCCCTCGGCCTTCTCTCTTGGCGACGATGACGATCAAGATGTCGGCCTGGCCGTGAATTGCTCGATGTTCCTCCATCGTCTCCTCGGCAACCATCCAGCGCTGGAACGCACACTTTGCATGATCCGGGCATGGAATCCACGCATTGTCACGGTGTCCGAGATGGAAGCCAACCACAACACTCCGAGCTTCGTGGATCGATTCGTGGAGGCTCTCCATTTCTACTCGGCGGTGTTCGATTGCCTGGAGTCGGCTCTGGCACGGACGGACCCGGACAGGATCTACATCGAGGGCGCCATGTTTGCCGGAGAGATCCGGAGCATTCTTGCCTGCGAGGGCGCCGACAGGATCGTCCGGCATGCCCGGAGCGAGAGCTGGAGGGATTTCATGCGGTGGTCGGGGTTTAAAGATGTTGGACTGAGCGATCACTCGCTCTATCAGGCTCACGTATTTCTCACATTGTATTCGCAGGCGTATAGGCTGACGAGGGAAGAACAGGCACTTATACTGGGCTGGCATGACACTCCCGTAGTGTCCATCTCCACTTGGAGCTGCTAAACACTTCAATCCAAAACTGTGTATATAAACACTACAGGTAAAACTTTTTTTTTTTTCCTTTCTTTTTGAAATAAAAGGGAGAGAGAACAAGCAAAAAAAAAAAAAAACAGTGGTATGTTCTCTATAACTATGGGGAGCCGAAAGTGATGACCTTTTGTGTCCTTCAGCTTCTATCTTTGTAAATAATCAAGGCTTCTGTTTTGATATGGTTTCACGGTTTACTTCAATGTATGCATAAACAGTGCTAGAGTAATTTTTTTAATTTTATTTTTCACATAATTAAAGAGAAGAAAAAGGGAGAGAACAAGAAAAAAAAAAACAAAAAACAAAAAACAAAAATTTTTAGAGGAGCTGAAAGTGAGACCTCTTGTATCCTTCAGCTTATCTTTTACTTTGTAAATAATCAAGGCCTCTTATTTGATATGGTTTCATGGTTTGTGATTTTCATGGATGAGAAAGCTAGAGTGGATTGACGTGATAAGAGGCTGCAAGAGTCTATCAAGGGCGAGAGAGATCCATAGGCAAATTTCGAGCAGCCAAGGAGGGGCCAGGCACTTTAGCAAAGATCCAACTTTTCTCTCTAATCTCCTCATCCAGATGTATGGCAAATGCGATGGCGTGGGCGATGCGCTGGCTGTTTTCCAGGCCCTTTCTCAAAAAAACACTCACACTTGGAATTTGATGCTCCAGGCGTGTCTCGTCAACAGTGCTCTCGAGCAAGCCAAGGAAATCTTTGGAGCTATGCCGGATCCAGATGCGTTGTCTGGAGAAGCGATGGTGAAAGCATTGATTCGAAAAGAGCAGCCGCTGGAAGCAAAGAGATGTTTCGAGCGTCTGGGTCAGCGAGACGAATCTCTCTGGGCACTGGTTTTTGCAGCACTTGCCCAAAAGTGGTATCTTCTTGCGGCCGAGGAGGTCTTTGTTAGAACACCTCTTGTAAACGATCTGACCTGGGGAAACATGATAAACATGTATGGAAGAAATGGAAATCTAGGCGAAGCTAAACATTTGTTTGTCTCCATGCCGGAAAAAAACCTTGTAGTGTGGAGTTCCTTGATCACTGCTTATGCCCAATACGGGCATTTTGTCAAGTCGATAGAGATGTTTAAAAGAGTCCCGGCTTTGGATCTTGTGTTGTGTTCGGTGATGTTGCGAGGCTTTGGAGAAAACGGAAATGTTGAAGAAGCAAAACTCTTGTTTGATTCCATGCCAGAACGAAACCAAGTGTCTTGGTGTGCTATGATCACAGCGGCTTCGCGAAGTGGGAGCATTGAAGAGGCCAGAGAAGTGTTCGACAGAATCCCAGAGTGTGATCTCGTTGGATGGAACGGGATCTTAGCAGCGTACTCCATGCGAGGAGAGGCCGAGGTGGTAAAGACGCTGTTCGATCGAATGCCCGAGAGAGACGAGATCTCCTGGAACACACTTTCAGCTGGGCTCTTCGAGAGCTCCAAGACGAGCCTGGAGGTGGTGAGAGAAACGTTTCGGAGAGTTCCAAAGCATAGCTTGGGATGCTGCACAGTGGCGATCACCGCCAGCGGCGACGCAAGAGAAGCAAAGCTGGTGTTTGATTGCATGAGGCATCGCGACGTTGTGTCATGGACGTCGCTCTTCAAAGCCCACTTCCAAGGTGGCGAGCTCCAAGAAGCCAAAGAAGTCTTCGAGAGAATGCCTGTGTATGACTTGGTTTCCTGGAACGCGATGCTCACAGGATTCTCGCAGAGTGGCCGCATGGACGACGCAAGGCTGGTTTTCTCCGAGCTCCCGGAGAAGAACTTAGTATCCATGACGACGATGCTGGCAGGATTTGCAAAGAGCGGCCAGCTTGCCACGGCGAAGAGCGTGTTTGACGAGATGCCGGACATGAACGTCCCGACTTGGAACTCGATGATCGCAGGCTACGCTCAAAACGGGCACTTTCGCGAGTCGATGGAGACGTTCCAGTTGATGCAGCTGGAAGGTTTCAGGCCCGACGATGGCACGTACAGCAGCGTGATCCTGGCAGGAAACCACGCAGGAACTCTTTCGGTGGCTCGATCCCGGTTTGTGTCGATGGTGGACGACTATGGCTTAGTTCCGAAGAAGGAACACTACAGTTCAATGGTGGACGTGTTGAGCCGAGCCGGACACTTGACAGAAGCGGAGGATCTGATCGTAAGCATGCCTTTTGTTGCTGATGATCGAGACTGGAGGACTTTACTCGGCGCTTGCAAAGATCTGAATGATTCGGAGCAAGGAGGCCGCGCTGCAAAGTTTGCGCTTGAGTTGGAGCCTGAAAGCTCTGCATCATATGTGGTGTTGGCAAATTTGTGCAAGTTAGAAGCATAGATCTCAGCGAAAACCATTACCATTAATTCAAACTTTCCTCGAGCTCCACATGTATATCGAAAACCTTGTCATCGCGCTGGACTTTAAGAACGACTTGATCTCCAATCTCATGATCGTCCAGAGCTTTTGCTAGTTCCGCTGGGTTTTTAATCTGAGGAAGCCATGTTGGATGAAATGTCTATACTCCAATCAAGACAGGATTTCCTTACAGAAAGATTGTCGACTGCAAGAATGACATCTCCAAGCAGAATGTTTCCCGCAATTCCACGCCGCGTTGCCACTAAACCAGCCTTGGCAGCAGTGCTCGAAGGTAAAACCTGAAATTTTGATATGTTTCGAAAAGTATGAAGAAGAAAGAGATCACGTACCGAAAGAACTAGTGAGCCTTTCTTGACGTTAAGCTGTTTTGCAACAATGTCTGGTGCGACTTGAATTTTCAAACCAGCATGCATGATCTGACATAAAATACAAGTTAGAGAAACTTAAGGAGGCCAAAAAATCAACCTTTCCATATTTGATCAGCTGAGGCACCACTCTTGACACTGCATCCACTGGAATAGCGAAACCAATTCCCGCGGACGTACCTAAGTGGTAAGAAATCATATCAAGAACAACCAAAAAAATCATCCATGAGTTTACCTGTTCGAGTGAAAATTGCAGCATTGATTCCGATCAGCTTTCCATCAGAGTTTAATAACGGACCACCACTGCTCACAAAAATGATCAGAGTAGAAAAAAAAGAGAAAAAAAGCTCACCTATTTCCTGGATTGATGGCAGCATCGGTTTGGATGCCTCCACCAATTATCACTCCGGTTTGGCTGTTGATGTCTCGATTCAAACCACTTACAACCCCCACCGTGAGTGTGTGATCAAATCCAAATGGATTCCCTATGGCCAGGCAGCGCTGGCCAACTTTTAAGTTCGAGGATTTTCCCACAGAGATTGGATGGAGAAGTGCTTCAGGAGCATCAATCTGTAAAAAGAAAGACGTGGTAAATTCTCTGCCGAAAAGAACAATCGATGAAACATCATATACTTTGAGAACAGCAAGATCTTTGGTCTTGTCTGCGCCAACCAAAGTCGCTTGGAAAGTCTTTTGAACCCTGGAAGACGGAAAAGCATCCAGTAAGTCGTCAATGGCGAAACCAAAAACAAGCCATACCCGTCCTCCACAAGAAGTGAAACTCGAGCCACAGGTTTTTTCTTTCCGAGGCCTTTGGACAAGGCGCTACCAATAACTGTAACACCAATCTTAGGCGAAAAACAAAGGAAACAAGAACTAGAACTGACCGTGATAGTTTGTGACAATGTGACCATCTTTGTCCCACACAATTCCTGTTCCATTACCTTCTGGAACCTAGCAAGAAGCAAGAAACTCTTTTCAGCGGCTGTGATCTCAGTTGCATCAAACATTTACCTCCACTGATCCAGTCAAGTTGAGCTCCGGTTTAAGTGTGGTGTCGAAAACATTAACCACGGAGAATGTGTTGTTTTCAAAGAGTTTGGCAATCCGTTCCTACAGCCTGCCAACACAACTCCATCAATCTATCCAAAAACGAAGCAAAGAAAGAAGCTTTTCTCCTTTTATGTGCTCACCTCACTGGGTGGAAGATCGCCGCGAGGAGCTACAGGTGGAGTAACGTCCTCCAGTGTGACAGTGGAATCTCCCAAAGCAAGTGCTATAAAACAAATATCAAAGCTGGAAAAGAAAAAAAACCTTGCACCAGAGAACGAAAAAAACAGGTAGAAAATTTGTCGGAAAGAAAATCCATGCACGCAAGAGCATAGAAACGAAATCGATGCAGGCAAGAGCAAAGAACGAGAAAAATCAATGAGGATTTCATACCTGGGAGTGTAGGCAGGGAGAATCCAAAGATGAGCATTCCAGCCCCAACAGCGCGCCTGGAATTCACAGCCCTGGCACTGCAAGAAACAAAGATTGCGTGAGCATTCCATTCGCAATCTCGCTACTCACTGGCAATGCGAGGCATTCTCGCAGGCCGCGCGCGCCGCCAAAGCCCTCATCTAGTCTAGCTAAGATATTTCACCTTTAGGATATTCATGAATATACCTAATAGGTCAATTTGATTCCCGCCATACTTTTTAGATTAGGGCAAGCTAGGGTTTCTGTAGATGGAGCGCAGGGGAAGGCGCTCGCCGGATCGCGAGCGCGGCGAGAGAGGGGACAGGCACGGCAGGCGCTACGAGGGCGAAGGATTTGGCAGCGACCGCAGAGAGAGGCGCTATGATTCTGGCGACGATTTCGATCGCGGGGACAGGAGGTTTTTCCAGCGTGAGGAAGGTAGAGATTTCCGGCGTGAGAATGTAGGGAGAAGAGGGGATGGAGCAGCAGCAGCAAGTCAGGAGCTTCCGGAGCTCTACTCGATTTGTAGGGGACGAGTTCACTCGGTGAAACCCTTTGGTTTGTTTGTTCGTTTAGAAGGCTATCGAGCTCACGGGCTCGTCCATCTTTCGCAAGTGAGCAATCACGAGGTCACGCAGCGGGAAGACTCGGACGAGGTGAAAATGCAAGCTTTGGCAGCGATTGCCGGGCAAGGAGAGGAGATATGGGTGAAGATTATCGCCGTGAGACGAGAGGAAGATGGAAGTGTGAAGATCGGTTGCTCGATGAAGCTTGTTGGGCAGACCGATGGAAGAGACTTGGATCCAAACAATCTCCAGGCCGAGCTCAACGAATCAAGGCCATCTCGTCCTGCTCGTTCCAAAGTGAGATTTTTATCTTTTCTCTTCGTAGTTCTGATGTATTTGGAGTGTGCCAGGTTACTCTTGATGCTGTTTACAACGTTTCTTGCTCGCGGTGCGGCGGTCACGGCCACTTGAAATCCGAATGCTACGCCACCGGTGACAAAACTTACGAGCTTCTTCCAGAGGAAGCTCTGGAGGATCCAGTGCCACAGCCATCGACAGTACTTGCGGAAGAAACTCTAGACAAGGAGAAGAACAGGCACAGCGCATCCAAGTCGAGCAAGAAACGAAGCCATCTCCCAGACAGCGTTACTACGGTGGAAGAAGCCAAAGCTCTCATCGCGAGCCTCAAGGACGAGAAGAAGAAAAAGAAGGAGAAAAGAGAAAGCAAGCGCCACCATAGCAAGCATCACAAGAAGAGGAGGAAAGAGGAGGAATCAGCGCACTAAGGCAAGCGGTGGTGTGGAATATCCGCGTCTTTATGGCACTCGCAGTGCTGACGCGATGCGACGGTGACCGTCAGATCTCAAACTCTTTCTTCGCGGGGAGAGAGCTATTTAGTGGGCGATGGCGCTCGAGCAAAGGAACGAGGCAGCGATGCAACGGAAGAAATTGGAGCAGCAAGAGCAGCACTCAATTGAGCTCCTCGATGGGCAGAATTGCCACCCGGCAATCGCCATTCCCCGGCAGGCCGCCTGCGACACGCTCCAGTCGATCATCCAGGCGCATTTCGAGAAGACGCTGGAGAAGAAGCGCGCGGTGGACGCGCAGAAGAAGGAGCTGTGGCGGATGTTTGGCATCTTCTTCGTGTTCCTGGCGATCCTCTTCGACGGCGTGGCGCGGTCCTCGGTGATCCAGTGCCGCCACTGCTGGGCTCCAATTGGGATTTGCTTGCTCGCCACCGCCATCTTCTACGTGGGGATGGCGCAGACGCTCAAGTGTATCAACGCGTTCAAGTACCAGCGGAGGTGCCACAAGCTCACCATGGGCGTCGCGACGGACAAGCTCCGGAGGATCACATCGAGCTCCATGGACTTGATCCGCGAGGAGGAGGTGGAGGTGAGGTACCAGGAGCCGGACGATGACTACATTGGCAAATTCAAGAGGAAATGGATCATGTTCACGGTGTTCTTGGCTCTCACTCTGGCTCTGCTCGTCTCGTCCTTTGCACAGATCCTATGCTTGTAACTAGAAGTCTTCTTTTCTCTTCTCACTGATCACTCATTCATGTAAGAGACAAACCACTGTACGCAAGAATTATGTCCAAGAAAAGAGGTTGAAATTCCACCATTGCTCAGTCAAAAAGGAGGAAAAACATTGTAAAATGGCTGTGATGCCAACTTCAGTGTTGGTGGCTGGGACCTCCAGCTCGAATCTTAATCTCCATGCCACGATTGACTCCTCCTAGCTAGGAAAAAATTCTTAGAAAAAGTTTCCTCCAAACTTAAGTTGCTGTAGCAAGCTTGTCTTCTTCTTCGTCTTCCTCCTCTCCTTTTCTTTGTTTATTTGAGCTTTGTCGATGGTATGGACGTGTCTGGCTTCTTTGGCTCGTTTTTCAAGTCGAGCAGACCTTGTTCCTTCAACTTTGGGTCGAATCTCAGTGTCTCTTTGCAGTTTCTACTGTCGAAGCTCGCCACCAGAGACTTTTCGATCCGCCTGGCTACGTTTTTGAGAACCTTGGCTTTGGGAGGTCCCTGGCCTGCTTCTTCGTGGAGTTTGATCTCCTCGTCTACAGTCGATCAATCGATAGATCGAGAAAAACATGAATCCTGGCATAGAAAAAAGTTATTACCTGTCATTAGAGGCTTGCAATCCAGTGGATTCTCCCAGATGTTTTGCTGCTCGCTATCGGTGTTTCCGGGTGGAGGAACTGGACTTTCGGCCATCCACTTGTTCCTGGTGAGCTCCAAAATGGACCGGCTTGGCTTGGTTACGTGATAGACTTTGACAAAATAGCACTTTTGTGGAACTCGAGCAAAGTGTAGCCTCATGCTCGGATGGATCTGCCGTAAAGTTTGATGATCTCTTGCGTTGGAACTCAAAGAAAAGGAGGAACCTACAAACCTGCCTTGAGATTCCAATGTAGTTTATGACCTTGTTCTCGTCGAAAACAGCGTAGACACTGGCTTTTGCATCAGCTTGGCTACAATCGAGAATCATCCCGTCTTCCGTGAGATACGGAAGAAATTCCAAGTCCTCCAGAGAAACGAGTTCTTTAGATGATGCTAGCTCACGTCCCTGCGTTTGTAGTTGCCGTCTCTTATACTCTTCTTGAGCCTGCATTGCATTGTTACGCATCCAAACTTTCCAAGGAAATGGAAGAGCTAGAAAGAGAAAAATACCTGTAGAGTTTCTCTCTTGATTCTTTCTATGTTCTCCTCTGCGGCAGCCACCTTTTGCTTCCACTTGGGCTCTGGAAATGGCAATGCCGGTTGAATCAAAGATAAAATTCCTAGAATTCTCACGCAAAGAAGTACCTGCCATGGACGCCATGGCAATGGGCGCGTTAGAGCTGCGATCCCCATCGTTGGGTCAGACGAGCGTAATGGCATGAAAAAAAAAACAGCAATCGAACCGGAGCGAGGGCGAGAGTGAGCCGAGCGCCATAGCAGCTATCGCCTTCGTCGCCATAGTCTATCCAAGGAGAAAAAAAATTACAAAACAAATCTCGTCGCCTGAGAGATTCGAACTCTCGCGGGGAAACCCCATGTACTTAGCAGGCACACGCCTTAACCACTCGGCCAAAGCGACAGATGATGAAAGTATTCCTATTTTAGTCTTCTCGTACTTTCACAACAATTAAAATTGATGATAAAAATAAAATTTTCAGCTTTTACAAGCTTCTCTGGAGTCTTTGCATTTTACTCATACTTCAAGCAAAACTGACTTTGGCACGGAATGGACACTTGAGATGAGAAAGCTGCTGCAATTACATCATCCCCCTCCGGAGCAAATTCCTGGTAAGAGAAAACTGAAGATTTTCATAAACATTACCACGCTGCAAGTTTCTCGCAGACTATGGAGAATTTCAACCGAGGCCTCGTCCCTGTTGCATCCCATAAAGGATGAAGATTTTGAGAAATATGAATCACGAACTGGCCATGCTGCACAAAAGATGTTTCTTTCTCGTTTGATAGGTTTCTTGTTCTGTTTTAAGTGCACAAACACAATCTCATCACCCACCAGATGGATCTCCGAGACGAACCCGAACTCCCATTGTGTCCATGTGTATTGTACTGAAAGATTTCTGGCAACCATGCATCGCATTGCCTTGGCCCATCACAACAGGGATCAGAAAGAAATGGTTATAGAATTGAATTGGCTTCAATTTTCAATTTACCTGATAAAATCCAGCACAGTTTCTTGCGATATTTTTGGAAGATCATGGCGATATCCTTCGTGAAGGATGTGAGTAAAAGATCACCCGTCGCGAAGGTTTTCGTGGATATGCTAGTAGAAGATCATCAACTTACCTTTCAGTTACAATAACCGATCTTAGCTCAGTTGGTAGAGCGGAGGACTGTAGTGTCTCTCAGACATCCTTAGGTCGCTGGTGGCAGATCGGAACCTTGTCACTCTTACGGGTAAGGGAAGCACTATCGATCTTGCAATGCTTTGAATTTGTGGATCCCAGAAAAGGAAATCACTTCCCCCACTAATGGTGTTGATCCATCTCTTTGAGCTTCAAGAGCCATCTCCGCCCACCATCGCCAGCTCTGACAGTAATCAGCCGGTCCAGCGATGGAACCAGCTTCTCCATGTTGAAACTCCGGTTGGCCACCTTTTTGTACCCCATGATCTCCACGAACTTGTCAATCAGCTGCTCCGTCACAGCCTCCTCGTCCACTCCATCCGGCGATCCCAGCTCCTTGGCCAGCGAGGTCGCCTCCTTCCCCGCGAGGCCACAGCACGGGACAATGTGCGAGAAGTAGCCCAGGTCCGGCTTGGCATTGAACGCCAATCCATGCGTCGTGACCCCGCCCGTCAGCCGCAATCCAATCGCTCCAATCTGCCGCTGCCGCTCGATCCAGCATCCAGCCTCGAATGGCACCCTCACCTCGGCATCGATTCCATGGCTCTTGGCCACGCCCAGCATCACGTCCTCGAGCACCTCCAGGAAATTGCGAAGACCCATCTCGATTGCGCGGAGGGAGACGATCGGGTAGAGCACGGGCTGGCCTGGGAGATGCATTGTCACCTCGCCGCGGCGGTCCGTGTGGTAGATCTCGATGCCCAGCCGGCGGAGCTCCGAGTGGGGGGTGAGGATGGCGTGGGAGAGCCTGTGGCGGCCTAGGGTTATGGCGGGCGGGTGCTGCACGGAGATGAGGACGTCGTCGTGGCCGAGAATGCGGTCCTCCATCACGTAGCGCTGCAGCGCCAGGGCGCGATCGTAGCGCAGCATTCCCACGCGCCATACCTGGAGCTTGCCGGGGCTCTTCCTGGGCATGGCCTCTCAGGAGCCCTAAACGGATATGCCGCTGGAATCATTTCAAATTTCCCGCTTTAGTGGTTAATATATAAGCCCTAAACCTTAAACCCTACCACAGTGGATTTTCTAGGGTTCTTGCGCCATGGCAATTCGTTTCGATTCCCTGCCCCTGAGCGATCGCACACTGGCGGCTCTCAAGGAATGCAATTTCACTCACATGACCGAGGTAAATGCTCGAAAGCGCGATCTCTCTCTCCCTTGGTTTTTGTTTCGTAGATCCAAGCGCGATCCATTCCAAGGCTGTTGGCGGGGTCGGATGTGCTGGGAGCATCTCGCACTGGCACTGGAAAGACTCTAGCCTTCTTGGTACCGGCATTGGAGCTTCTCAACCGGGTGCAAATCAAGCCAAGGAATGGGACCGTGGTTCTTATCATCTCCCCTACAAGGGAACTGGCAAGCCAGGTTTATTTCTTTTATTGTTCCTTTTCTTGCTGGTCTATTGCTTCGATTGACACTCTTATCTATGATCGATCGGCAGATCCACGGAGTTGCATCCAAACTTATGTCAGCGCACAGCCAGACGCATATGGTTATCACTGGAGGCTTGAACCGTAAAGTCGAAGCTGTGAAGCTCAAGGCTGGAGTGAACCTTTTGGTTGCTACTCCTGGCAGGCTCCTGGATCATCTCAGGAGCACTGCCGGATGGATCTATCACAACTTGAAGGTGTTGTTCTATGTCTGGTTTGTTTTTCCATTCTACCCTGACCTTCTTTTCCAGTACTTGGTGATCGATGAAGCGGACCGGTTGCTTGACATCGGGTTTGAAGAGGACATGAATCAAATTCTTCGTTTCTTTCAGGCATTCTTTTCTCTATCTAAATCATGATCGCGACGAGTCTAAGGCTCCCTGCCTACTGCAGAATACAAAGCGACAGACTGTGCTCTTTTCTGCGACTCTATCAGAGAAGGCGAGCCTTGGTCTTTTTTTCTTGGGTTTCTCACTGACACTCTCCCAATACCCAGGTAAAACAGCTTGCGAACTTGTCGCTGAAGGATCCAACGTACATCGGGGTGGAGTCCATTGAGCAATCGACTGTACAAGGTTTGGAGCAAGGCTACTGGGTGGTGCCACTCGAGAAGCGGCTCTTACTTCTCATCTCATCCCTGTACAGAAGTAAGAAAAAGAAGGTGAGGAAGTCGAGCTGATTAGTTCAACTGATGAGTTCTTCTACTTCTACATCACCTTTTTTCTTGTGCAGGTGATGGTCTTCTTCTCCTCGTGTAACTCAGTCAAGTTCCACTTCGAACTGTTTTGCCACATTGGCTTGGAGTGCCTGAGCATCCACGGGAAGCAGAAGCAATCGACGAGGACTTCTGCCTTCACGGAGTTTTGTGCCGCGGAAAATGGCCTCCTTCTTTGTACTGATGTTGCAGCCCGTGGCCTGGACATTCCTGCCGTTGTAAGTATTCTTTGCAAGATGTATGATGGTAGTAATTACCACAGAGTTGCAGGACTGGATTATCCAGTATGATCCTCCTCCTGATCCGAAGGTCGGTTTCTTCCTGATTTTCTTGTTTGTAACATGCTGATCTTTCAGGAGTATATCCACCGAGTTGGCCGGACTGCTCGGGGAGAGGGTGCCCGTGGCCGAGCTTTATTGTTTCTGCTGCCTCAGGAGCTCCTGTTTACTTCTGACCTTAAGGTATATGTCTTTTGCTTTTCAATGTTTTCTTACTCCATTTCCTTAGCGTTCTAGAGTCCCCATAAAGCTGTGGCCAAGCTCGAAGCCGCTGAACATTCAAACCTTCCTTGTATGTATGCACTCTCACGTCGTTTCTTCCTTTTCTAAGTATCTCTCTTTCGTTTTGTGTGGCAGGAAACTCAGATACTCAAGATCCAAGGCATGCAGCGCTTGGCAGCGGACGCCTTCAAGTCTTACCTGCGCTCGTATCAGGCGCACACGGCCGCCTTTGACATCCACAAGCTAGACTTGCAGGTTAAGTTTTTCCTTTTTTGTTTGTGCCGGTTAGCGAAGTGTTGCTGCCTCGCAGGCTCTTGCAGCATCGTTTTGCCTCAAGTCGATCCCGCCCAGCTGCACCAGCATTCACAGCAACGCAGCCAAGCACAGAAAGAAGAGAAAGGGAGCAGGGCATGCGTTTAGTGCTGAAGACCCTTACGGGAAACGGAGTAAACAAGGGTAAACGATGTAGAAACTTTAGAATGACAACAATGTCAATGAGAAGTGGACATTGGCAGTCAAATCTATGCTTACTAATCTCAAACTCATCTAAAACAGAAGCTCTAGCGCGTCGCTGGAATGCCCACACCGGGCATACGACGCTAGCATGGAATTCCAAGCGGCTTCCGCGGATGAATGATCGCCTTGAGCAAAAAAGATTTCTTCCGCGCGATCCACCTGGTTGAATCTGCCATGAGCCACATACACGAGAATATCCATCGCGAACCTGGATTGATTCTTGGGTCCAAACACGCAATTCCGGCTCTGCTTCTTCTGGATGATGCTGATTGCCACCAACCTTCATACCAGCACCTGGGAAGTTTCGTTCGAGAAGCCTCTGATGGTACACATAATAGTTTGAACATAGCTTAAGAAAACATTTGACGCGGCTCTAGAGGCCTGGACAAAAAACAATGGGAGCTCCTGTGTTTGCACCGACCGGAGCGGAAGAAAACTCCAATGATGGAGGTAATTCTCTCGATGTTGCGGTTGCAGCTCAAGACGAGGATGGATCGCAATGCAAGGATGAGGGAGAGCAAGAAGATGGACTGCAATGCAACGATGCGGGAGAAGAAGATGGATTGCGATGCAACGAGACACTTCAAGATCACGAAGATGACGACGACGTGCTTCGAGAGCTCCTCCTCGATGCTGGCTTTGAGTACGGGTCTGGATCTGCCGATCATCTCAAGGCGCAAGATCAGGAAGTGTCCGAGGTCGACATATGAATGATCTGTAATTTTTCTTCATTGCATCCAACGATCCCCTTTGAGGCGATGACGATGATGGATAATCTCGTGCATGTACATAACTTATAGCACTGAAAAATCATGTGTCACGAGGATTCATCTTGCTCTTGCTGTACAGAAAACAACTGCTAATGTATACACTATAATATATGACATGTTGTGGAGTGATCCTCAAAGCGACTGCATGGAGGTTTCGTCCAAGCTTTTTCAGCTCTCAAACTATTAATTCTTCAGGTAGAGTGGGCTGTGCACAAGGCAAATAAATATAGGAAGAACCTTTCAGTCAAAACGGTGGAGAAGATGACAAATTTCAAGGATTTGGATGCTGCTGTATGTGAAATCTCGAGGGGGGAACCTTTGCACTCTTGCTCTGTTGTCTCTTTGCATCGGACTAGTGATAGCCTTTCCTCTGTTCTTCCAGTTTTTCGTAAATGTAAATCTTGTGCAAACATGCTCCAGCAATTCACGAAGCTCTTTCCCAATTTTAAAGGAAGAGATTGTGGTAGCTGAAGTAGCATCGCTTTGACTGGATTGTAACTCAAAGTCTTTCCTCACTGCTGGAATTCTATCTTTCTTTGTTTTTACCCAGCGTGCATATTCTATATATATTCATCTTCAACTTGTGCATGGGGATTCAACTCCTACGAAAATGTCGCATTCCTGGATCATCCTGGCAAGCTAAAAAGTTTGTCTAGACGATATTGTGGATCAGTTTCTTACTCTTCAAAGTCCTGTTTTGACTCCACTCTTTTGTCCCATACGCCGCCAAAGAGACAAAATCATTTTCCGCAATCACAATGCTGGTCGTACAAAAAAATTTAACCTCAAGAGACTGGAGCTCAAGTCCCTGGAATTGGGAAATCTTTTTCTTATCACATTTCAAATGCAACAGAATAGTATTGTTTAAAAAGAAACGCGTAGAAGAAATCTTTTGTACGAAAAGCTTGCTACGTAGGCACACATCACTCTCTCTCAATTTGACCAATTCTTCGTGTGGTGTCTCACTATGTATGGATTTCAAACACAGAACAAAGAATATTCTCGGCCAAAGAGATCTGTAAGCTGTCAAATGGCCACTGGAGAAGAGGTGATCTTAAGGCAAATCATAAGTTAAAGAAGAATTGGGCATGCACAAGCAATCCCCAGAGGGGCCTGGACTCGAATGGGAGCTCCTCTTTTTAACGGTGAAGCATCACCCGAAGCGGCGATTGATGGAGGTAAGTTCTCTCGACGGCGCTATTGATTTTTAGATGAATGGTAATACTGCAGCTCAAGAGGAGGATGGATTACAATGCCCTCAAGACGAGGATGGATTGCAATGCAACGAGACGCTTCCAGATTACAAAGATGATGATGATGAAAAACTTCGGGACCTCCTCCTTGACGCTGGCTTTGAGTGGAGCTCTGGATCTGGCGACCATCTCAAGGCGCAGGAGGAAGTGTCCGAGTAAGAGAATGGATCATCCGCCATCTTCTCATTGCGTCCAGCGATCAGGATGAGGAGAAAAGGCAAGGACGATGCCATGTAGTGCGTGTACACGACTTAACTACACTGAAATAACAAGCCTCTGATCAAACAGCTTCTACATGCATATAAGTGATAACACTATTTGCTCGAGGCCAGTTTGTCCGCTTTTCGATCAGATTACAGGATGCTGATGATGAATTCGGAGGCTTCTTGCAGGCGGCATATTCAATGGCTCTGTTTTTCTTGCTTCATCGATGGATTTGCATGCTCGGCCGCATTGTTTACAATTGATTCTAAAAAACATGTGATTGACTTGTTCATGCGGACTGCCGTCTCTTTTGGATCGGCCTGTGTTCTTCCCCGTTTATTTTCGTCCTATCAGGAGAATCAGATTGCGAGTCACTGATATATGACTCCATCGTCACTGCTGCCACATAATCTAGTTTTGATACGAGCAATCTCTCTCACATACACCATTTTCACAAGGAAATTCATAATGAATCAATTGTGTGGATGAGCTTGAATAATTAGCTTGCTGTCCAGGCTTCAAGTCATGCTTTTTCTTTGACGCTCTTGTTAGCTTGTCCGATATGCCGCCCAAACTTCCCTCTGGTCGTATCTGCATGAAGCATATCCATGGCAAACTGGAGCCCAGGTCCCTGGAATTTGGAAGTCCCATTCTCATCACGACCAGACAAATTCGCCAAGTGCCTAGATAGACAAATAGATAGCTATACTAGTCTGAATTTCACAATGGAAATAAAAGTTGATAGATAAGTGGACTCAGAGAGTGATCTCTAACGAGAACTTTGAAGAAAAATGGAAAAACTGTCAACTTCCTAGACTTAGGTGGCAAGTAAGATTCTTTGTATGTAGTTGAAAGTTCTTTGAGAATGTGAAGGTTTAAGAAACTTCATTAACTTCAATCTGCAAAGGAGCCTTGAGCTCATTATATCAACTAGAAATCCAAACTCTCGACAACTTTAGCCCCGTCCTTGCTGAGCTTATGAACCGAATAGCCAGCTCGCAGATTTCCATGCTTGCGGAATCCCAGCACCATGCTCGCACCAATAGCTTCGGTCTTGCTCTCGTCATCCGTGACAGCCACAGCGGTCGGACCGGCACCACTGATCGTGCACCCGTAAGCTCCCTGTTTCATGGACTGGATCTTCACGGCCGCCATCCCCGGTATCATAGGACTCCTCGCAGGCTCCACAATGGTGTCGGACGCGAGAGCTTCGCCGAGGAGAGTAGCGCTTCCACCCAGGATAGCCGCAACCAGCGCCGCCGCCTGGCTGCAATTGGCAGTGTGCCTCTTGAGCTCGATCATTTGAGGCACCGCCTTTCGCATCTCCTTTGTTGGAGCCTCAAACTCTGGAATGGCCAGGACGAAGAAGAGCTGCTTGCCGCTAGGAAAGACGAGAGGGATGAGATGGAGTGGAGCGTAGCTTCTGACGAGAACGACTGTGCTCAAGGCAAACAAATATAGGAAGAACCTTTCACTCAAAAAGAAATCTTGGAGAAGATGACGATTTCAAGGAATTGGATGCTGCTGTACGTGATGAATCCTAAATCTCGAGGGGGGAATCTTTGCACTGCCACGGTCTCGTTGGATCGGACTGGTGGTATTCTTTCCTCTGTTCTTCCAGTTTTTCGTAAATTTAAGTCTTGTACTCCAGCAAATCTTTCCCAATTTCAAAGGAAGAGATTGTGTAGTAACATCGCTTTGACCTTCTGAATTCGTCACTGCTGATGTGCCGCATTGACTGGATTGTAGCTCAAAGCCTTTTCCCACTGCTGGAATTCCATTTTTCTTTTTGCACAGCGTTCAATCTAGATTCGGGCATATATATTCATCTTCAACTTGTACATGGGACGAAAATGTCGCACTCCTGGATCATCCTGGGCAAGCTAAAAAGTTTGTCTAGACGATCTTGTGGATCAGTTTCTTACGCTGGTCGTGAATCCACGATGCAAAAAGTTTTTAACATCAAGAAATTGGAGCTCAAGTCCCATTGGGAAGTCTTTTTCTTATCACATTTCAAAAGTAATAGAACAGTATTGTTGAAACCAAAATGCGTAGAAGAAATCAAAAAGTGATCTTTGTACGAAAAGATTGCTCCATAGGACCGTGAATTTCATACCATTAAGTTTTCACAATGAGTGAAATTGAAGATTTCTCTAGTGAGAGGTCGATGCATGGAGAATTTGTTTCTTTGGATGTGGATTAAAATGGTTATATTTTGCTTCAACTGTTCGAGATTGACCATCTCTCTCTCCTGCTCTCTCTGGATTGACCAGCGCCTTGCTGCGGGCGACGCGGAGGAAGCTCCGGTAGAGACTGAGGACCTGACGCTGGAGACGGAGCAGATGTAAAATATTGTTTCTTTTTTTTGTTTAAGTTTTCGCAAATAGTTTTCTTTTTGTGCAGATGCAAGCTATGAACTCTGATGTGACCAAGAAGGACATTCTCCCTCTCTCTCTCTGACCAATTCTTTGTGTGTGGATTAGGGACAAGAGTGTGGAGTTAAAACAGGACTTCGAAGAAGCTTCGATCAGTAGGCCTATCACCATGTATGAATTTCAACCACAGAACAAAGACACAGATCCTTTGTCTTTAGCTGAAGTAGAAGAATCTTCGGGTCAAACCTCATTCCGACCGGAGCCCACGGATGGACTTTGTAACATTTGATCTTAAGGCAAATCATAAGTTAAAGAAGAATTAGACATGCACAAGCAAGCCCCCGAGGGGCCTAGACTCCAATGGGAGCTCCTCTGTGTAACGGTGAAGCATCACCCGAAGCGGCGGTTGATGGAGGTAAGTTCTCTCGACGGCGCTATTGATTTTTAGATGAATGATAATACTGCAGCTCAAGAAGAGGATGGATTACAATGCCCTCAGGACGAGGATGGATTGCAATGCAACGAGACAGCTATAGCTGGAAACGGGCAAGAGGATGGATTGCTATGCAACGAGACGCTTCCAGATTACAAAGATGACGATGATGAAAAACTTTGGGACCTCCTCCTTGACGCTGGCTTTGAGTGCACCTCTGAATCTGGCGACCATCTCAAGGCGCAGGAGGAAGCGTCCGAGCAAGAGAATGGATCATCCGCATCTTCTCAATTGCGTCCAGCAATCAGTGAAGATCATGATGAGGAGAAAAGGCAAGGACGATGCCATGTAGTGTCTGTACATGACTTAACTACACTGAAATAACAAGCCTCTGATCAAACAGCATCTGGATGCATATAAGTGATAACACTATTTGCTCGAAGCCAGTTTGTCCGCTTTTCGATCAGGGATGCTGACGATGAATTCGGGGGCTTCTTGTAGGCGGCATATTCAATGGCTCTGTTTTTCTGGCTTCATCGTTAGAAGAGGATGGGTCTGCATGCTCGGCCGCATTGTTTACAATTGATAAAAAACATGTGATTGACTTGTTCATGCGGACTGCCGTCTCGTTTGGTGTTCTTCCCTGTTTATTTTCGTCCTATGTAATCTTCTCAAAATCTCAGGAGAATGAGATCTGGTATATGACTCCATCGTCACTGCTTTTGTCACTGCTGATACATAATTTAGTTTTGATGCGAGCAATGTCTCTAGGAAAAGCTGCTGGATTATGGGACTCTCTCTCACACACACATATAATATTCTCATTTTCACAAGGAAATTCATCCAAAAGTGTTTCTAGACCATGAACAAATGAATCAAGTGTGTGGATGAACTTAAATAATTTCTTGAAGCCTGCGTGTCCAGGCTTCAAGTCATGCTTTTTCTTCGACGCTCTTACCATCTTGTCCGATATGCCGCCCAAAACTTCCTTCTGGTGGTATTTGCATGAAGCATATCCATGGCAAACTGGAGCCCAGGTCCCTGGAATTTGGAAGTCCCATTCTCATCACGACCAGACAAATTCGCCAAGTGCCTAGACAAATAGATAGCTATACTAGTCTGAATTTCACAATGGAAATAAAAGTTGATAGATAAGTGGATCTCTAGCGAGAACTTTGAAGAAAAATGGAAAAACTGTCAACTTCCTAGACTTAGGTGGCAAGTAAGATTCTTTGTATGTAGTTGAAAGTTCTTTGAGAATGTGAAGGTTTAAGAAACTTCATTAACTTCAATCTGCAAAGGAGCCTTGAGCTCATTATATCAACTAGAAATCCAAACTCTCGACAACTTTAGCCCCGTCCTTGCTGAGCTTATGAACCGAATAGCCAGCTCGCAGATTTCCATGCTCGCGGAATCCCAGCACCATGCTCGCACCAATAGCTTCGGTCTTGCTCTCGTCATCCGTGACAGCCACAGCGGTCGGACCGGCACCACTGATCGTGCACCCGTAAGCTCCCTGTTTCATGGACTGGATCTTCACGGCCGCCATCCCCGGTATCATAGGACTCCTCGCAGGCTCCACAATGGTGTCGGACGCGAGAGCTTCGCCGAGGAGAGCAGCGTTTCCACCCAGGATAGCCGCAACCAGCGCCGCCGCCTGGCTGCAATTGGCGGTGTGCCTCTTGAGCTCGATCATCTGAGGCACCGCCTTTCGCATCTCCTTTGTTGGAGCCTCAAACTCTGGAATGGCCAGGACGAAGAAGAGCTGCTTGCCGCTGGGAAAGACGAGAGGGATGAGATGGAGTGGAGCGTAGCTTCTGACGAGAACGAAGCCTCCCATGAGCGAAGGCGCAATGTTGTCGGCGTGGTAGCCACTGACAACTGCCTCGGATTTGAGTCCGGCGTAAACGAGCTCCATCTTGGACAGCGGACTTCCAAACAGCGCGTTCACTGCTACCGCCGCCGCTGCTGCACTGGCGGCGCTCGATCCAAGCCCGCTTCCCAGAGGAAGGCCTTTGCTCAGCGATAGAGAGAGCCCGACCGACTTTATCCCGAGGAGCTCCATGGTGCTCTTGCCGGCGATTCCAGCACAGTTCTTCAGCGGCTCGTAGCTCAATCGCCCACTATCACCGGTGATGTTCTTGATACGGACTTTCCCCGGCTCTACACCCTCGTCAACCTCGGCCGTGACAAAGTCCCCGAGGCCTTGGACGGCACAGCCCAGAAAATCATAGCCGGGTCCGAGGTTGGCAACAGTGGCTGGAGCAAACGCCTTGGCCAGCTTCAAAACTGGACGAGGCTCGGCTGTGGTGAGCTGCTCGAGCGGAGAAAGAAGGTCCAAAGTTCCTGGAGACGATGCTAAAGTCGTAGAACACCTGACAAGCTTTACTCTCAACCTGATAAATCTCTTATGATCGCATTTGCTGGATAAGAATGAGCTCTCCCCATCGGGGATCCAGGAAGAATGGCGGACACGCGAAAGCTCCATTCTTTCCTTGGGCTTAACCCCTAGCAGCTAAAACCCCTGCTCCAAAACCCTAGAAGGATCTTCCATCGCTTCCAGCACTCGGCATTCCCTGGTAGTCAAGCTTGACACCCACCATGGAACTCACTGCCCTAAACTTCGCCCGGATTGCGTCGAGCTTCTCCTGGAGCTGCTCGTTCTGGTGATCCAGCACGGGGTAATCCCTCACGAGATCCCTCAGCTGCTGGATTCCCCGCGCGGCCCTCGCCGAAAAAGCCGATTCGTCCCTCTGAAGCAGCGAAATCCACAGCTGCGCGCAGCCACCGTAGAATCCCAGCTCCTCGCCCACCTGGAATCCTATCTTGAGCCCTACTTCGCGGCCCTCGATCTCCCCGGCGATCACTCCCTCCGCGAAACCCTCATCGAACCCAGCCTTGAGCTGCGCCTCATCCAACCCCACTGTCGTTGCAAAAATGTCGCTCTCTTCCATTGTGGATTAATGGATATTCCGAAGAACCCTAAAGGCTGCCACGTCAGAAATCGATACCCCTAAAATCTTAATTAACTTCTCAATTATTTATATTTTAATTTATTTTTATTTTTAATAATAACAAAGGTTTCAATGTGAGTGCATGGAATATGGAATGGGAATACAAAAATGTTTAGCCCAATTGTCTTTTGGGTAGATGATGTAGCAAAAAATTGTATTATATTATAAAATATATAAATTACACAAATGTGTTTAATTAAAGATGGTGATTGTGAGGCATTTTACTTCAACAATGCTATTGAAATGGCAAAATCATTCAGGGTAGAGTTGCCATTTGCAAAAGTGGTGAAAAACCCTTTATTCCCTAATTGTGTGACGAATTTTTTTTTTTTTTTATGTATACATAGTAAAATTTAGGTTAATATTATGTTTGTAGAATTTTAATTCCACATCAGCTTTATTCAATAGATGGTTTAATACATTTTTGTATGCGTGAATTAATGTAAAGCATAAAAATTTAAATTAATTAATTTCATTTGTTACAACATGTAAGATTTAACAAAATATTATTTGAATGGTAATTCTGTAAAGTTTATTATGTAAAATAGTTTTTAACATGATTTTTGTAGTATTTTACTTATTTTATAGAGGAATCTTTTATAGCCAAAGATAAAATATACATTCACACAAAACATCATTTAAAGTACCAGTGTCCTTTGTGATTGTAAAATGTTTTGGCTCATTTGCAAGAGGATTAAGTAGATCTTCCTCTTTTAAAGACTAAATCATTTTGGCTCAAAGTTGGATCACTACTGAGATTTTAAAAAGAGAATTAATCATACATAGATATGATAGCTGTTTCAAATGGTAATTCTACTTCAACTGCTTTGTTAGCCATAATAAACATTCTAGAAAGCTATAGTATTATTAGGCTAGGGATTTATAGAGTCAATTCCCTCAAAGTTCACAACCTCTTTTTGATCTATGACTACTAAAAAACTAACACATAATTTATTAAGTTTACATGGTATAGAGCACTTAAAAAGAGTAAATCACATATGTGGCATGCCCCACACATGTGCCATTTCTATTTAAATATTATAATGCACATAATCATATTTTGATTGGTCAAATGCACACATATTGTAATATGCATTTAACATATCTGTATTATAATATTGTGTGAAATTGAAAATAAGAAAAATATATCTGCACAGATGTAAATAAATATAAACCCATGTGCAATCATATATTCATTTCTATAGAGGGAAATATAAAATTTTAAAGGAATTATAATAAATAAATAGATAAATAAATAAATAATCTTATAATGTTTAGAAAATAATTTTTTATTAAAAATTTCCAAATAAGTAGCAAGATAAAATATAATAGAAGTTCAAATTAAATCTAAATATAGTGATCTAAAATTAAACATGATGACAATAAATATAAAATATAATCCACTATAAAAAAAAGTCATGTATGCATATAGCACAAGCTATGCCATTTTAAATATTTTGAGAAAAACTACTACAGATAATTATTATTTAAATGATAATAGTTATTGTTATCCAAAATGCATATGTGATTCTAAAAGCATCATTATTCTATAAAAGTCAAATGGTGAATTTAAGTGATTTATAATTTGTAATATTGTATATACTTAGAATATATTTAGATATTTTGGGAGATTCTACCATCTAATCTTGTATTTATAACTTATAAACTTCTAGTATATTCTAGTTTATTCTAAAAAAAAACAATTGTGTTTATATTATAATTATTTTTCGGGCTTAAAATTAATTCTATAAGTGATGCTCCAACACCTTAAAATATTAAAAAGTAAGAGTTGAACTATAGACACTCACAATATTGTTATTATAAAGTTCTTTAGTTATTATAAGTCCAACTACATGGTTATTTAGAGTTTATTGTGCAATATAATAAGAAGTTTTAATTGAATTACCCAGACTAATAAATAACACTAAAAGAAAGAATTTAAGTTATTTAGATTATATCTCATTTATTCTACAGTAATAAATATTCTTACCAAACAAAAAAAAGTGCTCTGGTCAGAGCTTTAGAGGCTTTGGGACAGGCGCACCTCTTGGGGCAGCAGCCTGTAGTCGATCTCCAGCTCCTGGAACGAATCCTTGAGATGGATGAGGAGATCCGAGCGGCGGATCCACTTCTCGCCCGCGTTCTGGTGATTCATCGTGTGCTGGAGCCACAGGGACATCCGGACCCTGTTCATGTCCTCGATCTCGCGCATCACCACGTCGTGCTTGGGATGCCAGTGGTGGAGGTGGCTGTCGATGTACCGCTTGATCCTCACCTTGAGCGCGTCGATCTTCTCGGCAGGGGTGGAGATGTGGAGGCTGAAATCGATGGCGTCGCCCATGTCGGGGCTGCGGTAGAAGTTGCTGATCGGTTTGGTCGCCAGCACGGAATTCGGGTAGTAGATCTTCTCGTTGTCGTAGCGGAGGAAGACGGTGGTCAGGATGTTCATCTCTTCCACCACCATCTGCATTCGCATTTGCGAAGATCATGAGATCCAGTCAAGGCAAAAACAAGGAATTCATTCCAGACCTGAACTCCATCGACCACGCAACGATCGCCCACGTCGAAGGGATGCATCGCAAACAAGAAGATGATGGCCTCGAACACCGTCTTGCATGTGTTGCCAAAGACGAACACCGCTAGAACCAGCTGGGACGAGAGCGCTACGAGCAAGTGCGTCGTCGCGATTCCCAGAATGAGCAGCCAGATCACGAGGATTATGATCCCCATGATCACGTCCGTGATCCGGTGGAGCTTTTTTACCGCCGTCTTGGTGTCATTGAGCGAGAAGGAGAGCGCCCGCTTCTCCCGGTATACATTCACCTAAAGAAGAGAGAGATTAAGAACCCTAAAATATAACAGAGGACTTTGAACTCACCACAAAGTTGACGAGCGCTTGCTTACTGATCTTGCCAGTCTCCATGGCGCCATCGAAGAGCGCGAACGCCTTGATCGCGCACTCCTCGTCGCCCAGGAACCTCATGAGATCGACGAGGGAGAGGCAGCGGCATCCCGGGCGAGCGGCATTGTTGAAGATGTGCTTGGCCGCCGCCTTGGCCTGCCAGTCGCCCTCCAATCCGCCGCTACCGCCCCCGCAGGAATCCTCGTCGGAGTCGATGGCGTGCGCCAGCGTCGTGATCCGCGGCGATTTGGCGAGCCGGATGAGCCTCTTCATGTTCCAGGCCGAGACGTTCTTCTGGTTCATGCGCTGGAGGTGCTCGATGCTAATGGGGCCGCCGCTCTTGTGATCGCCACCGCCACCACCGCCAATGTTCCCGGATTTCTTGAGCAATCGCGGGTCAGCCTCGCTAGATCTCTTGCCAGCCTCGCCGGATCTCTTGAGCACCTGGCTCGGATTGCCCTGGCTCTCCAGCAGCGGCGGCCCCGAGAGAGACTCGAGGATGTACTCATTGAAAAGAGACTCCTGGATGCGATCGAAAAAGGTGTTGACGTGAAAGCTGAGCGCGAGCACCTTGACGAGGAGGATCTTGACGAGCCAGAGCGAGGCGGCGACGAGCAGGCAGATGAGGATCCTGGTGACGATCTCGAGGGCCTTGCGCTCGCGCCGGATGGGCAGCGGGAGGTTTGGATCGAAGAGGAGGCGCCAGGCCAGGAGGATGATCCCAAACCACAGGCAGTTTTGGACGCCCTTGTGGAGGCCATAGACGAAGTAGACGAGGCGCTTGCGCAGGATGAAGTTCCGCTCGATGAAGAAGACGAGGAAGCGGATGATCCAGCCCGAGAGGAGGCGGCCGCTGAGGATGACGAGCGCGAGCACCGCCCAGCGCCAGAGATGGAGGCCCAGGAGCTTGCGGCGCTCGAGCACCGGGATGTTGGTGGTACACACTAGGGCCCCAATGCTGAGCGCCAGAAACCCCCATTCCAAGAACACCCACAGATTCCAGGGCTTGTGGATGAGATCGTCGGGCACGTCCAGTGGATCGTCCTCCGCCGCCCCGGTCGCCGATCCTGCCGCTTGAGCGTCCGGGGATTTGTTGAGAACTCCCGAGGATTTGAGCAGCCCTGACCGGAGAGGTGGCGGCGGTGGATCCCCGAGTCTGGATTTGCAGCGACCGTAGGATGGAATCCTGGAGGCTGCCTTGGCGGAGGATGGATCGAGCGCTCCAGCTTCGGCGGCGTCAGGGTATCGATCGGACGTGGAGCTGGAGCGGCGCCGCAACGAGGCCTTAGTACTGGGTGATTCCCAGAATGTGAGCTCGCCGTCCACGCCCACGCCCGGATCGAGCTGGAAATCCCCGGATTCCTTCTGGTGCCTCAGGAATTCGCCGATGAGCTTGGTGGGAGGATCGATCGACTGCGCAGCCGAGAGAGTGGCGGGATCGTCTTGGAAGAAATAGCTGTTGCTCCGTTCCAGGGATCCCTCTTTCCGCTCGTCCTCGGCAATGTGGGTGGAATTTCTCGCGAGGCTTGGCTGCCCGGTCGGGGATGGAGCGTCCTCGTCGATCCGGAGAATGACCCTGTCCAGCTTACTCCCAGCATTGGCCTCGCCATTCATCATCATCTCCTTGGCCACAGCACCCATGGATGGATTCCAATCAATCTTTTCCTTGTGAATCCGCGATCGAGTATCTCCTCTCTCGCGCTCCTTTCGATTGAATCGATCGATAGCGCCGAAATTCCAAGACAGGAGTCCCGAAATCTAGCTCGAGCTCCTGTTCTCCGCGACAAGGAAATAAATGCGAGGAGGGAGGGAGGGGAGAAGATTATTCTATTGCGTGGAAAACACCTACGCGGACAAGAGAGATCGATCGAATTCTCGTCCCATTCCACGCAACGCCAAGGAGAAAGCGATCGATTTGGACGGATTATAATGAAGAACACATGAGAGCGCGAGTGCGCGAGTGCGCCTGCTTGGTTCCCAGGCGAGGTGTCAACGAAACGCAGATTTTGCGGTCAATCTTTCTCTCTCGGCAATTGGGTAGATAGATACATTCGCCGCCCCGCACGAAAAACAACTACGTACGTGGCGCCACGCCACCCCTCCACGTGTCGTTATAGAAAGCCACTTTTTCCGATCAGGAGAATATGCCGCACGATGGTTGCCGAAATCCAAAGAAAGTTCCTGGATTAAAGTTCTCTAGGTGGAGCCTAAGAATTTGGGTGATTTCCAGAGAGAAAGTTAAAAAGAAGATACGATGAATATGGAGGGGTCAGATCCTGGTTAACGTGGATGGCAGTGTGAAAAATATGAAACGTCCAACCCTTTGGAAACACATAGCTCCAGGGACAAAAAGGATTAAATTCAATAGCAAAGTTACTTCTTACACCATTGTATTCTATTTCATTTCTCTGACTGGAATTGCATTGTCTCGTCAACAAGACGAGTTGTCACTTGTATCATCCCATGTCAAAGAGACTTTCTCGAAGAATTCTTTGGCCTTCTCCCTGCTGCGCGACCGAGATTGATGTGACAAGAAGACAAAGCGTTGGTTTGTTGCCAGATGTTGTCACGAAGTCAGCAAATCCAAGCCCTACGAATGGCTTTGGCATGAGGATCCAAAAGGGCAAAGGGGAGTAGTGTGCTGCCCAAAGAATGCTGGTTTGTCAAGAGAGGTCGTCATGTGTGATCTTGCAAATAACAGCTTCAGATTGACAAATTCCACAATCTCAGACACGAACACTTTCAACAGGCGATCCAACCCTTGGACGGGGTAGCCGAATTTAAAAGAGGTAAAAAAGACCTCTTGCAACGTAGTGTCTCCACCTTTTCGAAGACATGAAGATCAATGGAAGAATCACAAGCGGCTCCACAAGAGCGCCATATCCTTTTTCACTCCACGAGGAACTTCCTCTTGTTTTTATCAAGAATATGCGACAAAGCTTTTCTCAGTCATGGCGATCTCTCTAGGTAGGCTAGCAGCACAAGTCATTTGCGGTTGATTTCCACAACGTATCCGTCTTCTGGGATTCGCAGTGGCCAGTTTCTTATTGCCCCGTTTGGAGCTTTCGGCTTCCAGCTGCGAGAAGGAATTGTTTTTTCTTTTGAAGAACTTTAGGAAACTTAAGTACCTGTACTGTGTTACTAGCCTGTGAAAGAAAACGAGGATTTCCAGTTTAGCAAGCTCGGCACCAGGACAAGTTCGCAAACCGCATCCAAATCCAATGAGAGTTCCCGGTTTTTGTGGAACCTGCGAAGTATGGTAAGGGTTTTCTTCGTAGCAAATCGAAAGAAAGTTTTAATACGAGGAATCTGGAGGGGTCAAATTTATAAGGATCAGCGAAATAATCTTCGTTCAGGTGGATGGCAGTGTGGAAAATGTGAAGCGTCCATCCCTTTGGAAACACATAGCCTGGAATCCATTGAAAACAGGAGGAGCAAATTTTATAGCAAAACCACTTAGAGCTGTTTACCATTGTACTCGACAGTGTGTTTCATCTCTCTGACCAGCATTCCTCCAGTTGCAGATCTTAGAGTCTCCTGAAGAACACGCATAGTCACTGGCATTCTTCTTGTATCCTCCCATGTCAAGTGAGGTTGCTCTCTTTCTCGAAGAATTTTCTGGTGTTCTTCCTGCAAGCGCGAACAATTAATATAGAAGAAGAACTGTCTTTTGTAGGATTTACCACAAGTTCCTTCAAGATTTCGGGATTTTCTTGCAAGCGTTTCATCATCCACACGAGCGTGAGAGGAGTAGTGTGCTGCCCTGCAAAGAGCAAACCAACAATATTGTCCTCAATCTGCTGGTTTGTTGAGTTGAGGTCCTCGTCATTCATGAGCTTATGCAAGAGGTCGTCATGCGTGATCTTGGAAATCCTCCTCTCGTTTATCAATCGATCAAGGTGATAGTGAAGACGTTTCCGAGCCTGGATATGGTTTCAAATCAGTTCGCAAAGAATTTCTCCAAGACTTACCTGAAGCGCTCGATGGTAATCAGTGAACGGGAGATTTATGGGAAGCTTAAACAAGCCTCTAGAAGCCACGGTTACATCGTGCATGAAATCTCCCGTTTTGGTTTGAAAAATACGCGGGTCATCACAAATAAACGCGGTGACAACGTCGAAAGTTAACTGCAAGAACAGAACAAGAGCTTAGAACTGGCAAAGCTCACAAATCACAGATACCTGTAGTGTTTCTTCCAAAACGGTAACACATCCCTTCCGTTGCCAAGAAGTCAATAAGTCCATAGCAATCTTGTCAAACCTTTGGACATGATTCTTGAGAGCATCACCACTCATGGAGCTCAGTATTGCTCGGTGATATCTTGCATGTGTTGCTCCTTCCACATATCCCACACTTTCTTTTCCGACAATCAAGAAGCCCGAGTTTGAAGGGGAGCAACAATTCCTTGCTCCAGGATTTGTGAGGAAAAACTTTACAGCTTCGGGAGTACTGATAACAATACTTTGACGTCCGAACAAGTGAGCCGAAAAAATGTCCCCAAATCTGTTGGGAATGGAAAACGAGAACAGAAAAAGCTTGAAAGATGAAAAAGAAAAGAGAAAAATTACCTCTTGCGACGCTGGAAAACGAAATCCTCAGCTGTGCCTCGCAGAAGTTGTATTGTCTCGCCAAGAATGGGCAAGCCTCGATTGCCTGGTGGTGTTTGCATGGAGCCACTCTTTCTTTTTGACGATATAAGGAATGCAGCCACTGCAGGGATCACAAGCAGCAAGTAGAGACTCCACAGCGCCATAACTTTCCTCCTTACAACCTGATAACTTCGTCTTAGTTTTATCGTTTCCAAGCGTGCACTCGCAATGTTTCGGACAGAACGAGGACTTCATAACTTTTTGCGTTTTGGCGATTTCTCGAGGTAGCAAATGCCGACAATATTCATTTGTCATTTACTAATCCAATGGGAATCTGGATGAACTTCTATCACCTGTCTCGAGCAAGCTATTTAACTTCATTTTCCAGCTATTGACATGTCTGTAAACCCACCAAATTATATGATGGATCGATCATAAAACAGCTTAGCTTCAAAGCAAGTGTTTTCGGAACCAAGCTATAAAGTCTTTGTGAGCCTCCTCCGCATTCTTCACTGTGGTTTTGTTCTTCACATCAGAGTCAATTTGGACAATTCGGAGTCAAATGCGAGTTGAGTGGGACTCAATGAAGTGGATTTAGAATGACATGGTGTGCACAATTCAAAACTGCAAAACACTGCATGACATGTCATTGGCATGTTTGTCATATCATCACTGCCACAGGGCGAGATTAAGATATGGAAGTGTACTTCATAAGAAAGAAGCAAGAAAAGTATTACAGACTTAAAAATCATATGCAATCAACTTACTCAATGTCCTCAAGTGCAATGGCCTGTAGAGAAGCTAGAGGCATGACCATGAGCTGTGCCTTAATTGGCAAAACCACAATTACTTGCAGTACATCCTGTGGAAGCTGGTTCATTCTGGAATGATTAGACCATCATCGAGTTTGGCTCTTGGGTGGGTGTATAGTACAATCATGTAAAGGTTGTGATCATAGCAATAGAATGACCATACATCACAACTGACAAAGTCCTTCTGGTTTACCCATCACAACCTAAGTCTCTCTTCTACAAAAGAATGCAATGAGACACAAATGAAGAGAACAAAACTAACAAAATTCTTACATATTGTCACTATTTGTAACTTTGATAAGTCTTGCAATATATATTATGACATTAAGCATTATAAATCATGAATTAAAAAACAATATCTTTTTTATATAATTTTTAATATATTATGATATTGTGAATGCTAGGGATATAGGAATAGGTATATTGATTTAAACCTCTGCTTATATACAAGAATGGATGGATTAGATTTAGTTTCAAATAGAGAGTCTATATGTTATAGTACTATAATTAATGTATTAGACAGGGTAATACATGTATATACATATAAATGTTACACCATCTTAAAGATGAAAAAGTGATAATAATAAGTCAGATGGAATATTTTGAGCTTTTGTAGGGTGAATATAAACTACTACAAAGAGGTCTTTAAACAAATATTTAGATATACTGACAATTGTGATGATACCTTTTAACAATTGCATTGTCTTTGTCAAAGGTTATCTATGCAATTTGGCATTCGTTTTTTAAGCCTTTTGCTTTGTGCAGAGCCAAATATGTTGGAGTGGATTAAGCTAAGAATGTTGTGGCCAGTACTTCGTCAAGATTTTGTCGAACTTGTGTATGCATTTACTCTAGCCACCCTTGATAATGTTTTTCGTTTAGCACAATGTTATGAGACATCACTTTTTCCACTTCTTGTTGCACGTCTTTCAGCTCCACTTTTTGTGGGTGATGGTCCTATTCTAATGGAGGTTGATGCTGTTGCTGCTTAAGTTCAAGGACAAGGGCGAGAATGCAGTCATGGCCGTGATGTTCGCTGCTAAGCGTGTGATGAAGTTGGTCATACTTTTCGGCATTGTCGGCGTTTTCCAGATTTGAGGCCTCTATTTTTTGGTGGAGACCTTGGCATCAACAACGTTCTATTAGTGTTGCTGTAGTGGAAGGTTTGGATACCGAGATGCATCCGGGAAACAAGGAGTTGCATAAGTAACAGAGGGACCTTGCGCGAATAAGTAAATGACTCCTTCATCTTTTTTTCGGGAGTATCATCAAGGGTTCATTTGGCACTAGTTTAGCTCACTTTCCAAGCTCATTTTTATAACAAAAGGTTTTTTATTGTTCTCTTTGTATTAGTTGATATAGGTCCAAATTTATCTTCTATTGCTCAATTTGTTACCACACATTGCCGTTTACACTTGTGTCATGCGGTGGACTTAGTTTTCATTCTTTATGGCAACGGTCGTGCACATGCATGTGCACGGGATGAGGTGGATTTAGTTGTGCGTGTGAGCAATCTTAAGGTTGGGTTCTAATCATTTGGGGGTGGTGTCGAGTCAAGTTTTTTACCTCATCCTTGGTATGGATTGGTTGCAATGCAATCATGCTAAATGTGACTTTAAGGTTTCTTCCCTTTGTTTTATACTTTTTTATATTTCATCCATTCCTCTCAATTCTGTACCTCTTTGTCCCTTTGCTTCTACTTCTGCTTCCATTACTTTTATCCCCCCACTACTTCCTTCTATGTTTCCGTTTTGTTCTGCTCTTCCCTTTTCCAATCCCTCAGATAGTCTTTGTGTTGCAGTGGTTGACCGGCTCATAAATGAGTATGGCAATCTCTTTGAATTTGACTTATCATCTAGGGCTAAGATTGCCACACGTCATCCAATTCCAATTGAGGATGCTCGTCCAATCAAAGATCCTATTCATTGTTGGTCATCCAAAGAGATTAAGATTTTATGTGCAAACGTTAAAGAGATATTGAAAAAAAGTATTATTCGAAAGTTGCAGAGTTGTTAGGTATATGAACCTCATTTTGTGACGAAGCCTAATGGGAGTATTAAATAAAGTGATGATTTTGGATGTGTACCCTCTTCCTCACCCTGTTGATCTCTTGGATCGTTCGGGGAGAAGTTGTTAATTCACCAAGCTAAATTTTATTTTTGGGTATTAGCAAATATCGATGGCCGAAGAAGATATTTTTAAGATTGTTTTTCGTACATGTTTGGTTTGTACAAATTTTTGGTGATGTTGTTTAGTTTGAACAATGCTCCAACAACTTTTTAACGGATAATGGATAAAGTTCTTTATGATATGCCAAAGGTGATTGGTGACTTCATTGATGATATCTTGATTCACTCAAAAGGGATATGGGAGGAGCATGTCTATGATGTTTGTAAAGTGTTGGATTGGCTATGTGACATTAGTTTAAAACTAAAGTAGTTGAAGTGTGTGTTTAGGTCCAAGGACATGACTTATTTTGGGTACCATATTTCTCGTGAGGGTTTGCAAATTGATCATGACAAACTTATGGTTGTTCTAAAGTTCCCTACTCTGAAGTGTATGAATGATGTGTAGCACTTCTTGGGAAGGTGTAGTAAATTTTCATTTTGCATATTGATGCTTCTGATATTGGTCTTGGAGGTGTATTGATGCAAAAAAACCCGAGTCTGCCTGGTCAGTGCCATCATATTGCATATATAAGCCGTACATTACAACCAATGGAAGTGAACTACTCCACAATAGAGGAGTGTTTAGCAGCAGTCTAGGATTTAAGAAACTTCATGCATATCTATGTGAAGAAGGAAGAGGAGTTCAAGAAAGGGCATCAACATCAGCCATAGAACTCTCTAAGCAATGAACAATATCAAAATCATATATCTGAAGCTTCAAAGCCCATTGAGCAATACGACCAATTAGGTTATTCTGTTTCAATAATAAAGTAATAGTAGCATGATCACCTTCTAATAACGTCCAAAAACCATCATATTTTTAACAAGCCTATTATTCCAACATTTGTGGATTTTCTAGACGAGGATTTTGGACTATTGGTTATTCCTGTACTTGACGTTTAGTGTCCACAAGGTGCAACACAAAATCTACCTTTTTTTGATAAGGTTTGCAAGGCTCAAAAGATTGATCTATGGATTCGAAGGTTTCTAGATGGGTTTGAGAATCCTGCATTACTTGTTGATGACTTACTATTCCGGCATTTACATTCTCAATATTGCCTTGAAGACAACCTTCTTTATTTTGTGGGGACAGATTCTGATAATCATTTACGGCTGGTGGTGCCTTCTGTATTTATTCCATAATTTCTCCATGCCTACCATGATTCGTTTATTCTATGTGGGCATATGGGACATCATCGTATAATCAAGAAGCTGCACAGGCTTTTTTATTGGCCGGAGATGCAACGTGATGTTATCTGGTATATGCGTAGTTGCATTTGGTGCCAAGCTCATAATACTCCCTCTCGTGCTGCGAAAGGATGATTGGAGTCAATTGTAATTTCCTGTCCATTTGAGTTGGTGGTATTTGATCTTATGGGATCTTTTCCGTGATCGATTACTAGCAATGAATATGTTATTATTTTTTTTAACTATTTGACTCATTGGGTGGAAGTTAGTGCTCTTGCTAGCGCCTCTGCAACTACTGTTGGATAATTCCTCCTTAATCGAGTGGTATTTTAGCATTTTTGTTCAAAGTGAATTCTTTCGGATAATGGTCCCGCATTTGATTGGGGATATGTCACACTTTCACGAGTGCTTATCATCTATAGTCAGATGGTTTGGTGGAATGACTCATTCAAACATTCAAAGGAATGATTGCAAAGTACATGAGCTTTCAATATTTGGATTGAGATGGTTATTTACCATTTATTTGGTATGCATATATTATAAGACTGTAGAGTTCTGTTAATGCTTCACCATATAAACTCCTATATGGTCATGATCCAATATTACCAATGGAGTTAGGTTTACCTTCGCAGTTGCTACAAGCTGCCGATGCTAGGTTGTGGGATCAATATTTGACGAGCATTCTTCTACTTGTTTAAGTAAAATCTACTGAACACTTAGGCTGCATATTAATGGGACAACAACGATGCTACAATTCCCATTATTGTCCACTTACAAAGTACAAAGTGGATAACTTGGTGTTAATCCGTTTTCCCCATTTTACGGTATGTGGTTTATCTAAGGGGCTTTTTGCTCAGTGGAAAGGACCGTATCAAGTGTTGTAGCAATTTGGACCACAAGTTTATGAGGTTTGGCATGACATCCAGCAGGCCAATCCTCTAGAAATTGTGCATGTGTAACGGTTAAAACGCTTCGTACAAAGGGATTAAAAACAATTGATACCACCTACAGATCTACCGATACCTCCTCTTGACATTCATTCAGATCCTAGCCCATCTATAAAAGAACTCTGATGGTCTTTCATTATTCTGAGAGGAGGGGATGATGTGAGGTCCAAATGTATAGTTATGATACCATATATTAATATTAGCATAGTGGGATTTTGATAACCATCAAATTGGTTTCAATCTGGACCACTCCGCTTTGTATATAAGTTAGAGTCTTTGGGCTAATTAATATGCACATTTTTTGTATTCCCTTTCCATATTCCATACACTCACAAATGTTACACTATATAATCTAGAAACACAAAAATGATCTCCAAAGCACTACCACTCATGACTACTAACATCCCACTATTCATAAATAAATAAGAAATAATAATTGTATCATAACTTAGTTGTCCTACTTTCTAATATAACCTAAAGGCAAATATGAGCATAAATATTGCTAGTAAAGTTATAATAAAATTTAGTATTAATTTATGAAAGAGATTTATAAGTTAAATTTTATTGCTTTAGGACCTATTAAACTAGTTTTCATATGAATGTTTTGACATGATTTTATCAAAGCATAGTTATAAAACTAGAAATGAATCTAGTTATCAAAAGCATGTTATATATCTAATAATTTGCTGTGTGTTGCATGTGTAATACAGAAAGAAAAGCGGAGTAAGAACAACAGATTTCACTTCGACACACCCATTGATTCATATATGGCTGTATATATATACAACTTCAACCAAATCAGAAATCACCAAAGATCTGATCACGATTCAGACTGTTTGTCGTGTTCATCATTATTCCTACACTCCCCCTTCAAGCTGAGGGTGCTTGACACTCCAAGTTGATTCCTCAGCTTGGTGAATGTGAGCTCCGAAAGTGGCTTGGTTAGAAGGTCTGCCAACTGATACTGTGAAGGAACGTATTCCAGGTGAAGATCTCCGGCTGCTACATGTTCACAAATGAAGTGATGCTGCATGTCTATATGTTTCGTACGAGCATGAAACACAAGATTCTTTGACATGGCAATTGCACTTCTGCTGTCGCAATGCAGAATGGTCGCATCTGATTGCTGTTGATTGAGTTCTCCAAGTAATCGACGAAGCCAGATGATCTCCCTTGCTGCTGTACTGGCAGCTACGTACTCTGCTTCTGCACTGGAAAGAGCAACCGTCGTTTGCTTCTTGCTTCCCCATGAAACCGGAGCACCAGCAATTATGAAGCAAATTCTAGAGGTTGAATGTTGTGTATCCAAGTTGCCAGCCCAATCTGCATCGCAGTAAGCTTGAAGAACAAGTTTGGACTGACCTGAGCATTTGTAAACTAGTCCATGAGCAGCCGTTCCTTTCAAATACCTCAAAACTCTCTTCGCCATCTGCCAATGATAACAACTCGGAGACTGCATGTATTGGCTGAGGAGACCAACGGCAAAGGAGATGTCGGGGTGAGTCATGTTGGCGAGGTAGAGTAGTCCTCCAACAAGCGATCGGTAGACCGAGGGCTGATCAAATAAATCATCCATCTTGCTTGTGAACTTGATGCCAGTGACGACTGGTGTAGCCACGGAATTGCAACTTGTCATGTTGAACTGGTTGAGAAGCTTCTTCACATATTGGTGCTGTATGAGGGTGATTGTCCTGTCTGCTTCATCCATGTCTGCTTCATCCCTGTCAACTTCCATCCCTAACAGCTGCCGCACAGCTCCTAAGTCCTTCATCACAAACCTGACCATAAGCTTGATCTTCACATCCTTCAAAACAGTGTCATTGTTGCTGACAATCAAATAGTTGTCCACATAAACTGCTATCACAACAAAGTGATCACCCTACTGAAGAAGATATAGATTTCTATCGCTGTTCAACCTCTACATACCAAGATCCATAAGAAAAGAATCCAAACATTCATACCACTGACGGGAAGCCTGCTTAAGGCCATAAAGAGCCTTGCGAAGCTTGTAGACGAGTTTGGAGCACCGTGATCCAAAAAACTCAAAGCCTGGGGGTTGCCGCATAAATATCTCCTCCTTCAAGTTCCCATTAAGGAAGGCTGTTTTTACATCCATGTGATGTGCGCACAAACCAAACTCCGCTGAAAAAGCCAGAAGCGTTCTGATACTTGTCTGCTTCACAATTGGTGAGAACGTCTCATCAAAATCCACTCTAGGAACTTGTGAATATTCTTGAGCAACAAGTCTTTCTTTGTAATGCTGTACCAATCCATCAGGATTTCTGTGAAGCTTGAACACCCAGCGTGATCCAACAACTTCACGTCCTTTAGGAGCTTCCACCAAGTCATAAGTCTAGTTCTCATCAAGAGAATTCAACTCATCTTGCATTGCTGAAATCCACTTATCTGCATCAGGAGCTTGAATCGCCTGCTCAAAGTTGACTGGTTCAAAAGCTATTTCTATTGCTGCAAAAGACCATTGCTTGGGATGAGGTGCTCTGCTTGATCGTCCAGATGATGTCCGCCCACAGTTCTCCACATTGAATGGTAGATCACGTGTGAGCCTGTCAACTTCTCCAGTTTGTGCATGATGAGCAGCATCACCCTGTTCTTCAGGAAGAAAAGATCCAAAGACTGGTGTTGGATGATGATCTGCTAAAGGAGATGAGGGATAGATGATTGTCAGATCATTGTCATCTTCATCATCGTCTTCAACACCATCCCAACTCCATTCTTCCGGCATCCAGTTCATGTTTTGATCTGAGCTTCCTTCTTCTTGAACACGATCTTTATAGAGTGTTCCTTCATCAAAACGAACGTCAGTGCTTACAAAAATTTGATGATTACCAGGCTGGTACAGGCGATATCCTTTTGAATTGGAATCGTATCCAACAAGAAAGGCCAGATTGCTTCTGCTCTCCAATTTGCCGAGACGCTCATCCACCCTTTTTGCAAAGCTTAAACAACCAAAACACCTGAGATGCACCACCGATTGTCTTTGACCAGTCCAAAGCTCTTCTGGGATCTTGTTGGGATTGCGAGAATGAGGGAGAAGGTTTTGAACATGCACAGCTGATCCAACTGCTTCAGCCCAGAGGAATTTTGGTAGTCCTGATTCTTGAAGGAAGCATCAAACTGCGTTCATGATTGTCCTATTCTTGCGCTCAGAGACTCCATTCTGTTGAGGGGTATGAGAGCAAGAGTGCTGATGAAAAATTCCTTGTTCAGCACAGAACTACTGAAAGGACTTGTTGACGTATTCCCCTCCTGAATCAGTATGTAAACAACCAACCCTTTGACCAGTTTTCACTTCAGCTTTTGCTACGAATTGCTTGAATTTGCTGAAGACTTCATCTTTGTGACGAAGAAAGAAGACGTCCATGTGCCTGGAGAAATCATCTGTAAATGTCACAAAATACTTCATGCCATTCTGAGCAAATAGTCGCATGGGTCCACAAACATCTGAGTGAATGAGCTTCAAGGGATGAGTGCTTCTGATCACAGCAAGTTTGAAAGTACGACGGGTTTGCTTGCCAAGAATGCAAGTGTGACATTTTGCTGAACTTTGAAGAACGTGGTCGTTGAAGCCATCCACAAGCTCCTGCTTCTGCATACGCCTGATGAGAGGGGGATTGGCATGTGCAAGTCGAGAATGCCAGAGAGAACTATCTGCAGTCATGCATATCTCAGGAGCATTCGATTTTTCTCCAAAAGCTATCTCCTTCTCAAACAAGTTACCACATCTGGGAAAATGCAGTAATGGACGGCCATTTGCAAGAACTTGACATTGATGTTTGGAAAAATTCACATCCAGACCTTCATCTGTAAGCCTGGCTACAGAAACCAGATTCTTCACTACCTTTGGAACATACCACGCATTCTTCAAGAGCAGAGACTTTCTTCCCAGTGGAACTCGCACATCCCCAGTTGCGCGAACAGGTAAAATGCTTCCATCTCCCACACGAATGCACTTCCCTTTTGCAGTACGCAACTGCACAAAGTTCGACCCGCTTTGCATCAGGTGTCTCTCTGAACCTGAATCAATGGTCAGTTTTTCAGAAACATTTGGAACTGCTACCTCAGATGATGCTGCAAGTTCCTGTGTTTCCCCTTCCTGAGCATTTGCTGCGAGCCCTATGTTCATGCGCTGCAGCCAAGCTGCAACTGGGCAATCCTTGGAGTAGTGTCCTGGCATCCCACAGGTCCAGCATTCCTGTTTGTTCTTGCCCAGAAAACAATCTTGAACTGCTACTTCTTTACCAGAATTCCCTGAATTCTGCTGCTGCTGCGGATTTCCCCTAAACCCACGACCTCTGCCTCGTCCTCCTCTTCCACGGCCTCCTCTGCCTTGATGATTTCCAGCCCATAGAGCTGAATCAGTCCCTGATTGATTGATTGATGCAGAAGCATTTGATGTAGACTGTGAGATCAAAATATGGGAAGGGCTCTGATCAAAGTCCACAATCAAACCTTTCGCAGCCAGCTCCGAGCTTAAATTTTGCTCAGCTTGTTCAAAGTTGAGCGACATCATGCGAACAATAGGGACGAAAGAACTAAAAGACGAATCTTGCATGGCCTCGCAAAGTGCCAGAACTTTCTTGCTTTCGTTGAACGCTGCTGGACTGCCTTCAAGCTCCATCCACAGATCTTGCATCTTGGCGAGGAACTCTTCAAAGTTCTCACCTGGATGAAAACGGGTCTCACGAATGCAAGTCTTGACCATGTTGATCTTGGAGAGGGAAAGAACAGCATACTTGTTGTGGAGATGAGCCCAGATCTCACAAGCACACTTATGATGCAAACGCATCATAAGGGCATCTGCAAGCTTAGAAAGAATCAATCCTTTTGCTCGAGATTCCTTCTTCTCCAGTGCAGCTTGTTCCCCTGGATCAAGCTGTTGTCGAGCTGCTGCAACAGAGGCACGAATTGCCTCTTCATCCACGACTTCTCCTTCCACCGAAGTTGAAGCTCCCAACACAGCAGGGGCTTGCTGCGTACGAGCATCTGCAGCGATTGTCAGTGGTGAAACGATTTCCCAGAGTTCTTCCATCTGCAGCACGCGCATCATTTTCTCGGACCAGGTGTTGAACCCTCTCCTCCCATCAAAGGCAGTGACTCCCTGAAGCAAGATCAATCCAACTTTGCTGCAGCTCATGATGTGAGGCACAAAGAAAGGAGAAGAAAGAGTTCAGAAACTGAGCTCCGATACCAAGAAAGAAAAGCGGAGCAAGAACAATGGATTTCACTTCGACACACCCATTGATTCATATATGGCTGTATATATATACAACTTCAACCAAATCGGAAATCACCAGAGATCTAATCATGATTCGGACTGTTTGTCGTGTTCATCATTATTCCTACATAATACTTGGTTTGCTTATTCATATTACTTCTCAGTTATTAATCATATTGATCAATTTAAAATTTATAGTTATGAACATGTTTATAATTTGGATTAATCTTAAACATTAGAATAAACTAAAATATACTAAGAAGTATTTAGGAATTTTATAAATTATAAATATATAATTAATCTAAATGAATAAAAACTATACAAAATAACTACCATAAAGGATGAATCCTATCTCCAAAGTGTCTTTTTCTTCCACGGATGACCCCACTTGCAATTTGTCGATCAAACACAGTGCAAAGATTAGATTGAACTTAACATTGGTACACAAATCAAACCTTTGCAATCAAAATTGATTTTTTCCTTCTCTCTCTCTCTCTCTACCAAAACTAGACCTACATTTTACTGTAGTTAACATATGATTATTGGCTCACTTCATTAGGGCTGATATTAAAGATGCCCTTCATGTTGCAAGGTTCAAATAAAAAATTACACTTTTTAAGAAAGGTAGAAAAATATTTTAACTATAAAAAAAAGTCAATTAATTAATTTTGATGATAGATCAATTTAGGATAAAAACATTAACATTTCTGTATGATTATTCTTATAGCATGGTAATATTATAATTATAGTACTACAATAAAAAACATAATAAACTTTTTCATCCAAATTTGTTAATTATTATAAAGCCCCACATTTAAATTACCATTAAACACATAAAACTCTACCACCAAATTCAATTATTTATTACCCTTCTATAGCAATAAATATATGCATTATATATTACAATATATGCAAATTTATTTTTTTGTTTAAGTTGCATGCAAAACAATTATACACACAATCACTTTTCAATTGCGATATAAAAAATTGAAACATGATTATTTGTATAATTGTTTTTATTATAGGATATGCTATGGGGCATGACACCTTAGATTATCATGCAAGACCATATCAAACAACATGAAGTCACTACAAATTTAGTGGGGCTTTTTTTTATTTTATTTTTATGTTATTGAGTGTAAATTTATGATTTTCTAACTATGATTAATCTCTCTCCTCCTTTGTGCATTATGTCATTCGCCTTTCATTTTGCATGGCTATGCTTTATTTTCTGTAGCTTGGAGGCATTTTCAATTGTAGCATGCATTAATGTAAACACAATGCTTTGATCACTTTTGCAAGTGCTTTTCATTTATCATAACTTATTTGTAACATAACACTTTAATTTATATAGTGATTGATTCTTGTAAAGGCAAGTATGATCAATTAAAGCGTAGAAGTGAATGCAAAGTTTTTCTTTGAATACTTAAAGTGTTAAATGCAATAGTTTTTCTGTGAGCAAGTGGATTTTATTGTAGCTACAATAAAACATTAGTTCCATTGACTTCTTACATTCTTAATCACACACACACACACACACACACACACATATTTATAGTGATTTGTTGCACTTGGGCATGTTGGTTTAAGGTATTTGGTGTAGTTTTATTATAAATTTTATTATTTTTACTGATATATAAATTGATATGAGTTTTGGTAAGAAAGAAAGTGAAACTGATATATTTTATATAGTAGTTTTACTTCATGGTTTTTCTTACTAGTTTGTTTGATATGTAGTTTATAACAGTTATTTTATATAGTAGTTCATAGTTTATCTACTAGTTTCACATATAGTTTGATATATTGCTTATATGCTAGGTTATTTCAGTTTTGTAGGTTCCCTAGATACGTCTCACCATCTCAGCCAATAAGCGCTGCATACGAGCCTGCAGCTTCTCATTAGGCAGGTGACTGCAAACAGACACGTCAGTGGAGAAGCAAAGAAATATTTCATTTTCTTACCTTAGTTCTTCCTCCACTTCAGGAGCCCCACTCACACGGCCTTGCAACTTGATGAAGGCTTTCCGTCTCCAAAATGCTCTTCTGGCATCGTTAGGCCGCCATGATGGAACTCCAGCTATTCGCGTCCGGAGTCTCATTTCTTTATGGAGGCCATGCTAAGAGTCGTCGTTGGTGATAAAGTTCCCAGTTGGTAAGGGGTACCACTAAAAAAAACAAAGTACAAGATTGAATTGCGCAAAATTAAATTGACCATACCTTTTCAGCGATATAGAAGTCCCCCACAAGGTATTTGTTCGTGGGATATCGCTTGGGATGATAATCATTCCAAAGTTCCAGTTCTGCGATTCCATCGTCAAGGGACTTGATCAAATCCGATTCGCTCTTGGGCTCTACTCCTTTCTCCTCGCAATGTTCTGCAAAATACTGATGAAGAACAAGGTTTCAGGCACAGCCTCATCATGTACCGGTATAGCGAAGATACGAGGCTAGCGAGATTGTGTTTTCGGAGACTTCCACGAGGCCATGCACGTCTAGAACACCATACGTGTAAGAGGAGCCACCAAAGATAGGAAGGTAAACTGGGTCGTAGTGGCCATGGGCAATGTTGTGCCGAACTTCGACTCGGCCATACCCAACATTCTGTGAGCATAGAAACCAAAATAAGCAAAAGAAATGAGAAAAATGGAAGCCTGCACCTGAAAGACTGCTTGGTCGGATTCATTTGCCTTACACTCAGCGATGAAGGGGCACAGCTCGGCCTTCAGTTGGCCCTTCTTCCTCTTGGATAGCTTTGGATCTTTGAAAACGCAAGGCTTGTGTGTCCTGAACTTGATGTCCGTCCTCGCGTGCTCCGGCAAACCAAGCTCATCCTCGTTCGCCTCGGTAACTCCTTCCCTCTCAGATCCCGTAGAAAAGCTGGAACTATCCTGTAACAGTCATATACTTCCTGTCATCTCTCATTACATGCAAGCATACGTACCATGATGCCAATCTCCACAGCAAAGCCTTGGAGAGCGTCGTCGTCAAGCTGCTGCAAGTGCTGGACCGTTTGCAGCCCATTCATGTCACCACGCATTCGGAGCCTTTCCTTAAGATCTCGAAGCTCCGTTTCGGAGGGGGTGGACATCCAGTAGAACATCTCAACAAGGGCGAGATGCCACGGCCGCATGTTCCCCTCGGTTCTCTGCTTGGCGTAGACGCTAGCATCACAAGGCCCTCAGTTAGCATCAAACAAGTCCAGGAGCAAAAGGGTTCTCTCGGACAACGAACCTTTCCACCACTGCGAGGCGCTCCCACAGGAGGCTTACGACGGTATCCATCGTGTCTTTGGCTATCAAGCCGCCAAAGAATTTGTTCTTTGTGCCCAGTGCTTGCAGCGAGCCCTCCGTCTCCCAGATCGTGACAAAGGGCTCCACTGCCCGCAACACCCCAATGTGGTACGAGCTTTCTGGCACATCGAATGGATTTCCTTTCCTTCCCTTACCAGTATCGGCGCTGCGCTTGCGCTTCCCCGCCATTAGGGTAAACGATAGTTCTTAAAATTTACATATGCCGTGATCGGACGGTCGGTTATGCATGTTTACCTTTTGGGTGAGTAAATAACTTTTGCTTAGCTAGAATATTCGACAAATATTGCTGGGAAACAACTCAAGGTACCTATCTCATTTGAAGAACCTGGTTTTGCCTGCTCGATTTTCAGGCTAAGCAGCAGCAATGTCCGAGCAGACTCTCATCGACCAATAGCTGAGCTCAATGATAAAGATTGATTCCAGGAGATGGATATATTCTTTTTTTCGCCTCCCAATAGCCCTCTTCCTCCATTTTCTCGTTCTTCGAATCCTCTCCTACCGCAAGCCCCTGGCGGCGCCGGAGAACGCATCGATGCTGCCAGAGATGTTCCCGAGCAATCTGCTAATATAAAAAAAGCTTGAAGCGGAGAAGAGAAACAAAAAAAAGAGAAATATTACCTCTTGCGACGCTGGAGAACGAAATCCTCAGCTGTGCCTCGCAGAAGTTGTATTGTCTCGCCACGAATGGGCCAGCCTCGATCCCCTGGCGGTGTTTGTATGGAACCACTCTTTCTTCTTGAAGATACAAGGAATGCAGCCGCCACAGGGATCACAAGCAGCAAGGAGAGCCATAACCTCACCTGATAGCTTCTTGCAGTGTTTCGGACCAAACGAGGACTTCTGTAACTTTTTCCGTTTCGGCAATTTCTCAAAAGAAATCCCGACTTATGTTACTCATCAAATGAGAATCTGGAACACGCCAAATGTCTTTTGACAGCATAAGAAACGTTGACATCACCTCGAGCGAGCTATTTAATCTGCATTTTCCAGTTATTGACACGTCTGTAAATCCACAAAATTATAAGATCGATCATAAGCAGCGTAGCTTAGCTTCAAAGCAAGTGCTTTCGGAACCAAGCTATAAAGTCTTCGTGAGCCTCCTCTGCGTTCTTCACGGCGTTTTCGCTATTCACATCGTAGCGGACAGTCCAGCCATGAGCAGTTCCTGGGAAAACCTTGACAAAGTGATCCTGCGGAGGCAAGGGATTGTCAGATGAACAAAGGAAAAGAACAAGAAAACGAGTGGAAGGAGAAAACTTTACCTGGTTTCCATGCTCGAGGTGTTTCTTAAATTCATTCACCATATCTACTGGCGTTACATGATCGGTTTCAGCGGCGAGGATCGCCAGTGGTGCCTTGCACGCTGCATAGAAAATTTCTCTCACTTCTTAGCATTTAGCAAGGAGAAACAGCGGAAACTTGGCCAACCTTTTATATCGTCTATAGTAACCATCGAAGGGTGGCACATCACAAGTGCATTGCAGGTGGTTTCCTTGGAAGCAAGGATTACAACCTTGGCTGCAAGAAAAAAAAAAGAGAGTAAAAAAACGCGTTCTTTCTCTGGGACGAAAGAACAATGAAGAAGATTACCTCCCCAGCAAAATCCGGATAAGCCTATAGAAGTTATGCCTTTGGACTGAAGCACAGACACAAGCTTCTTGCAGTCTTCCAGTGGTTTGAGCTGGATCAAAAACAGAAAATCAATCGACAAATCGAAAAGAGAGAAGCAAAAAGCTTTACGTGGGGTTTATGGCCTTGAATCCATGTTTGAACCGGCCCGGAAGCATCGGGATCGAAGAAATCCCCGTACAAAAGATCAGGAGCCACGGCAACAAATCCAGCAGCCGCGACTTTGTCAGCGAGCTTCCTGAGAGCAAGGGAAGGAGAAATCAAGAGCAAAATGAGAATGCCGCCATATACCTGAACAGTGGAGCCTTCCATCCTGATTGCCGGAAAGAAAATTTAGTCCTAGGAATCAAAGCTAGGGATGGAAATTACCAAAGACATCGGAGACCAGAATGACTGCGGCAGTGGAGGACGCCGGGTGATTGACATAGACATCGATTCCCCCCCAGGATTCTTCGCCGCCAACGGACGAATGCGTCGCTGGAGGAGCCGGAACGCAGCACTCGGGGCCAGCCATAGCCAAATATTTTGCTCCAAAATAAAAAACCTCGTGAGCAATTTAAACTCCTATGAATGAAGCAAAGGTTAAACCTTGACCGTTCTAGAAAATTCTATTATCTTCTACTAGCACATCCCTCGAAAGCCTGCAATCGCCTTGATCTTCCAGGAAATTTTTCGTGATGTTCCAAACATTTCATGATCTTGTACTAGCACACTTTTGGCTTTGCGCCATGACTTCCCAAAAATTTTCTACAGTGAAGTGGGAATCACAAGAAAAAATTGGTGTCCGATCTGCTGGAATCGAACCAGCGGCCTAAGGATTTCTGGAGCGCACTACAGTCCTCCGCTCTACCAACTGAGCTAAGATCGGATGCTTGAACAAGGCTCTGACAAGAAGAAAGTTGTCAGTGCTCGAATATGCAATGCCTATAGAGGAGTGATCAAATTGTAAGCAACCACTCTCCGATCTGCCGGAATCGAACCAGCGACCTAAGGATGTCTGACCAGACACTACAGTCCTCCGCTCTACCAACTGAGCTAAGATCGGCTTGGAAAAAAACTCCCATTTAAGATTAATTAAGCGGAAGGGTCCCCTTGAAAAATATCATTCGAGCCTATCCGAAGCGATAAAGCGAAGAAATATCTCTACCCGTAGAGTTCTCTTTTTCTAGCTATCGCTTCTACCTAGCTGACTGGCAGGTGGATAGATCCAGGATTTGAAGAGCTAGGGTTCTTTGGCGCGTGGGATCGAGAAGCGATGAAGCCTAGCCGGAGCGATGAGATCCAGTCCCCCGAGGCCGAGCAGCGGCGTGCAAAGGAGGTCCAGGCGCACTTTGAATTGATAGCGCCCAAGCGCCCGATCAAGCCGGCGCGCAGCGAGCCTGGCAGCAATGCTGGAGGCGCCATAGCTGCTGCTGACGCTCCGGCGGATCAGCAGATTCCAGAGCACGCCAAGCTCTTGGATCTCGAGGCTCGGTCGGAGGTAGGGGATTGTTTGAAGATCGGGATTTCGCATGAGAGTGGCTGAAATTCTTTTTCTTCCAGCCTTTGAACACTCGTGGTGGGCTTGTTGGAGACGACAGCTACGCCGAGAACGAGTACTACAAGGATTTGATCGCGGCGGAGAATGGGCAGCATCACACGGTCAGTCAGTCCTTCGCTACTGCCAATTTTCTTCTTTCTTGTGCGTGATTGATGGATCCATGAATTCTATGTTGGCAATTCTTCCACAGACTGGAACTGGATTCATTGATGCGGGGGCTGCTCAAGGCTCCTCCTCATTCCAGCTTGTGGATGATTATGGCAACGCTCCATTTTCATCCAATTCTGTCAAATCCAACCCCGCAACCAACGATTGGGTGCCTGCTCCGGTAAGAAATTCGCGAATACCAGGCCTCGATTCTCACTGATTGGGATCAAACACTGCCAGGGACTGGCACCATCGACCAAACCACGACGACGAAGCAATTAAAAACACAAATCAAAGAAGACGCAAAGAGAAGATAAGATTGTTTATTCTATTGAAAGCAAAGGAACACAAATAAAACAAAGCAAGTGAATCTTTGTCATAATCGTCACCCGCCGCCTGTGAGAATCGAACCCACGACCACGTGGTTAAAAGCCACGCGCTCTACCTGCTGAGCTAAGACTGATAATCCGGAATGCGATATTTGGAAGCTCAAGTACGCAGCGGGCTTGAATGAGCAATACGAAACCAACATATAAATAGATTGATTGATCAAACATGATCCAAACACAATAGATAATAGCAAGAACCACAAAAGATAATAGGAAGATCTCTCTCTCTCAGACACACACACACCCTCATACACGCAAAAGAAAGAAACAAACAGCAGCAAGCACACATATATTACCTGGGAGGCCAGCGCTCTCTCAACACGGACCTTGGTGCAAATCGAACTTCCCAGCGGCAGAATAAAAAGTCCGATCCTCTTCCTTTGGCTGACCTCACCAGTAGAGCAGCAAGACTTAAGACTTAGACCATACGATAGATACGCAGACCAAACCGTTGAAAACCCCCCATCTTCTTCTCCTTCGCAAGATTCTCCATCGTCCTTTCCCTCGGCTGGAGCTTCCAAACTTCTTCCAAAAGGAAGAACTTTGATCGATCGAGCTCGAGCGCGAGCGCGAGCTTAGCAGCAGATCATGTTGGGGTAGACGAAGGCATCCAGGCGGGGGCTGAAGGCGAATCCCTGCATGAATCCCTGCGCCGGGTGCTCAATCTCGCCCAGGAACGGGCAGCGCGGCAGCCATCGCCAGAGCTTCTCGTAGAAGTCATACATGAGCACCTCGGAGCACTCCTGGATGGTGAGGAGGATGTAGTTGCCATGGCCGATGCAGTAGAAGGCCCGCTCGCAGGAGATCCGCATGAACTCCTCGTACAGCGCCTGCGGCATCCTCTCCAGCTCGATCCACACGCTCTTGGGGTGCTGCAGCCCCCAGATCCGGATGCTCTTGGGGACGTTGAGCCTGTTCTTCTCCACCGCCGCCACCATCACCAATCGCCCGCGGCACTCGACGAGATTGGGCGTGCGCAGGAAGCGCCGCATTGGCGCCTGGATCTTGTTCCACGTCCCGGACTCCACGTCGTAGGCCAGCACTCCAAACGGGCTGTAGTTCATGCAGTAGAAGCAGCCGTTCGCGAAGGTGGTCTTGGCGGACTCGAGGTTGCACAGCCGGGGGAGCGCTCCCGCCATCCTCCAGCACTGAATGCTCGAGTCGAACACCTCGCTGCTCAGGTTCTTCACCGCGAATGGCGAGATGAGATCGTCGCCGGCGACGAGAAGCTTGTAGCCGCGAGTGTGGCGATCCACGACGAGGCCCACGGTGGGGACGAATCGCTCCTTGAGCGTGAGCGGGAGCTGGATGCAAGCGCGAGTGAGAGGATTGCACATCACGACCGTCTTGTAGCCGGCCATCTCGGACATACAACAGAGGAGGCCCTGCGAGGACGAGACCACGGCGATCTGCGATGGGAGGAAGCCCAGCGGCAGCAAATGCCAGGATCGCTCTCCGGGATCGAAGAGGAAGCCCTGCGACCACACCCCGGGCCTGAAGAGGAGGAAGCAGTGCCTCGAGGGGGCAACGCGCGAGCTCAATTCAAGAAAGCTGTCGGAAAAGAGGAGCGAGTACCAGCGCTTGCAAACCACGCGGAGCCGGAAGAAGCTGGGCAGTGGGAGCATCGCCAGGACCCTGTCCACGAGCTTCTCCGGGAGCTGGCTCCATAGCCGCTCCTCCAGGAGAGCTTGGTGATGGTGGTAGTGATGATGGGCGAAGACAGTACCACCACCACTATCGCCATCGCCGCCACCACCGGTGATCTTGTTCTTGGCATTCGAGCTGGATTGGATCAGGAGCTCGTGCTGGTGGTGGTGATGGTGGTGGTGATGCTCGTCGTCATTGCTGGTGGTGGAGCTCCCGATGATTTGCTGGGGATCGAATCGGAAGCTAGTGGCCCCTGACACGACGAGCCCGGCATGATCAAGCGCGACGTGGTACCCGCTTCCACCGTCGAGAAGAATGTGGTGATGAGAGATCGTATGCGATACCTGCGTTCCTCCTCCGCCGGTGCCGCCTCCTCCGCCTCCTCCGCCTCCTCCTTCCATCAGCTGGAGCCGCTGCGCAGCGGCCATCATCCTTTCTCTCCCTCGTCACACTCACACCCACACACACACACACACTCGCAAATCCTCTAAATCTCTCGCTCGCGCCTCACATTCTCAATGCTCGGCTCTACTCAAGAGGAGGAAAAGACGATCGACGATCTGGAGAAAAGACTTGCGAGCCAAGCGAGAAGCGAATCGAAAAGAAGAAAGCGTGAGGGGAAAGAGGAACACTTGCGCTGCTCCAGATAACGCCTCTCGCTGCTGGCGCTCTGTGCTGTGCCGCTGCGCTGCCGCTCTACTGCCTAAGAAACTGAGCCCAAAATTCGTAACCATCATTAGCGAAAAAGAGAAGAAATTTTGTTCGAGCCCAACGCCAGGCCTCCCTCTCAGCCCAGGCAGCTAAGTAGAGAAGGGCATAAAGTGGGGACTAGCAATTTGGTAATCGCCGAGGGAGATACGATTAGGGTACCCTCTTGCTCATCAGATTTATGACGCGCTGCACGGATTCGAGACGCGCTGTTGTACTGCATTGTACTGCCGCCACACCGCGCGTCCCCCGCTGCATTCGCTTTGAACTAAGCGAAAGCCCTAACTAAACCCTAAGTAGCAGCCCAGATCTTCTCGATTTTTAAATTTTTTTTAAATGATGCAATCCGAAATGAATACTCCTACTGGGTCCTTTTCTTTTTTCCATTCTTTTCTTTCGCCTGCGCTGATCACCACCTCCACTTCTTTCTCTTTCTCTCTGCCACCCCCCACCACTGTCGTCTTGCGCAAGAACCCTAAAACTCGATGATGGAGAGATGTTGCGCGCTGGTTCGATTCCGCAAGGGGCACAAGCGTTGCAGCTATTTTATTGCGATCACGCGTGGGTTGCGCCGAGTGCTGCATTCCCGCACCTCCATTCTTCCATCAGCCGGGAAAAATCGCCGGAGAAGATTGATGTTATGCATTCTTTCACGTTTTTGAGCTTGTTACGACTGATTGGCAGGCTTGATCCTTCCATGGCTCGATTACTAGGCAAATTCTTTAGTTTTCCATTTGCGAAACTTGTTTTGGCGATGTGTCGTTGTGGTTCCCGATCTTTCCCACGGGGATTCTTTTGATAATGATGCTCATTCGAACATGGCTGCCAAATCACCAACCTGATGTAGAAATTTCTTTTTTCTTGATTACAAGTATTATCTACCACGTACGGAATTTGCATATAAAAGTTCCGTGCATTGTTCGATCGGACAAGATTTCTTTCAGGCGAAACCAATCGAAGGCTCAGAAAAACTTGTTCATGTTTTGCATTCCAAGCAAATCACTTAGGAGGTGATCTTCAATTCCACCACGTCTCGAAAACTTTGTGTCTTTTACAGCGAAGGTTGCGATTCCTTCGGAAAAGAATCTCGATGCAACGCACCTTGTAAATAATGATTAACATTCGTTGCTAAATTAATCAACTTTCTAACAGCATGCGCAGTACCAGCAGGAGACGCCGAGACCGACCACATGAAAGCCCCAGAGATTCTTCACGAGTTTAACAAACATTTCGTGTGTGTGATCTTTGCAAGTCAAGTATACATCGATAAAATACCACAACCAACGGATGAATTAGCACTTTTTTCCCGGAACTCCTCATGGCTGGGCTGTCTGCTACGTAGGACCGCTTGCTGCGTCAAAAAAAACTTCCAGTTCGATCTTTTCTCAACGACCGATCTTAGCTCAGTTGGTAGAGCGGAGGACTGTAGTGCACAACAGGTATCCTTAGGTCGCTGGTTCGATTCCGGCAGATCGGAGCATTTTTACATCTTTTTCTTTGATTAATGTGTTTTATTGGAGTATTTTTTTCTTTTATTTACTTTAATTCTAACACTTTAATTAAAGAGGTTTTTTTATCTCAAATCAATAATGACCGATCTTAGCTCAGTTTGTAGAGTGGAGGGCTGTAGTGCTCTTCAGATATCCTTAGGTCGCTGGTTCGATTCCGGCAGATCGGATCTTTTCCTGTTATCACTTTAATTAATCTTAGAGTATTTTTTCCTTTTGTCACTTAATTAAAGAAGTTTTTATCTCAATAATGACCGGCCTTAGCTCAGTTGGTAGAGCTCAGACAGCGTCAGGTGGCTGGTTCGATTCCGGCAGATCGGAGAGTTTATTTTATTGTTTCCGTCCTTCGGACAAGAAATCGAAGGAAAAAGAAAGAATTTGGCGGGGACAGGAGTTCGAAACCCTGGAGCGTCGGGATCGTGACTCGCGAAGGTACTTAGTTTTGTGCTCGGCTCGGCGGTGTCAGAGAGGAGGGAGAAGCGTGTCTCAATGAATGCGCCATTCATTCATGTTCTCTGCGCTCCATCCAGCGCCACTGAATTCCACAGCCGCTGCCGCATTGATTGCCGCGCGGCCGAGGAGAAAATGCTGCCCTGGCTATGGCGCCACGAGCCAGATTAGCTGCGGCCGAGCAAAGAATGGATTCCTTCCAGCAGCGCCCGGCGATTCCTCCGTGAGCTCATCCTTTTCTCGCCCCTAAACCCACGGATCAGGTTCGCGATTCGCAGTTTGATCGATATTCTTGACCAAATCTCAGGTTTGTTTGCGTGGCAGCTGTGAGGAATCGCACCGTCGACCTAACTTTCGGCCAGGACACAAGCACGAAAAAATTCCTTGGCATCACTTCTTTTTTGCCTCTCTCGCTTTCACGGAAAGTGGAGTCTTGCCAGCCTTTTGTGGAGGTGCGTATTTTTTTCTCTCTTTTTTTCTTGTTTCTTAGATTTCTAGCTCGGCCGATTGGCTTACAGATGATCACAGGTTTGGTGGGTCTCGCTGGTTGGTCTGTTGGTTTGATTTGATATGGACCGGATTGTCGTTGTTAGCTTGTTTTTCGATTTCTTTTCTTCGTTCAAGTCTCTGCGGTCGTGCTTGTCGATGTCTTACATCAATGGTGCATTAACTGGAATGCACCCAGCTGCACCAGTGGCAGCTGCTGCTTTTCTTTTGTTGTGATGCATCTATCGGTCTCAGGTTTGCTGCTGTTTGATGGATTCTTGAGAAGTCGAAGAAGTGGTTGAGTGATCACTTCCAAAGGACTTCGCCTTGTGCGCTTTTGTCTGAGCTCCTTTCTGGCGATTTTGGCAGGGAGAGCCTTGAGAATACGCGGGGAGGGTGCCAGTCGATGGGGATTTCTATTGCCGAGGGTGCAATGTAGCTAGATTTGAGTCCGAAGAGCAGAGAAGATGCAGCTGTCCGAGGTTTGGAAGCAAATTGGAAGCGTGGAGACTGCCGCTACTCAAAGTGAGTGGTAGATCTCAGCTCTTGGATAAGCTATATAATGGTCTTCTTGTTTCGTGCTTCTTCCAGGCATGTCCGAGGAAGTAGCTAAAGTTCTCGGGCATCACAGGCTGGGTAGTTTCCTCATGCAAGGGCATGACTACGATCTCTCAGAGTCTTTTAGAAGCAGGACAGTTCCGGAGGAAATGATACGAGATGGAAATTGCAAGCAGGATGTCGATGATGAGCCAGTCAAAGAGCAGCCGCATGCCACAGTGTCGTACCTTCAATTGTTCAGCTTTGCGGACTATCTCGATTATGTGCTTATCTTCCTGGGTACCGTCGGTGCCTCGGTCCACGGAGCAGCTATTCCCGGGTTCTTCGTCTTCTTTGGGAAAATGATCGATGAGTTCGGCAAGGATTATAACAATCCACACAAGATGGGGCACGAAGTTAGCAAGGTAAGCTCTCGCATTGTTTTCTTGGTTTGTCTAACGCTTCCGTGCTTTAGTATTCTCTTTATTTCGTCTACTTGGGCTTGGTGATCCTGGTCGCAGCTTGGCTTGGTAAACGTCTGCTTTTGTCAACTGGACGACACTTACGTGACAGTTTTCCATGTGCAGAGGTGTCCTGTTGGACTTACACTGGCGAAAGGCAATCGTCACGCATGCGAACTCACTATTTAAAAGCAATGTTGAGTCAAGATGTCGGTTTCTTCGACACCGATGCCACCACCGGTGAAATTGTTATTGGGATATCTAGTGACACGGCACTTGTGCAAGAGGCAATCGGTCCCAAGGTTTGTGTCTCCAAGTTAAAGCTCTGCTTGAAACTACGTAAAGATGTGGTGTGCAGGCTGGAAACTACGTGCATTACATGGCGAGGTTTTTTGCCGGTTTCGCGGTGGGATTTACGTCTGTATGGCAGCTTACGCTATTGACTTTAGCCGTCGTTCCTGCAATTGCTGTTGCCGGAGGAGCTTATGCATACACAATGGTCGGGCTAACCACCAAAAATCAAAAGGCTTACGCCAGAGCGGGGGAGATTGCAGAAGAGGTATTTTATCTTGTCCATTTTACTCTTTTACTTACCTGTTTTGTTCTTACAACAGACTATTTCTCAAGTTCGAACTGTTTACTCGTTCGTTGGCGAAGAAAAGGCTCAGGAGTCGTACTCAAGGGCCCTAGAAACAACCTTAAAACTCGGGAAGAGCGGTGGATTGGCCAAAGGACTTGGACTTGGAGCAACCTATGGCCTCACCTTCGGTTCTTGGGCACTACTACTTTGGTATGCAGGAGTTTTAGTCAGGCACGGTACAACAAATGGTGGCGAAGCGTTTACGACCATACTTAATGTTGTTATCAGCAGCCTGTAAGTATCTGTTTTCGTGCATCTCTACCGCAACTTACCTGGTTTTGTTTTAACCAGTTCCTTGGGAAATGCAGCTCCGAATCTCGGCGCTTTTGCCAAAGGCAAAGCTGCCGGATATAATATACTGGAGATGATCAAACGAAAACCAGCAATCAATCCAAACACTTCGGACGGCAAGACAATCTCAAATGTGCAAGGAAACATTGAGTTCGTGGACATACATTTTAGCTATCCGTCGAGACCAGACGTAACCATTTTCCAGAAGTTATGCCTGAAGATCCCCCAGGGAAAGACAGTGGCGATAGTCGGTGGCAGTGGTTCCGGTAAAAGCACGGTGATAGCGTTGATCGAGCGATTCTACGATCCTATGTCTGGTAAAACTTGAGTCGTCCGTTTTGACGTTTTCTAAATCATTTGGATTCGTTGCAGGCATAATCTTGTTAGATTCTCACGACATCAAGACGTTGCAGCTCAAATGGCTACGGAGTCAAATTGGTCTTGTGAATCAAGAGCCGGCATTATTTGCAACCACTATTCGTGAAAACATTCTGCTAGGAAAGCCCGATGCAAGCGACGACGAAATCTTCGAAGCTGCTACTGTTGCTGGCGCTCATGCTTTCATCCAGCAACTGCCTGATGGCTACGAGACTCAGGTTTGTTAATGTCACCTATTTTTCTTGTGTATTAAGGAAGTTTCAGTGACCAGGTTGGTGAGAAGGGTGTGCAACTGTCTGGCGGACAGAAGCAAAGAGTTGCTATCACAAGGGCCATGGTGAAGAACCCTTCAATATTACTGCTGGACGAGGCTACCAGTGCGCTGGATGCAGCGTCTGAACAGTCGGTGCAAGAAGCTCTGGACACTCTTATGGTCGGAAGAACAACCGTCGTTGTTGCGCACCGGCTGTCTACAGTCCAGAATGCTGATATCATTGCCGTCGTACAGGGTGGGAAAATAGTCGAAACTGGTACTCACTCGGCGCTGATGGCAAAGGGAGAATCGGGAGCTTATTGTGAACTCGTGAGGCTGCAAGAAGCAGGGAAAGCAAAGACTCTAGATGGCCCTCCGAGCAAGCATTCCAGGTATGAGTTGTACTTCCTTTTTATATGGTTCCCAACATCCCTCTTGTAATGCAGGCTTTCTCGAGGATCTTCCATGTCTCAGTTCAGCTTTAGGCTACAGTCCGACGCCGAAAGTCAAAGCATTATTGGCATGGAAGAAGACCAACGTCTAAGTCTACCAAAGCCTTCTTTCAGGCGTCTCTTGAAGCTGAATGCTCGTGAATGGCCTCAGGGCGTTCTTGGTGCTTTTGGGGCCATACTCGCTGGAGTCGAGATGCCATTCTTCGCTTTCGGGTTGACACAGGTCCTAGTCACATACTACAATCCTGACAAGCATTACGTGAAGAAAGAAGTCGAAAAGTACGTGTTTTTTTTCACCGGTTTAACCATTCTTGCGGTTCTGGCCAACACACTTGAACACTACTTTTTTGGCTACATGGGAGAGTGCCTCACAATGCGAGTACGAAACATGATGTTTTCAGGTGAGCTGATGGGTTTGGTTTATACGAACTCTAATGTTCTCTTTTCCAGCTATACTTAAAAACGAACTAGGCTGGTTTGAGAAAGCAGACAATTACAGCAGCTTAGTTTCATCACAACTTGCTAGCGATGCAACTCTCGTCCGTGCTGCCGTTGGTGACAGGCTGTCCATACTGCTACAGAACTCCGCATTAATCCTCGGTGGATTTATAATCGCTTTTGTCCTTCAGTGGAAACTGACTTTGATAGTTCTTGCTCTCTTTCCACTTCTTATTAGTGCCCATGTCGGTGAGGTAAGGTTGTGATTCCTGTGTCGTCGATGTTTATTTTCCGTTTTGCAGCATTTGTTCATGAAAGGTTTCGGAGTAAACCTGAGCAAAGTCTACGCCCGTGCATCCGTGGTAGCTGGTGAAGCTGTTAGCAACATCAGGACTGTGGCAGCATTTTGTGGAGAGAGCAAGGTGTTGGAGCTTTTCAACCGGCAACTCGAGGGGATAAAAAAGAACTCCTTTGCTAGGGGACAAGTAGCAGGATTGGGATATGGGCTAGCGCAGTGCTGCTTATATAGTTCTTACGGGCTCGCACTCTGGTACGCGGCAAAGCTGATCAAGGATGGCGACTCTTCCTTTGGGCCTGTGATAAAGTGCTTCATCCTCCTCATTTTCACGGCGTTTGGAGTCGCTGAAACTCTGGCCTTGGCCCCGGACCTGATGCGAAGCTCTCGAGCAGTCGGTTCGGTTTTCGCAATCCTGGACAGGAAAACAGAGATCGATCCGGACGAGCCCGACTCAGAAATCATCACGCACATTCGCGGTGATATAGAATTCAAGCGCGTCAACTTCAGCTATCCTTCTCGCCCCGACGTGACAATCTTCTACGACCTCAACCTCAAAGTCCGCGCTGGAAGTAGCCTCGCACTTGTTGGAGCAAGCGGCTCCGGAAAGAGCTCCGTCGTCGCACTGATCCAGAGATTCTACGACCCTTCGGCAGGCAAAGTATTGATCGACGGGATGGACATCCGGAGGATCAACCTCAAGTCGCTGCGGCTTCACATCGGGCTGGTCCAGCAGGAGCCTGCGCTGTTTGCGACGAGCATCTACGAGAACGTCGCATACGGGAGAGATGGAGCAACGGAGTCGGAGGTGGTGGAGGCTGCCAAGGCTGGAAACGCTCACAGCTTCATCAGCAGCCTCCCGGATGGATACCAGACTCAGGTTGGCGAAAGAGGGACGCAGCTTTCTGGAGGACAGAAGCAGCGAGTAGCGATTGCTCGCGCGGTGCTCAAGAACCCGGCCATTCTTCTGCTGGACGAGGCGACCAGTGCTCTGGACGCGCAGTCAGAAAAAGTGGTACAGGAGGCGCTGGACAGGCTGATGCGCGGCAGGACGACTGTTTTGGTAGCACACAGGCTATCGACGATACAGAACGCGGGCGTGATTGCGGTGGTAGAGGGTGGTCGAATCGTGGAGCAGGGAAGTCATAGGGAGCTCATGGCCAAGGGCGATGGTGCCTACGCGAGGCTGGTTAGGCTGCAACAAATGAAAGAAACGAGATGACTTATAATAAGTATATAATATTACAAAAATAAAACTGTGGCATCAACGAACGAGCATGTACAAAGTTGCAACTACACCAGGTTTCTGTATGGTTTGTTTAAGAATGGTTTGCTTTCTTGCATCTAGTAGTAAGAGTTTTGCAAGTTTCCCTCCACAACTTATAGGTGTTATTTTAGAAGCAATACTTAGTTGATCAGATCAATATACAAGAAGAACCTCTAAACTTTGTCTTGATCTTGCAGTAAATGAAATCTTTACTATTTATAAAGTGTTTCAAATGATAATTAGATAATATATTTGAAAAGCTTATATATATATATAAATATAAAATGTAGGTTGTACATAGAGCAGTCCAAGTTATGTAGTGGATTGTAAAGGAAAAAAAAAAAAAAAAACAACTTAAAATACAATCTATACAAGTTTAAATATAAAGGGAAAGTGTTGATGAATAAAAATGCACCTCCTTTTTTAATCGGTTAAAAGATATTTTAGGGTTAAGTGTCATTAGGCTTATTGGATGACTTCCCCGGAAGTTTAAACTCATGAGTTTACAATAATTGATTCCAAGTACTTAGAAAAGAAAAGAAAAATATGAAGACGAATATTACTTTTGCACTTTATTTAAAACAAATAATTTTAGAAGAAATTGGTTGCTATTTAGGAATTCAAACTGATGGTAATCTTGTGATATATAATGAAAATCACGAGAAAGTATGGTTATATGATATATATTGGAAAGAGAAATTTAAAGTAATGGCTTTATATAAAGAAACTATTATGAAACTTTTTTTTTTAGAAACCTAAAATTTTGACATATTTGTTAGGTTTATTTGTTTTTATGATGAATATTTATAATACTCTCTAATTTTTATAATTCTAAAAGATAGAAAATTAATAGAATATATTTACTAAGCACATATTGTTGAGCCAAATTCTTTTGCTAAATATAAAAGTACAATAATGGAGATTTTTCTACAAAAATCAATATTTTCATTTTGTTGAATATATTTCTGAAATCATCTTAATATAATTACACATTTAAGGTGAAATGAGGAGTTTAGCTTTCACTGATCCATCTTATTGGAGTGAAAGTCTTTGGTTTAAACAAGATCTTAAAGGCTACACACATTAGAGTAGGCTTTTGATTGTTCTTGGCATAAAAACCTTATACAAATTCAAGAATTTATGAGATAATCTCTTACTACAATCTTTGACAAATCGTGAATTTGGGGCAATGACAATGTAGATGATACATCCCTCTTATTGCTCAAAGTGCATGGATATAACCACCCCCTAACCTATATGATGTTAATTGATTTTCTAAAGTATAGCATTCAAAGGCTTATTAGGAATAAGTGAAGAAAGAAGATAAGCTCAAGAAAGGGCATTAGTATCAACTATAGAATTCCTTAGTTAATGAACAACTTTAAAATTATATATTTGAATCTTTAGAGCATATTAAGTAGTACAACCAACCAAGTTCTTCTATAATCATCCTTTAACAATATCTGACAACAATGCAAGTATGCATGAAACTTCTTGAAACCCCAAATTACTGCTATACACTCTTCTATTGCAGAGTAGGTCACCTCCATTAATTATATAATGGGATGATGCTAATTAGGCATACTCGTGCTCTTTTGTATCAACACATCTCTAAAACCAACATTAATAACATCCATATGCAAGATGAAAGATCAAGTGTAATTAGGATACATTAAAATTGAAGGAGTCGTCAACACTTTTTTAAGATCCAAAATGCCTATATATAATCTTTAGATTAAACAAATGACAATGTTGATGACTTCAACAATGTATAAAAAACTAAAGAGACGACTCAAGAGATGATCTATTGGGGTTTAAATATAAAAAAAAAAAGTTTATGAATAAGAGTTTAAAGATTTTGGGATATTTGGGTTTTAATGTCCTTGAGTTTGAGTAATACTAAGCTAGATGACCTTTCGGGAAGTCCAAGTTTAGAAGCTCTAGCTAAAGTTAACTCAAGGGTAAAGTGTCAAGAGAGTTGAACTGAGATATTGCACATTTTCAAGGAAGTGTTGCATATTGTACTTCGGAGTAAAGTACTTTGGAAGATGATGAAGAACTTATATATACCAAATGGTGTATGGAAAGCAATTTTGAGAATATCCTTCTCAACTATCAGCACTTGCTAATACCCAAAAGTAAAATTTAACTTAGAATTCTTCTAAAATGATCCTTAGTACTTGAAAGCAAGATTCAATTTAGTGAACTAATAATGTAAACTTATGAATTTGGATTTCTTGGGAGGTCATTCATCCTAGTATTATTAAAACCCAAGGACATTTTGTAGCGCACGTGGTTTTGACCCTTTATCCTATGGTGATTTACCATAGGATAACACCACGAAGCGGAACCTAAACCCTCTTTGTGCCACGTGATAGATGCCACGTGTCACATGCCACATGTCCATGCCACGTGTCCATAGAAACCCGAGGTTCAGGGCCTTGGGCCACTGAACGAAGGAACGGTGCCAAACTCCCAAGCGTGGAGCCAAGGAGTGATGGAACCGGACCATGGAGCAACTCCCGAGCATACAGCCCAAGGAGCGAAGGGACAGGGGCCCAGAGCGACTTGGAATAGTCCTGGAGCAACCAGCATCCCAATGCCAAGACTAGCACGCAAAACAGAGCCAAACGGAGTCTGGCGCTATTTCGGCATACCGGTGGCCTAACGCGAGGATATGGGTACTCCACCAACTAACATGGAATGGAACTTGGGCTTAGACCCAAGCCGGACGCAGAACAAGGACAGGCACGCAAGCGGGAGCTAGACTATGCCTCAGGTTGGTCGGCCATGCCCAACCTACCCACTATCCCTACTATACATTTGGAACCCCCCATAGCCCCCCCCGTTGAGGAACACACGCTTTGGGCTTTCACCCCAAGCCTCCCTTAGTATCAGGAGTTAGTCTCTGGGACAAGCTTGAAACTTACTAAATACGGAATGTCCCTAGATTGCGAATTTGGACACGGGACGAACACCATTGTGTTCAGGCCGATCTCTACATTCTGTAGATATGCCAAATGAGCAAATTTGGACACTTTCCATAAATAGCATTTGGGACCGAAATGAGACTAACACAAAGGGCATGATAGCAAGGGTGTTTGGCAGACATGGTAAGCTATCATCTAGCGATATTGAGGGACCAATCTCAATACGCGAGGGTTCTTGTCAAGCCAGTGCAAGACAGAGCAAAAGAGAACTAACAAGCCGGGCCAAGTATGCTCAGCTAAATAGACACTTAGGAATTCCTTCCTTATGCTCATCCGGCCAAGTACAGATGCAAAGTCCAGTTTACTAACACTTGAACAAGAGGGGCCAATAAAGGGAACCAGCAGTACCGACCTCCTGCCATCGTGGCAGTAAGGTAAGAGTGTCCGTAAGGACTAGTCGACAGGTAACTTTCGATACCCAAAGTCACATGCGTGACACTCTCCCCCCCCTAGGGAAGATCGACGTCCTCGTCGATGCATACTCGAGTCTAGAATACCGCCAAGGAAACAACTCCAAAAAAAATTTCACGGTATTCACACTATGTGAGAAATGCATCAACTTAAATGAGTTAGGAGGCAACCTCTTTGTCTAACGCGGATGCGCTACCAGCTCAGACACCTTCCGGCCGTCACCGACAAGGAAATGACCAACGGAGTCAGCCACCCTTGCTGCTCTGGGAGTCACCCAGCTTACAAAAGTGTGATATGCCCCTGCCCGCAAGGACATAGAGAGAGAAGCCAGAGGCCCCAACCCTCCTGAGCAAAAAAACCAAACCCGTCGGTAAGGTTTAGATAGACTACTGTAAACAGGCAGTTAGAGTTGTTTACACGGTCACGCCCTTTTAACGGAATAAGGAACATCGACAGAGAGGCGGGTTATGTGACCAGTCGACAGTAGCTACCCCATGACTAGAGATTTCAACATGCACACGAAGTGCCGAAGCTAGTCTGCCTATTACTGGCCCAAACTCAAAGATCATAGATGGACATTATCAAAGTCAGAGACAATGATATCTTAGAGTCTTAATTATCAGTGAATAATCTTATATTAGAACACAAGAGTATTCCAAGGAAGTTATCATCCGATAAACTAGTAGTAGAGTATAAGAACCACCAAGATCATCATAATTGGTAAACATAGGAATCACCATCCAACAAAATTCAATAGCAAGTATATCATCAAGTAAACTCAATGATGAAACTTAACTACTGAAGATAGCAGACAGTAGGCCAACAACTTACTAGAGATAACTCAAAGAACACAAAATATCATTGACTGACAAACACAATGCTCACGAATGTATCACCCGAAGGAAATAACATCCAAATCTATCAAAACTAACTCGAGCAACAATCAACAGAAGAGAATGAATGCGGTAAGACCAACAAACACTCAGTCTTGCCAACTATCACAAAAGCCAATCTGAATAAATCCCAGCTAACAATACTAAGGAACTTAAGTTGCCTAAGCAAGTGTTAGCAACATCCTATTGATGTCTCAAACCCAATAGACCAATCCAAAGCAAACCACAAAGAACATGTGGTATTGCGAAAAGCCACAAGCCATCAAAGAGAACAACTAACCACCATAAAAAAATCATCAATCATTCTATCAATAAAGAGATGCATAATCATAGTTGAAGAAAGAATCTACCATTTTGAAGAATAGCAAATCATTCTATATCAACAACAATTGAGCAAAACTTTGACAAGGATAATCAACTATCCTAGATGACAGTCAATCATTACCAATGATTGCCAGATGCAAATACTAACTTCAATAGCGAAGCTAATGAGCTAAAATGCCTTCCCCAACAACTTCTAACCAATGGTCCACAAGCATAAAAACTCAAGGAACCAAAAGCTCAAAAAAGCCTATAGCCAAGTCTTTGCCTAATAATGATCACGAGTCTTGCATGAACTAACGTTAATGCTAAAAAGAAATCATGGTACAACCCACAATATCCTCTTCAACACTTCTATAAGCTAAACTTCATAATGCCAAAGCTAATGAAGAGTAGATTTGCATCAATCCAAAAGCCAAGTATAATGAAACTATGCTCAACAAGTGACCACCAAACGATCCTCCATGAATTCATCTATAACAAGACGTAACTCACTTCATAACAAGTACAAGAAGAATTATCAATGATCGATATATTTCAACTAAAATTCCATAAGGATTCAAATATTCCAATATCTATCACTAACTCTTCCACTTGTAAAGCTAGTATTATCCACGACTAAATCACTTTCAAGGAAAAGCCGAAGCTCAACCCCTACTAAATAATCTCGTCTAGAACACAACTAACTCAAACTTGCCACTTAGTTCATTTGAACGTCAACACAGTTGCGAATTAGCAAATGCACCAATGCCAATAACACAAAGCCATAGCCAAATCATCAATATTATCTTTATTGAGACTAATGAAACACAATATCAATCCTAAGGAGAGACATCTCATTTCACTCGAATCTCAACATCAACAATGTCAACGACAAAGCATCACTTCAATGCCATCAACACTAGAACAAAGCTAGAAGAAAGCATGAGTGTATCACCACTCAAAACTCTCTAGCAACCAAGCTAACCAAGGTCGAAGATACTTTAGTTAGTATCCAAGACCAATCCTTCAACATTACTCAGGTACAGATAACACTTCCTCAAGGAGTGAATCACCACATCCAAGACTCAATGAAATCCAACACCACGGACTAAATGCAACCAAATGACATCGACAGAAGTAGAGTTGACATGCCAACATGGAAAACCCATGTAAGTCTAACAACACGATCCTCCGCAACCCCATTCGGTAAAGCAAGGCCATCACCGCTAAATCATCATCGAGTGAAGCAAGTGTTAACAGTCCTTGAAAAAGTCTACAAGCGATCACTAGTCGCAAAGCAACCAACAATCACCTTTCAACTCGCCTTCACAAGACCCAAACACTAAACTCACGTCATCAAGTCATACACTTGTCTAACATGAACGTGATACCCCAAATATAAGATAAAAGTTCATAGACAAGCACAAACCAAATGACCACTCAAATCCAACTCAACCACAATAAGCTCACCAAAGCATTTAGCATATAGCTCTGAGCATGCCTTGAAGAGGCTAGCTCTACATGATCAACACTCAGCTGAAACTAAAGTGAAGACCATGAGATGGACTCATATCGGTACACAACCTTCTTATAGACAAAGCTATAGTACGGGTACCAACATCTCAAACTCAAACAACTAAGTTGAACATCACCATCCTTAGCCAAGGCGTAGGGCCACTAAGACCAAGTCAAGATCAGTGAGAGTTCACTACTCTCATAGAGTTAGGTAGCGAAATGCAAAGTGCAACTTGCCACCAAGCATAACGCTACAAAAGAAAGGCACAAGTGTCACTTTTCTAGAAAAGTGCAACGGCCACTTTTCTACACTAACTCCAGACTCTATTCAACTCAATTGCCTTAGCCCCAAAAGTTAGCATCCCTTTCGGGCCGCATCATACAAACTACTTACTAAGATCTAAGCCAACCGAAGTCAACTCCAACCCCTTCACTAGTTTGTATTGGCTTTCGAAAACGGAATGGTTTTCAGACAAAGTGATAACAGATCAGCCATTGGAAAAGTCTAAGAAAATTTGTAGAAAATTTCTATCCTAGAGAAAGAATGACTCTTAGTCCAAGAATGCAAACTTTCAAGACTCAACCAACTTCCTCCTACTTAACAACTTTCACATAGGCTCACCTCAACACAAATTCTCATGACCCATAGTATGCTTAAGCCTCGAACATCTTTCTGCCCATATATTCGATATCCAACACTGACATCCGCAAAATGCAAAATGAACATCTAAAGCTTGATCACGAAAACCACATCTTCAGATATCCATATTGCACTAACACTTTTCCTCAATCATTCTCAAGATCCAATATGAAGCCAAAACACTAACAAGAAAAATGACATGGAAAATCAAGTTCTAAGGAAAATTCCCCATCACTCGAATCAATAGTGTCACTTCCACTAACACAAATGTTAGCGATGTTAATGCCTCAACTACACACCTTCTCCATCTAACAATCTACTCCAAGTGCTGACAAGTCATAGCAAATGAATGCTACAACCCCTTTTCCAATACCTTATGGGCAAATCCTCAAGGAGTCAAGGAACCAACTTAAGCTTAGCATAATGGACCACCATCGAGAATCCAGTCAAAGCTACTACAATGCTACTTCGTGCAAGTAGACTAGCTTCACCATCAACCACTTTGGGGTTGATCATCATTTAACCAAGCAACTTCGTAAACACATTGCTCATTATCACATGGATATGATACAAAATCACAATGATTTGATCATCAATTGAGCAACACCACGAGCAACACCCATGTCATTACTTCAAAGGTTTATGTGAGCATCAAGTGCCAACTCAATTCGACAAAATGCAACATAAATGCCACACTCCACCAATAGAGATTTACAACACTGAACACCACCAACTTTTGTTCACAACACGGACAAGCTCATGCCACTCGTTTTTCGACCAAACTCAAAACTTAACCCAACACCAAGCCACTCAAGGAGCAATAGCAAGGTTCCCCGGAAAAGAATTGAGCATTGTAACCCAAGTCTTCCAATAGCGAGTTTAGACAAAATGGTTTAACGCTTCACCGCTATCCATCCCACAACTCACCATTGTAAAACCATCATCTCCAAGATGCATCAAGGTAAGGACTCTTGATTGCATAATATGAACACGAGCAATGAGTCACACTTCGTTGCAAATCATCTCTCCAAGAAGAGAAAATGATTTACGTGTTTGATCCTTCGTCCCTGATGACTCTCTTTTTCGGTCTCATCTTTGACTAAACCTCAAGCTTGCTTTCGCACTGCCTTCAGTCAAACCTAAGAAAAGTTTATGAGAGAGCATGACAATGATTACTTGAACCAATAGACTAATCCCTACAGTCTTAGTTGATCCACTTGTAATCATGCCTAGGAAGGATCCACTAGTGCCATGCTAAACAACTATGGACTAGCCTATTTGCTACTCATAGCAAACCCAGGGAAAGTTTGCTTTTACCCATGGTACATAGAACAACTCACGGAACCATTGGAACAACCCATGGAACGACCGATAGGCTAACATTAATCCTGCCAACTCAAAGTGTAACCTCGAGTTGCTAATGTGCCTCACACACGAGCCCAAGCGTAAACTAGTGCTAATGAAGCATCTCAAATCCATCCTATGAACCCAAGAGCAAGCTCACATCATAAGGTACAACAAGGTAACCAAATCCATACCCAAGGAACAATTGTGAACCCTTTGCACCAAACGTGTACCCACTCGGATCATCGTTTTCATCTCTGCGTATGCAACGAGACTAGTTGCCCAATCTCATTGAATAGTACTCGCTGAGACTCATCATCCTCTGATACCAAATGTAGCGCACGTGGTTTTGACCCTTTATCCTATGGTGATTTACCATAGGATAACACCATGAAGCGGAACCTAAACCCTCTTTGTGCCACGTGATAAATGCCATGTGTCACATGCCATGTGTCCATGCCACGTGTCCATAGAAACCCGAGGTTCAGGGCCTTGGGCCACTGAACGAAGGAACGGTGCCAAACTCCCAAGCGTGGAGCCAAGGAGTGATGGAACCGGACCACGGAGCAACTCCCGAGCATACAGCCCAAGGAGCGAAGGGACAGGGGCCCAGAGCGATTTGGAACAGTCCTGGAGCAACCAGCATCCCAATGCCAGGACTAGCACGCAAAACAGAGCCAAACGGAGTTTGGCGCTATTTCGGCATACCGGTGGCCTAACGCGAGGATATGGGTACTCCACCAACTAACATGGAATGGAACTTGGGCTTAGACCCAAGCCGGACGCAGAACAAGGACAAGCACGCAAGCGGGAGCTAAACTATGCCTCAGGTTGGTCGGCCATGCCCGACCTACCCACTATCCCTACTATACATTTGGAACCCCCCATAGCCCCCCCCCCCCTTGAGGAACACATGCTTTGGGCTTTCACCCCAAGCTTCCCTTAGTATCAGGAGTTAGTCTCTGGGACAAGCTTGAAACTTACTAAATACGGAATGTCCCTAGATTGCGAATTTGGACACGGGACGAACACCATTGTGTTCAGGCCGATCTCTACATTCCATAGATATGCCAAATAAGCTCTATTTCGTTAAAGTGGGATTTATTCAGTAAAATGGGACTAGGTACAAATTTTCAAGTATTTGAAAATGACGTGAAATTATATGTTTTTTGTCCAGGGGCTAGACATATCTGGGGCATGGTGACTAGCGCGGTGACTTTATGTCCAGACTGTGTCCATCTGGTTGTATAATAAATCTCATTGTCAAGGTGAACAAGCCGAATCTGAAGCTAAAGAAGAGCGATGGCATGCGCGCACACACTATTTGTTTGTTCATTGAGCGTGTGGTGAGCTTTCCAAGATGAACGTCATTCCTATTAGCCAGACATATAACTTAATGGTGAGAACATTTAGATATTATTCAATGTTATCTTTTTCTAACGAATCTAATTGTGAAGGTGTAGCAAGAGGCATTGCTAGTCTGGAGAAGTCATTTAACTCATTTGACCCTTAGTGTATTTTCATGAAACTAAATAACATTCATATTATTAAGGAATTTCTCTAGTACCTTTTTTTTACGACATAGAGGCTTGCATTTCTTTCAAAGGTGATTTAGTAAAAGGCCTGAGGGCACATGCCATTCTATTTCTCAGACCGGTATTAAGATATACTAGTGCAAAGGGAAAAAGGTATTTGGTGATCAAGTAAATGGCATGAGGGCACACGCCATTATAAGCCTAAGCGCTAGTAGACACCTCCTTTTTGGTACTCTCAGCGGTACTATCATCCTTCTCCGGGTCAGTTGTTTTGCTTTGGATTGTTGTCTCTGACGTTACTGGGGCGTTCTCGATAGTTGTTAATGTTGCCGTTTGTTCAGAAAAATGATCACCTGGAGTATAGTACGGGGAGTTTGGAAGACTTATATATTCTACATCTTCACCTATCTCCTTCTCCGTCTCCTTTTCTGCCTCACTTACAGATTTTGTGCTTGCTATGAGAACGCTCTTCACCCTAAAATATGGAGTTTGTTGTGTTATAAAAGGAAACCAACACACATGCTGCAAGGGAATGATGGTACATAAAGCACGTAAGCCCACAATATGGGTTTATGTGCCATTAATATGGGCCACATGCCATATTATTAGATTTATGCACGTGTGATTGGTAAATGCATATGTCACATCATCTTTGTTTTACCTCACACACTATATCAGGCCTAATGAACCATATCACATGTGCGCACATGCTATATATATGGAGAAGTATTATGCAAGGATAGAAAAATTCAATGCATGATTGTGGAGAGCAATGGCATGAAGCCACATGCTAAATAACATTTTAGAGAAAGAATTAAAATAAAAGTATGCAAACAGTACTGAGTGGACCAAGACTTAGAAGTGCATAATTGAATGAGGTATTTCTAATAAATATTTCACTCACCTCATATAGGAATGGCTACCACTCTCAAATGGCGTATCACCTCATGCCATCACCTCGCAATTTGTTATAACAATCCGATGAATTCATATTCGGCTTGTTCACCTTAAACTTTAAGTAAGATTTGCTAGAACAACTAAGAATTTATACTTGTTATTTGTATCATCTCACCTAGGAATGGCGTAAGGCCACATGCCATCACGCCTCCTCTGATTTAGATTCGGATTGTTCACCTTGAAATAAAATACATTAGAAACTTAGTAAAGGAATATTAATGAATCTCACCTTGAACCCGGGTTATAAATGCTCTTGCTGCATCTCTTGCATGGTCTGGCAAGGTGATGGTGGCACTCTGCTTCCGCATCCAACCATGCACAACATTATCCACCGATATGCTCATGCTGGGATCCCTTGGATTCAGCACCCATCTCTTTTCTAGGCAATCCTTCGTATATCCGGAACTTGGCTTGAACCACTCCACAGTTACATTGAAGGAGTTAGTTTCCGCATCCTCCTCTGCATCAGTGATGCAGTGCCCCACCCATATCATTTGTTTTTTATTACTGGGTCTGACAAGCACGACCATTCCTTTGCAGACCTGTACTGGATTGAATGCTGAATCCGGCTTCTTGTTCCTCGGCCCACAATAGTGATCCTCAACATCGTTATCTGTCACTGCATTTCCAGAGGACATTGTTCCGCTACTATCTGGTGCTCTGGGTTCTGGCCAAAAGGACTCTTCCAATTCTTCATATACAACCGGCCCATTTTGGATAGCAGATATAATCTTCTCCCAGTATTCGAGCAAAGGCTTGCACCTTTGAAAATAGGATTCTCCACCAAACACCAACCCCCTCTTCCAGAAGGCAATATGCTGTCTAATCCCGGCCACTATACTTTCCTGGTCTTTGAGTCCATCCGGGTGCATCGGCCGTGGGGAACCCTGAGGAATCATAGGTTCCCCAGTTATGGGATCTCTCTTGAAGAGTTCAATGCCGTCCACTGGCAGCCACACTGTGTCCCATTCTCTCATCTTGTACCTCATTACTGGAGCACCGTCACACATGCTGAAATGAAACTGAAGAGGCTTGGAGTGGCCAATCAGCGTTTCGGATCCGTCCCTGATGTAGCCTCTTACAAACCCCTTAAAGTCTGGAACCTCTGTCAGAAGTGCAGCTTCAACAGTGCCTTTGATGCAATTTTGGAATTCATCGTAGAGTTGTGGGAGGGTGAGGACATTGGATCGCCGGAGGGACTCTGCCAGGTGACTGAACATGGCATCGACGTCTTCATGAGTGTGCCCAACCATGAGAAAGCCAAGTGTAACCGTTTCAAATATGCCTTTGGCAACAAGCATCGCCAAGTACGCGAAGACGTACATGTTTTTGTTCTCACTGCCAGCATTGTCTGTTTGGAGCAGAAGATGGGGTGGAAGGCCACATCGGCCGCAAGAACTTCCTTGAGATTCTGCTTCGTTTGGATGAGGCTGTGCATTCACCGGGCGACCAGCCTCGTCGGAATGGCATGAGGCCTCACGTGATAACCCTACAATCTGACGGCCAACATATTCACTGGGATGGCATGGGGCCCCACGCGATACTGCAAGCCTTTGCTCCTCCTCCAGCTGAACCCTGTATGGGGTTCGATTGACAAGGGCCTTATGCAAGGGTTGGCCGTTCAGCTCAGTCTGCGCACTTTGCAGAAACCTTAAGTGTTTTGCTAGGGACGCAATCATCATGTTTGCACCCCCGCCACCCCATAGAGGTACAAAGAAGTTCCCATAGTTCTGGGCACCATGCCCATGAGCGATTATGCCAAACAGAGACACAGGCAGCTGCATGGATGAAGAGATTGCCTTGGGGGCAGGATTGAGTCAAGGTAAGCACGTCTTTTTCTGGTCCATTTTGTCGTGGATGATGCAGAGGTAAGAGTCAGGTCTCTCCATGGAGAGAATCCTATTATGATAATATGCAGTCCTGCAGCTTCTCTGCTCGATGTTGTGGTCGAGCCGCCTTCTAACCAACGTCTCTCGCTCTTGAGCGCTGCAAGAATTCTTCGACAAAGCCATTTTGATAGCAGTGCACTCGTCACACTTTGAAAAGCTGGAGTACTTTCCTATACTCACATCCCTGAACCTGTTGCTCCACAATCTACTAAATCTAGATTGGCTTAGCTTCCTGTAGCCATTACTCTGGAGTTCCCGATTCACATCTTCCAATATGGCCCCCTTGGTATACATGGAAGGGAGAACTCGTTGGGTGTCTCGTGTTCCATCTTCCAAGAGGCGGGTTTTATGTGGTTGTTGCTCGCTACATGTCTCGACAAACTTCTTGAAGATTGCCTTTCCATATACAACATGACCCCTGGTTTTGTGCGTACCGTCGTTCCCATGGACTGCCTGTTGAACCCTTTGTTCCTCGAACTCAGTTTTGATTCTGTAGAATGTGGTTCGAGGGACTCCATAAATGATTCTCCATGCCTTCATGCAGACCAAACCCCTCTGGAAGACCATGCCCCCCACCTGATGTTCTGAAGCATCAACAGATGACCGTAATGCCTCATACACAAAATTGCGAGCTGCCTTCCAGGACAATGTCTTGTATCTTGCTCTCTCCTCTTCAATAGCATCCCAATCAGCATGTTGACAGCACCTCCTCTTGCAACAAGCAACTGTCGAGACCATTCGAACCTCCATCGCCATTTTCTGCCTTTTCGGTTCGTTGCTCAGATCCCTTTGGCTGCGCTTTAGGAAGGTGTACTTTCTTTTCCCATGAAGAGATGTTCTGTCATCAGTTGTAGTGGTGTTTGATTGTGAATCCTTCACATTCTCAAACACTAAGTGCCTCAATTTCCACCGCACAATGCTTCCAATAGTCAGACTGTTTTCTTCTGTGTCAACAACCTCTAAAATCGCAACTCCAATATCATCCCAGCCCAATTCTTGATTAGCAACCGCATCTCTTGGATCAACAACTGTGGCTACCACCTCCCCCTCGGGGTTGTTTAGAAACACCTTCGCCTGAATCCATGTAGCACGGTTCTTAAGATCCACGGAGGGAACATGCGTCGCACTTGCGCTGTCCCCAACATCTGCTTTCTTCTGAAGATTTTTCAAGGCAACAACAACATTTACCCCGACGACCATCTCTCCTCGTTCAATAGCGACCACATTCCCATCGAAGACAGTCTCTACTGATACAGCAGCATTGCCTTCCCCAAGCCTTTGATAGTGTATAACAAAGTTCCGATCCATAGACACAAGGGTCCCTTTTGCAACTCTCTTCCCACCATTCAAAATGTAAACCTTTTCCCCAACCCTGAAGGCCATTCTGAAAGTGCAAAAAAGAAGTTAAGACTATACAAAAAATGATTGGAGAATGGCCTAAATCATAACATATCAAACAACCTCAATAGCATGAGGCCACATGCCATTATTCAAACATGCTATTGACACCCACGTGAAATTTCGCATTCACAAAATTGGCATGAGGCTTCATGCCATCTTGATATACACACAGCTGCAGGCAAGTAAAAACATACATGACAATACGCTAGCCATGAAATTGCAAGGGCCCAAGATGGCATGTGGCCTCATGCCATTTTTAAATGTGGTCCTAAGCCATTCCATGGTGAACATACCAGGAAGCACAAGTGCCGAATATCAAGAGGAAGCGGTAGCCACACCAAAGACAGTGCCGCTCGCAACACCGCAACTACTCGTAGCGCCGCTCGCAACAGCGCAACTGCTCATAGCGCCGCTCGCACAAACTGCCACTCGCATAAACTGCCGCTCACAATGGCGCTCGCAATGCCGCAACCGCTCGTAGACGCATAAACCACAGCTCACAACGCCGCTTACACAAGCAGCGCTCATTGCGCTCAGCGGAACCAAGAACACGGCGCACAAAAATGATAGACCTAGGAATGAGTTTGAGAATTCAAAAATAACACACGCTTGAACGTCACATCAAATCCTTTGACAAACCAGATCTTATGACTCCTCTGATAAATTTCAAACTGAGTAGCTTCTAGACTTTGCTGTCGGAGGTTGAACTTTGTCACATCATGTCCTTGCCTCGATCCAGCTGTGCCATGTCAGTGATTCGAACTTTGCCATGCCATGTCAGCGATCCACGCCAAGATTATTCGCCGTGTAAAGGAATAATTATGCTGTGTGTGTACGTCCATTTATGGCAATATAAGGCCACACGCCATTCAAAGAATAATGCTAGTCGAGCATTTTTTGGTGCATTTTTGGGTTCAAAATTGCATGAGCCCACACGCTATAAAGTTTACCTGTACCAAAAATAGAAACAGCTTTATTTACTTGGGAATTTAAGTGGTTGAGGCATTTTTAAACTTACAAACACATGCCCTACTTACATTCCTTTAGTTGCTTAAAATTCAAAAATATTATAAACCTTTTTTTTTGCATTTTCAATGTTTTCAATTATGGTTTTTGATTTTCGCAGGACCAGCCTAGTAATCTATTTGCATCCCGTCATGTTTATAGCTAGCTTTCGTTTGTCCCCTTCGCTAGCCTGAGATACATCTACTCGGCATCTGCCTCTTACAGCATTTGCCCAGAGAGGGCATCTTTCTTCACGCAGCATTTGCCACATGTTTAGGGTTTAGGGTTTAGGGTTTAGCAATTCAGTAGCTTGATAAACATGCAAATACAAAACTTGATGCAAAATCCTTTGATATGTCATAATGCCCCTAGGACCATAAACACATTTCAATAGAGAGGGTCCTTTCATTTCATAACTCCTTACGTAGATCTTAGTGAAACCAGAGTTAGTGAAGTTAGTTTCTTGTGATCCCACATCTGATTGTGATGTCCCTTTGCAGTGTCGATGGAAAGGTCAATGCACACCAAACTGTAAAATCTTGGAGCAAAATAACGGTCAGATCTATGGCAAATGCCCCTGAAACATTGTAAGGCTCGTGTGATCTCATGTGGTGTCCGATCGAGATGCTTCTTTGCAGGGTCATCAAGAAAGACATTGTATACCATTCTGTAAAATCTAGTTGCGATCTAACGGTTGGATCTCCAGAAAACTCAAAAAAATCTCACACGTGTCAGAATATCCTAGGAATATACTCCTATGTGACCCTGAAAATGGCATGTGGCCCCACGCCATTCAAGAGATAACGCCAGATGACGCCGAGAATTTTTTGGTGCATTTTTTGGGTTCAAAATTGCATGAGCCCACACGCTATAAAGTTTATCTTTGCCAAATAGAGAAAAGTTTATCTGTGTCATGTGAGGTAGTTACAGTCCTTTGTGCTCGGCATCTGCCTCTTGCAGCATTTGTACTGAAAGGGAATTTTTCTCCATTCAGCATTTGGCCCTGAAAATGGCATGCGCCCACACGCCATTCAAGGAATAACGCTACAGGATGCCTGGATTTTTGGGTTTAAAATGTTTAGGGTTTTTTGGGTTTTTTCAAAATATTTTGGGTCCAACGTTTTTTGGGTTTCTTTGGTTCAAAATTGCATGAGCCCACACGCTATAATATTGATTTGAGAGAAAAATAGAAACAGATAGAATTTCTTTATTTAGCTGAACATCTGGCATTTTTGGAAATACAAGATGCTTTGGAATATCCAATCATGCATGGTATAAATATAGCGAGGGTATTAAATGATATCCCAATCATGATCTTTCTTTTGGATTTTGCATGCATGTAGTCCGAGGAATGATGACGTTGCGGATTTCTTTTGGATTTTGCGTGCTTGCATGCGCGCGGCAATCCAGAAATTAATGGTGGCGCCCAAGTCCGAGGAATGATGACGTGGCGGGATTACCAACCGTTGTGACATTTTGCGCGTGTGAGGTTAGGTTTTGCATTTTGCTTCGTACTCGCGCTCGCACACTCGCGCTCGCGCTTGCATCGCGCTCCCACTCGCGATCACGTTCACATTCGCGCTCATCTACCTTCTCTACAGGTTTCTCGTGTGCATCGGTGTCCACTCGCGCTTGCATCACACTCGCGCTCGCATCGCGCTCATGTGCATCGGCGTCCACTTCAAGACACACCCAGTTTGTAACTTTGCCGCCAACTCCGCCGCCCACTCCGCCACCCACACGCAGCCCACTTGGCGTCCTGGGAGATTTCAGTGCCACTCTCCAACTGTTAAGTGGCAGAGTAGCCTTGCTGCTACGATCCGCTGCACACACAGTGCACATTCGCCAGCGAGTCTGGCCTCGATTGTCACGCCTCCATTCGGCTTCAAATGGTAAGTCTTTTAGGCCAAGTAGAAAATGGCATGAGGCCACATGTCATTCAGTAGCAACATTGGCATGCACCGATTGGGCTCTCGAGTGCAGTCCGGTTACAGATGGTGTGTAGCCTCACACCATCTTAGGATGCAGCCTCAAAACATCTGATGCAGTGGTGAATGGCGTGTGGCCTCACGTTATTTCCAGCTGCTAGCTTTTCATCTGTCAGCTCTAATTGTTGTGCATTTCTGAACAGGCGAGGAATTGCGTTCTTCTTCCAGCCACTGTCAATGTGGATGCAGAGAAGGGGGAGGAGCTCACCAGTTGGACTTTTGGGATGGAAGGCGAGGATCTGAGGCTGTACAACACAGATGGTGGGAGAAAAGAATGCATGGGGATCCTCATCCAAGTGACAGACACTCCATGCAGTTCCATGCAAGAATATGGACTGGCACTTGTGGTAGAGACAGCGTCCGCCTTCAAGATCCACCTTGCACATCCTAGCGGCTTCCTGGAGGGGGGTAGCGGCTATGAGGAATTCCTAGAGGGAACTAGGGAGAGGTTGTCCAGGAGGCCCACAATTTCAAAGACGCTGCGGGTCTATGAAGATCACATGGAATCCACAGACCTCACCTACGGCGATGTTCAAAAACTATATTCCAACATTGAGCCGTTGAGAGTGCCTCCAGTTCGCGAAGCGAAGGGGAAGGGGGTCGATCTGGAAACTACCCCGAAGCAGAAAAGGGTGGTCAAGCTCAAGCCGACGTCCGACTCTCTTGCTCCAAAAAAGAAGCTACTCGGTGATGCCATTGCCTCGGGTTCGAACACTACACCCACCAAAAAGAAGAGCCGCAAAGAGCAGAAAGAGCAAGAAGAGGCAGCAAAAATCGTCGCAGATAATAGTACTTGTTATTATTTCAACAAAGTATATACAATCGACGTGAGCCGTATCGACATCCAAAGCAAATACAACCACAAGCTAGTATCTGATGAGTGGGTGGAGAAACTGAAGCAGAAGATGCTGGCAAGTCCAGTAACACCCGATATCACAGACGTGATCCCCTACTACCGAACAATGAAGGGCGAGACGAGGTTTCCAGACTTGATCAATAGGAAGGTGTTGGACGATCAGAACATCCGGTTCTATGCCGTCTCCGGGCAGCATTCTAGCTTGGTGATGCAAGAAATAGTTGTGGATATTATGGTGGGCGAGGAGGTGAAGAAAGTCTTCAAGACAAGAGTTGTCCGCCTGATAAAAGGCAACTCGCCCCTCCGATCTATCATATCCATCTCCCACGCGCAGAATGTCAAGCAAGAAACGTGCTACAAATCGGGTCTGCACGAGACATTGGCACGAACACGGAAGCTCTGGGTTCAACTGAAGAAGCCACAAAAACCAGGACAAGGACGTGCACTAGCAACTAGCGCCTGGCAGGTAAGCCTCGTTGCATGTGGCATAGCATGTGGCCTCACGCCATTTCCATTGCAGGAATTCTCGAGTCTTCTCTCGAAAACACTGGGGGTCAATGATACACTCAGCATCCATAACATTCTACTCGCGACAAAAGTTGTTTTTGACAAATGGGTAGATGTGCTGAGGAGGTACCATGACGGGGAGTTGCTAAACTCAATGGGTGTGGAGGACGGCCGGAAGCCCAATGATTTGAAGCTCAACGCCTTGCGTTTCTCGCGGTCTCTAGACGACGACGACCTTCTGACAGTGGCTAATGCTCTTCTACGTGGTGAGGTAGTCTTCAACAAGACCAAAATGACTCCCGGCCATATTGTGACATACGAGGACTTGTGCACGACTCTGAGAGCTCGTGCGCTATTGAAGGATTGGATCTTCGAGCAAATGGCCGTGGAGAGGGTGAGCATCGACACCACGCAAGAGATGATGGAAGAGCTGGAGTTGTCAAATGAAGACATCGACGACTACGTGAAGGGGGCCCCCAAGTTCATCGATCTGCTGCGGGATGCCACGAAAAGTAAAGCTGAGAAGTTGGATCAGTATCCAAATTTCATTAAGAGGGATGTCGACCGCCGGCTTCAGAAACAGCTCAACCCCGCAACAGAGGCCTATCGAGAACCTTACCGGGTATACGTGAATTCGGATGAGGATCAAAGGTGGAGGAGCATCGTTTCCCGCAGAGATGAGCAGGTCAAGAACATCTTTTGTGTGATGGACTTCACAAACGAGGAGATCACTCATGCAGACGAAGTCAGCTCCATCATTGACTTAATGGTGGGACTTGCGGAGGTGGAATCTTCAGTCCACTATATGATCTACGACTCCGAATCCTATCACAAGTTCTGGAAGGCTTTGAACGAGGTGAAGGCTCGGTTGAAAGGCAAGGAGATGCAGGAGATCCATGGGATAATGGCTAAGAAGAAGATACCGACGAATGTCCGCATCTTCACACTCGCCCTTGTTATTGGTCCTGCAGCAGAGTGGGACTGGAGTGACTTCCCAGCTTCGTTTGATAAGGCCGATCGAATTGATCTGAGGGAGGTCAATTTACCCGTGCCTGAGGAATTGAAGACGGCTATGGAGCTTTCGAATCCAGAGAAAGCTCCAGGTGCAGCATGGGAAATGCTCAGCTGGGTCTTCAACGCAATAGCACCTGCTTCCGACTCCAAGGGCAAATGCGTTGTCGAGTACAACTGCGGCGGACTATTCTTTCGAGCCGCACTACTCAAGGGTGTCCCGTGTGTTGCGGTGACAAACTCCATTGAAGAGGTGACTTCAATGAAGCATATAATTACAGTTGCCAAAGAAAAACAGTATCTTCTCTGCGAACCTGGTGAGTACGCACTTTAAGTTTAAATGTTATCTCACAAGCTCCGTATGCAGGAGCGTGGCCACCCCCAGATGCTGAAACGGCGTTAACAGCTACTGTTGGGCCGAGCTCACAACCTGCACAAGGTAAGGTCACGTGAGGCCTCACGCCATTTTGATTATCGATCGTTGTGAATATTCAGACATGAGGACTGAAAAGCGCACTGGTGGCGCGTCGAAGAAGGACAAACAGACAAGCAATAGGAAAAAAGGAGGTACAAATTATATTTGCAATGGCGTGTGGTCTCATGCCATTCCTTGCAGGAGACACTTCTTCAAAGGCAAAACAGGCAAGCACCAGCCAAGCTCAAACTGACAGTGGTCATAAAAAGTGAAAGCACGTTGGACAGTCGTTGGGATCAGAGGCGTTTGATTCGAAAAGGAAGAAGGGCAACGAAAAGATGATAAGTAATGCCTCGCGGTCACCACCTCCTGACTCAGATTCCTATGGCGGACTCCCCTTCCCCAATCTCAATGGAGAGGTACAATGGAAGAGGGATGTTTTTCAAGTCAGGGCCACATTTTTCTCATCTCGTCGTCTTCGAAGGGTGCAAGAACGTGCAGAAACCATGTTAAGACAGTCGGGTGAGGATACGGTCCTAGGTCACGCACTAAAATAGGCTATGGATGTCTTGTATTTTGAGATGGAGACTCGGCCAGATGATTTTCCCAAGATGGTCCTGGAAGAACAAGCCATCCAGCCTGAGCAGCCTATGGAAGAAATGCAGGAGGGGGATGAGGAGCCAGAGAAAGATAATGAGCAAGAAGAGCAGAAGGACAAAGAGGAGGACAAAGAAGAGGAGGACGAAGAAGAGGAGGACGAAGAGGACTTGGATGGTCCTCACAATGGTGACGATCACAATAACGATGACGACGATAATGACGACGATGGCCAGCCTGAGGTGGCCAAAGAGCAGCGGAGGAAGGTCATACAAGACAAACCATCAGGTAAATAATAGTACATCCATTCCTAACCTTTTACCATTTCTAACATTGTCCATGTAGGTCGCAAAGCAAATGGTAAGTAGAGATTATTCAGTTGAATTAAGATACAAACTCTAGCCTTTAGTGTCGAGGAAGGATAGTGCCAAGCAAGGGTCGAAACGTATGTCCAATCCTTCAGAATCAGCAGTGCGCCCAAGTGATATCGGTCCTAGTTCCTCAATAGCAGTTGATGGTAAATACAGTATAGTCGATTCAATGTGCTAATGAGTTTGTTTTTAGTAGCCAGTAGGGAGGATACCATCTCAATCGAAGGGAGATATTTGGACATGCATATGGATCCGCCAGTGGACTCTACTTGCCTGCAAGAGTCATCAGAGCTGGTGGAGGCTACTATCCATATCAACGCCAAGCAAGCTGACCACACTCCACTTGATGCTGCCCATACCACTGAGTCAATCTTGTCCACGTATCCAACTGACGGTGACCAGGCGCCATTAGACCCGCATGAGGCCGCCCCAGCCGCCGAGCCGGTCGTATCCTCATTTCCAACGGACTCAACGTGTGCCCAATCGTCTGACTACGCGCCGTTGGAACCTCCCTACACTGCCCCTGCTGCCTGTTCGGTCATGTCCACTTTGCCAACGGAGGCACCAACTGAAATGGCGTGTGATCACACGCCATCGGAACCACCCCATGCCACTGTTGAGCCAGTTGTACCAGAGTCTACAGCTGAAATGGCATGTGCCCACACGCCATCGGATGCGATTGACCCCACATTGCAGAGGAGAGTATTTCCGCCCTTCACGTTTCCTCGACCAAAACCCTCTCAACGACCATCGGGAGCACCATTCGCTAATATTGTAGATGGTAAAATTGACTTGTACCATTTTTTATGCTGACGCATTTCATTTCAGAGTCACGGCGAAGGTACTGTATCGTTTTTGATCTGAATGGTGTCCTTTTCTCCCATGAGCGTGGCTCGTCCTCGAATGTCACTGCACCCTCCAAAGCTTGCGGTCGCAAGTTGGTCAAAAGAGACAGATTCACATTAATCACACGGGAGAAACTGTGGGATCTAATAATGACCATGCGACACTTAAAACAGAGGGCCGGGTTCAATTTGCAATTGGGAGTTTGGACATCCATGATGCGCCACAATGCATTAACGTTGCTACAGATGATGCACGATCAGACGCGAGTAATATTACCATTTGACTTTCTCCTAACGCAAGAGGATTGCTTGACTATGGTCCATGTGAGGGGTAGCAAGCCCATCTTTGTCAAGCCAGAGGCTGTAGTGATGAACCGGACTGCTAGGTCAAGTGAAATCCTCATCATTGATGACTCGCCGATTAAAACTGCAGCGAACACGCACACATATGCAGTGCACCCCATCTCTTGTAGTATGGAAACTAGGGAGAAGAAACCGTATGTTCTGGGGGACCTTGCAGAACGGCTTGGAGCGATGGTGATAGAGAACCGGCCAGTCCAGGAGGTGGCTGCAGAAATCAACCAAATGGCAGATGGAACGGTATATCAGAAGCCATTTGATCGGACAGACACCAGTCATCATTTATGGCATGTATATTGTCTAGCCAAGCACTATCCGCATCTCCATAATCTGCTCAACCGGATGGGTTCTTCGACCACTGAACATGAGCATGGACATATTAGAGAAGAGATGGCATTACTATTGGGTTTAAATCCTGATAGTGTGGAGAGTGATGAAATTCCAAGATTATTGTATAGGCGTTGGAGGCAAAAAATAACAGTCTGAGATGGCATGTATTTATTTAAAAATGTAACTTATTATGGCATGGGGTTCCATGCCATTGTATTAATATTAAAAGACAATTCTTTGAGAGGATTTGCATTATACTAGAAGTGTTATAGCATGTTATTGGAAGTCTACGAAGTTGTTTTATTAATAAGGGGAAAGTAAAGATTGAATGGGGACTTGGGCTCCACCTAGACTCGGAGCAACTGAGCCAATATTAAAAGGATGGAAAGAAATTGGACGACGATGACAAGGAGAAGAGAGAGGTGAAGCAGTGGCAGGGGGAGGAGAAGTGATTGAGTAGACATTTCCTTGTTTAAAATAAAATGGCATGTGCCTCAATGCAGTTGAATTTTGTTATATTTATATACTATATAAAGGTTTGGAAACCTTATTTTACAAGTGGGATAATGACAATTCCCACTTTAACGAAATAGAGCTTAAATGAGCAAATCTGGACACTTTCCATAAATAGCATTTGGGACCGAAATGAGACTAACACAAAGGGCATGATAGCGAGGGTGTTTGGCAGACACGGTAAGCTATCATCTAGCGATATTGAGGGACCAAATCTCAATACGCGAGGGTTCTTGTCAAGCCAGTGCAAGACAGAGCAAAAGAGAACTAACAAGCCGGGCCAAGTATGCTCAGCTAAATAGACACTTAGGAATTCCTTCCTTATGCTCATCCGGCCAAGTACAGATGCAAAGTCCAGTTTACTAACACTTGAACAAGAGGGGCCAATAAAGGGAACCAGCAGTACCGACCTCCTGCCATCGTGGCAGTAAGGTAAGAGTGTCCGTAAGGACTAGTCGACAGGTAACTTTCGATACCCAAAGTCACATGCGTGACACTCTCCCCCCCTAGGGAAGATTGACGTCCTCGTCGATGCATATTCGAGTCTAGAATACCGCCAAGGAAACAACTCCAAAAAAACGTTCACAGTATTCACACTATGTGAGAAATGCATCAACTTAAATGAGTTAGGAGGCAACCTCTTTGTCTAACGCGGATGCGCTACCAGCTCAGACACCTTCCTTCTCCAACATTTTGTAAACTCTTGAATTTAGATTTCCCAAAAGGTCATTAAACCCAGTACTATTCAAACTCAAGTATCCCAAGACATTTAACCGATTGGAAAAAGGCATGCACTCTTGTTTATGAGCCCTTTCCTTTTATATTTGAACTCATATAGATTATCTCTTGAGTCTTTCTTTTTGGTTATTTACACATCTCTTTGACATTTTTATATAAAATTTTGATCTTCTTTGGTGATTGATACTAAATTGGAACCATTAGACAAGCAAACCCAGTTGGAATAGGATGGTATGTTGCTATCTTAGCCCCAAATGACAGATTAAAGTCAAAGAGATTAATATACTCTTTCTTGAGTCAGTTAACTGCCACAACATAAAAATTGTATAAAGGATTTAGAGAGTACAAAGGAAATACAATGTAAGACACAAATCCCTAAGCCCCAAAGTGGAGCCAAAAGTGTGTTATATGGTAATGGTCGAAATAGAAGTCCAATAAGTATAACACACTAGGACCAAAAGCTCCAACCTGAAAAGGCGAGAGTGGGAGTGAAACTCTAAACGAAGTGCTCGAGGAATGAGCACGAAGCAATTGATGAATGAGTCTCTAAAAAGGGACACGAGAAGGACAAACACATGGCAAGTGTTGGGACCGAGTTTGAGAAGGAGTCTAAAAAGGAGTTTGAGATAGAGTCTAAGATGGAGTTCGAGAAGGCATTTGAGAAGGAGTTTGAGATGGAGACCAAAACCAAGACCAAGACTAGGACCGAAACCAAGACCAAGACTAGGACCAAGACCGGGACCGAAACCGAGACTAAAACTATGGTCAAGACTGAGTTCGTGATCAAGACTAAGTCCGAGTTTGAGACTAAGTTTGAGTCCAAGGCTGAGGGTGAAAGCCCAAAGTGATCGTCTCCCAAACCCTAGAAGGTTTAGTAAGCTCCAAAAGGATAGTAGGGAGTTTGATTAGGAAAGACCAGTGTGACCAAGGAAGGCTATATACCTATATGGTGGGTGATGATATAACCACTAAGGAGTCCAATGCTAGGGTGAACATGAATAGACAAGTGAGGTAATTTAGTGAAGTGTTCAAGGGTTAACTCTAACTCCCCTAGGAGATCTAATAGTCAATGCTCCCAATCTAAATATGGGTGGCACTACCTACTTGGATACATGGTGTGGCTTATCGGAACCTCACTCTAGCCATATGACTAGGGCACCCAAAGACATAAGGTGGGGAGAGTACCCATGAGGCTTGCGTTTGGCCGTGGTGTTTTGAAATGTTACCCTAAAGTCCTAGATTGTGGAAAAGAAGTTTTGCGTAGTGACCAAGGACACGTGGCAAGGAAGTCCCAAAGATCAATAGGACTTAGTGGTCGGGCCTTTGGGCCCTAACCTAGTGGCAGTGTTGGTGAGCACAGTCATGGACGGAAAGGGATTTAGTGGGGACCGAAGAAGGGATATTGAGGAAGGGTGTTCTTTATGTCTCTAGACATTCTAAGAATGCTAAGGTATGGTCATGGGATAACCACTCATGAATAAATAGCCTAGTTTTTGGGAGACAAGACTATGGTACAGGTGGTTTTGGACTACTCATGAAACAAAGGTAAATGGACATAGCTTTAGTGTAACAGGTTAATATGTCAGTGGTATCTTTGGGTGTCTGTCGTGGGATTGGACATGTAGAGCATTTGGACAAAGTGTAAAGGCTAAGGGGCATAGATGCCATTCACGGGGCTAGCATGTTTCTAAGTCGGGACAAAGGTTATAAGTGAGACTCTTCCAAGTGGTCAAAGATATAGTTAAATGACTAAAGTAGAATGGAAAATTTAGTTGCTTATAACTTGGTATCCTTAGTCTGACTCTTATTAGTAGTCAAATATATCACCACTTGATATTGGCATCGGAATGTCCTAGGAGTGGGTCTATCTTTAAGGAGTAGTATGTCGAGACTCTCCACTTGAGTTCGTATATGAACATGTAAGTAATATAGTGGATAGAAAGGGACCAATAAGGGAACGACTTTGGGATCTTGAAAACAGTAGAAGGTTTTTCTCAGAAAGTAGAGGATGTAATCCATATAAACATTTGACTTAGCAAATTAGTTAATATGGTTGTGGTAAACAACTATAGTTGGGATCATAGAAAAAATAAAAAGTCCGAGATAATAAAGAAGTCATAGAATTATCCTTATATAGTTAAAGATGGTGCTCATGAATTTGAGACAAGAGTTAATGACCGTGAGAAGTCAAATATGGATAAGGATATATGCTTTTGAAATGGTAGCTAGGGCTACCTTTAATAAAGGTCAGAATCACTTAAGGAATTGAGGGGTGTACTCAAAGGATGAATTTGTATTCTCATCATATGGAAAGATAGGTTTAATGTGCAAAAGTAATTTATGTAGAATAAAGGATAATCAAGTATTGGAGTAATACTTGCAAAAATGGTCCTTGTGAATATAAAAAGTTGTGTTTAAGTGTGATGACACCTCAAAGGAAGCTAGGAGGCTAGGACCTTACGGGATGTTAAATTAACAAAGTCCAAAAACCAAATGACTTAGTAAAGTTAAAGGATGGTTTTTAAGGCTTAGAGGCATCTCATTTAGATGGAGGAAATATGAGAATAATAAGTATCTTATTGTGGTAGAACGTGCTATACTAAAATTGTGGAAAAGTATTTATGGAAGAAAGCAACTTTAGCGAGGAGTTGTGTGTGAACACTGTGTTGTAGTGTTAATCAATAGTTGGCATAAGAAACAATTACAATTGTCTTAATAAAAACTTAAATATAAGTGGGAAGTGTTGTGAGGGTAGGCTTATAGAACCAATGGTGTGAAGACACCAAATGTTCCAAGGTGTAATACTTTGAGGTTAAGTTGGTTGGTTTATGAGAACCTTTTGCCAAAGGAATCTCAATGCGATTGGTATAGCCTCAGTTAGAAGGTATATGATTCAAGTGCATTGACCTAAATAATGATGGAGGTGTGGAATCACTAACAATGAGTTGTAAGACTTAACAACTATAAGATAACTAAGCAAAAGGTGCAATATAATTGATTGGATTGGTAGAAGTTAACCTCCCAAGACTTTTTATTAGGTAAGGAAGTGTCGCAAATGTGACTTCGGGTATCAAAAGTTACCTATCGACTGGTCCTTACGGACACTCTTACCTTACTGCCATGATGGCAGGAGGTCGGTATTGCTGGACCCTTTATCAGCCCCTCTTGTTCAAGTGTTAGTAAACTAAACTTTGCATCTGTACTTGGCCAGATGAGCATAAGGACAGAATTCCTAAGTGTCTATTCAGCCAAACATACTTGGCCTGGCTTTTTAGTTCTCTTTTGCTCTGTCTTACACTGGCTTGATAAGAACCCTCGCGTATTGAGATTGGTCCCTCAATATCGCTACATGATAGCTTACCGTGTCTGCCAAACACCCTCACTATCATGCCCTTTGTGTTAGTCTCATTTCGGTCTCAAATGCTATTTATGGAAAGTGTCCAGATTTGCTCATTTAGCATATCTACGGAATGTAGAGATCGGCCTGAACACAATGGTGTTCGTCCCGTGTCCAAATTCGCAATCTAAGGACATTCCATATTTAATAAGTTTCGAGCTTGTCCTAGAGACTAACTCTTGATACTAAGGGAGGCTTGGGGTGAAAGCCCAAAGCGTGTGTTCCTCAAGGGGGGGGCGGGGGGGTATAGTAGGGATACTGGGTAGGTCGAGCATGGCTGACTAACCTGAGGCATAGTCTAGCTCCCACTTGCGTGCCTGTCCTTGTTCTGCATCTGGCTTGGGTCTAAGCCCAAGTTCCATTCCATGCTAGCTGGTGGAGTACCCATGTCCTTGCGTTAGGCTACCGGTATGCTGAAATAGCACCAAACTCCGTTTGGCTCCGTTTTGCATGCTGGTCCTGGCATTGGGATGTTGGTTGCTCCAGAACTGTTCCAAATCGCTTCGGGCTCCTGTCCCTTCGCTCCTTGGGCTTCATGCTCGGGAGTTGCTCCGTGGTTCGGTTCTGTCACTCCTCGGCTCCATGCTTGGGAGTTTGGCACCATTCCTTCGTTTAGTGGCCCAAGGCCCTAAACCTCGGGTTCTTGTGGACACGTGGCATGGACACGTGGCATGTGACACATGGCATCTGTCACATGGCACAAAGAGGGTTTAGGTTCCACTTCATAGTGTTATCCTATAATAAATCACCATAGGATAAAAGGTCAAAATCACGTGCACTACAGGAAGTTAGATATCCCTTAAGGGATAAACTACTTATATTGCTATATAGTGAGTTAATGTTGTAAAAAGAAATACTCATTATCAAAGAAGGCCATTATTGGGATATTTAAACACTCTAAAACACTAAAAAGTGGTGTTTGGTATCATGAAGGTATTAGATAAGGCCTAATGGATTACATCCCTAGTGAATAATAAATAGAAGATGTTATCTAACGTCTAAGGTTGTAAATGTAAGCTCCTAAGTTTGGACTTCCCAGGAGGTCACCCAGCCTAGTACTATTCAAACGCAAGGACACTTAACCCCAAATATCCCAAGACCCTTAACCGATTGGAAAAGGGGGTGCACTCTTTGGATCGTCTTTCGAGTCGTTCCTTTTGGTTGCTTACAGTAGAAATGAGATAAATTCGTCTATCTGAATTGAATAAAGCCAAAAGGATTTTGGCAAGGCTAGTGATGGGCATACAAAGGCCCATGAGTAATAATGTTAATCCCAGTGTATGGGATTACAAGTTAAGCATATTTGGATTGAAGAACTACTCCTTAAATTATCGAGTAAGTTCATCCCTAAAAATACTTACTAAGGTATGGTAAAAAGTGCAAAGTTATCCTTTTAGCTTGGAGGAGAATAACCGAAGGGAATGTGTAATGCTAAGAGCAAGTAGTAAAAGGATAACACTAAACCATAGGAATCAAAAAGCATAGCCAAAAGTGGTTATATAAGTTGGGAGTGGAAAATCAAGTGAGTGCTTGAAGGTGTTACTACTAACAACTATGGTGCTATAAAAAGTCTAAAGTATGGAATTGCCTATGTTAGATCATATGGTAGTTAAAAAATTTGTGAAAGAAGAAGCCTTACCAAGTTAAGGAACAAAACCCCTTCCATATTTCTGAAAGCAATTCTAGGGAGGTTAGTACCTAGAAACATAGGTAATAAATAATTCATAGGAATATGCAAAATCATAGTGGTATTGTCGCGAATGTGACTTCAGGTATCGAAAGTTACCTGTTTGCTAGTCCTTACGGACACTCTTACCTTACTGCCACGATGGCAGGAGGTCGGTATTGCTGGACCCGTTATCAGTCTCCGCCTAAGCTAGTTGAGAAACTGGTCTTCGCGTGTGCACTTGACTAGATGGGCATAAGGATGGAATTCCTACATGCTATTTGTCAAGCATACTTGACCTGGTTAGAGAAACTCATTCGTTGACTTGCACTTGCTAGTGTTGGGAACCCCCGCGATATTGAGATTGGTCCCTCAATATCGCTAGATGATAGCTTACCGTGTCTGCCAAACACCCTCGCTATCATGCCCTTTGTGTTGGTCTCATTTCGGTCCCAAATGCTATTTATGGAAAGTGTCTAGATTCGCTCATTTGGCATATCTATGGAATGTAGAGATCGGCCTAAACACAATGGTGTTCGTCCCGTGTCCAAATTCGCAATCTAAGGACATTCCATATTTAGTAAGTTTCGAGCTTGTCCCAGAGACTAACTCCTGATACTAAGGGAGGCTTGGGGTGAAAGCCCAAAGTGTGTGTTCCTCAAGGGGGGGGGGGGCTGTGGGGGGTTTCAAATGTATAGTAGGGATAGTGGGTAGGTCGGGCATGGCCGACCAACCTGAGGCATAGTCTAGCTCCCGCTTGCGTGCCTGTCCTTGTTCTGCGTCCGGCTTGGGTCTAAGCCCAAGTTCCATTCCATGCTAGTTGGTGGAGTACCCATATCCTCGCGTTAGGCCACCGGTATGCCGAAATAGCGCCAGACTCCGTTTGGCTCCATTTTGCGTGCTGGTCTTGGCATTGGGATGCTGGTTACTCTAGGACTGTTCCAAGTCGCTCCGGGCTCCTGTCCCTTCGCTCCTTGGGCTTTATGCTCGGGAGTTGCTCCGTGATTCGGTTCCATCACTCCTTGGCTTCATGCTTGGGAGTTTGGCATCGTTCCTTCGTTCAGTGGCCCAAGGCCCTGAACCTCGGGTTCCTATGGACACGTGGCATGGACATGTGGCATATGACACATGGCATCTGTCACGTGGCACTAAGAGGGTTTAAGTTCCGCTTCGTGGTGTTATCCTATGGTAAATCACCATAGGATAAAGGGTAAAAACCACGTGCGCTACATTTGGTATCAGAGGATGAGTCTCAGCGAGTACTATTCAATGAGATTGGGCAACTAGTCTCGTTGCATACGCAGAGATGAAAACGATGATCCGAGTGGGTACACGTTTGGTGCAAAGGGTTCGCATTCGTTCCTTGGGTATGGTTTTTGTTACCTTTTGTACTTAATAATGTGAGCTTGCTCTTGGGCTCATAAGATGGATTTGAGATGCTCTGTTAGCACGAGTTTACGCTTGGGCTCGTGAGTGAGGCACATTAGCAACTCGAGATTAAACTTTGAGTTGGCAGAATTAATGTTAGCCTATCGGTGGTTCCATGAGTTGTTCCATGTACTGTGGGTGAAAGCAAACTTTCCCTGGGTTTGCTATGAGTAGCAAATAGGCTAGGCCATATCTGTTTAGCATGGTACTAGTGGATCCTTCCTAGGCATGGTTACAAGTGGATCAACTAAGACTATAGGGATTAGTCTATTGGTTCAAGTAATCATTGCCATGCTCTCTCATAAACTTTTCTTGGTTTGGACTGAAGGCAGTGCGAAAGCAAGCTTGAGGTTTGGTCAAAGATGAGACCGAAACGAGAGTCATCGGGGACGAAGGATCAAACACGTAAATCATCTTCTCTTCTTGGAGAGATGATTTGCAACGAGGTGTGACTCATTGCTCGTATTCACATCATGCAATCAAGAGTCCCTACCTTGATGCATCTTGGAGATGATGGTCTTACAAATGGTGAGTTGTGGGATGGATAGCGGTGAAGCGCTAAACCATTTTGTCTAGGCTTACTATTGGAAGACTTGAGTTACAATGCTCAATTCTTTTCCGGGGAACCTTGCTATTGCTCCTTGAGTAGCTTGGTGTTGGATTAGTGTTGAGTTTGGTCAGATAGATAGAGTGGTATGAGCTTGGCCATGTTGTGAACAAAAGTTAGTAGTGTTGATACTCACATAAACTTTTGAAGTAATGACCTTGGCATTGCTCGTGGTGTTGCTCAATTGATGATCAAGTCATTGTGATTTCCATATCATATCCATGTGATAATGAGCAATGTGTTTACGAAGTTGCTTGGTTAAATGATGATTAACCCCAAAAGTGGTTGATGGTGAAGCTAGTCTACTTGCATAAAGTAGCATTGTAGCAGCTTTGACTAGATTCTCGATGGTGGTCCATTATGCTAAAGCTTAAGTTGGTTCCTTGTTTCCTTGAGTTTGCCCACTAAGGTGTTGGAAAAGGGTTGTAGCATTCAGTGGCTATAGCTCATTAGTTGATCCGTTAACACTTGGAGTAGATTGTTGGATGGAGAAGATGTGTGGTTAGGGCATTGACATCACTAGCACTTGTGTTAGTGGAAGTGGCATTGTTACTTCGAGTGATAAGGAATTTTCCTTAGAGCTTGATTTTCCATGTCATTTTTCTTGTTAGTGTTTTAACTTCACATTGGATCTTGAAAGTGGTTGAAGAAGAGTGTTAGTGCAATATGAATATCCGAAGATATGGTCTCCATGATCAAGCTTTAGATGTTCATTTTGCATTCTGCGGACGTCGGTGTTGGATGTCGAAAGAATGGGCAAAAAGATGTTCAAGGCTTAAGCATACTATGGGTCATGAGAATTTGTGTTGAGGTGAACTTATGTGAAGTTGTTAGTAGGAGGAAGTTGGTTGAGTTTTGAAAGTTTGCATTTCTAGACTGAGAGTCATTCTTTCTCTAGAATGGAAAGATTTTCCATAAATTTTCTTAGACTTTTCCAATGGCTGATCTGTTATCACTTTGTCTGAAAACCATTCCGTTTTCGTAAGCCAGTACAAACTAGTGAAGGGGTTGGAGTTAACTTCGGTTGGCTTAGACCTTAGTATGTAGTTTGTATGATGCGGCCTGAAAGGGATGCTGACTTTTGGGGCTAAGGTAATTGAGTTGGATAGAGTCTGGAGTTAGTGTAGAAAAGTGGCCGTTACACTTTTCTAGAAAGGTGACCCTTGTGCCTTTCTTTTGTAGTGTTATGCTTGGTGGCAGGTTGCACTTTGCATTTCGTTAGACTCTATGAGAGTAGTGAGCTCTCACTGATCTTGATTTTGTCTTGGTGGCCCTGCGCCTTGGCTAAGGATGGTGATGTTCAACTTAGTTGTTTAAGTTTGAGATGTTGGTACCCATACTGTAGCTTTGTCTATAAGGAGGTTGTGTACCGATATGGATCCATCTCATGGTTTTCACTTTAGTTTCAGCTAAGTGTTGATCATGCATAGCTAGCCTCTTCAAGGCATGCTCAGAGCTATTGGTTAAATGCATTAGTGAGCTTATTGCGGTTGAGTTGGATTCGAGTGGTCATTTAGTTTGTGCCTGTCCATGAGCTAATATCTCGTATCTGGGGTATTATATTCATATTGGACAAGTATATGACTCGATAACATGAGTTTAGTGTTTGGGTCTCATGAAAGCAAGTTGAAAAAGTGATGGTTATTTGCTTGGCAACTAGTGATTGCTTGTAGACTTTGTCAAGGACTGTTGACACTTGCTTCACTCGATGAAGATTTATCAGTGATGGGCTTGCTTTACCGAATGGGGTTGCAGAGGATCGTGTCGTTAGACTTACATGGGTTTTCCATGTTGGCATGTCGACTCTACCTCTGTTGATATCATTTGGTTGCGTTTAGTTCATAATGTTGGATTTCATAGAGTCTTGGACGTGGTGATTCACTCCTTGAGGAAGTGTTATCTGTACCTGAGTATTGTTGAGAAATTGGTCTCGGATACTGAGTAAAGTATCTTCGACCTTGGTTAGCTTAGTTGCTAGAGAGTTTTGAGTGGTGATTCACTCGTGCCTTCTTCTAGCTTTGTTCTAGTGTTGATGGTATTGAAGTGATGCCTTATTGTTGACATTGTTGATGTTGAGATTTTAGTGAAATGAGATGTCTCTCTACAAGATTGATGTCGAGTTTCATTAGTCTTGATAAAGATAGTATTGATGATTTGGCTATAGCTCTGTATTATTAGCATTCGCGCATTTGCTAGATAGCAACTGTATTGACGTTCAAATGAACTGAGTGGCAAGTTGAGTTAGTTATGTTCTAGACGAGATTAGTAGGGGTGAGCTTTGAGCTTTTCCTTGAAAAGTGATTTAGTCATGGACTATACTAACTCTACAAGTGGGAGAGTTTGATTGATATTGGAATATTTGAATCCTTATGGGATTTTAGTTGAAATATATCGATCATTGATGATTCTTTTTGTGCTTGTTATGAAGTGAGTTACGTCTTGCTATGGATGGATTCATGGAGGATCGTTTGGTGGTCACTTGTCCAGCATAGCTTCGTTATGCTTAGCTTTTGGATTGATGCAGACATGCTCTTCATTAGCTTGGCATTATGAAGTTTAGCTTATGGATGTGTTGAGGAGGATATTATGGGTTGTACTATAATTTCTTCTTTAGCATTGAAGTTAGTTCATGCAAGACTTGTAATCATTGTTAGGAAAGACTTGGCTATAGACTTCTTCGAGCTTTTGGTTCTTTGAGTTTTCATGCTCATTGTTCCATTTGTTAGGAGTTGTTGGGGGAAGGCATTTTGGCTCATTAGCTTTGATGTTGACATTAGTATTTGCATCTAGCAATCATTGGTGATGATTAATTATCATCTAAGATAGTTGATTATCCTTGTCAAGGGTTTTGCTTGGTTGTTGTTGATATAGAATGATTCGCTGCTCTTTGAGATAGTGGATTCTTTCTTAGACGATGATTATGCATCTCTCTATTGATAGGATGATTGATGATCTTTTATGGTGGTTAGTTGTTCTCTTTGATGGCTTGTGGCTTTTCGCAATATCACATGTTCTTTGTGGTTTGCTCTGGATTGGTCTCTTGGGTTTGAAACATCAGTAGGATGTTGCTGACACTTGCTTAGGCAACTTGAGTTCTTTGGTATTGTTGGCTGGGATCTATTCAGATTGGCTTTTGTGATAGTTGGCAGGAATGAGTGTTTGTTGGTCTTACTGCATTCATTCTGTTCTGTTGATTATTGCTCAAGTTAGTTTTGATAGGTTGGGATGTTATTTCCTTCGGGGGATACATTCGCGAGCATTGTGCTTGTCAGTCAATAATATTTTGTGTTCTTTGAGTTATCTTTCGTAAGTTGTTTGGCATTCTATCTGCAATCTTTAATAGTTAAACTTTATCATTGAGTTTACTTGATGATATATTTGCTATTGAATTTTGTTTGATGGTGAATCCTATGTTTACCAATTATGATGATCTTGGTGGTTCCTGCACTATAATACTAGTTTATCGGATGATAACTTGCTTGGAATACTTTTGTGTTCTAATCTAAGATATATTCACTGATAATTAAGTCTCTAAGATATCATTGTCTATGACTTTGATATTGTCCATCTATTGATCTTTGAGTTTGGGCCAGTAATAGGCAGACTGGCTTCGGCACTTCGTGTGCATGTTGAAATCTCTAGTCATGGGGTAGCTACTGTCGACTGGTCACATAACCCGCCTCTCTGTCGATGTTCCTTATTCCGTTAAAAGGGCGTGACCGTGTAAACAACTCTAACTGCCTGTTTACAGTAGTCTATCTAAACCTAACCGACGGGTTTGGTTTCTTTGCTCAGGAGGGTTGGGGCCTTTGGCTTCTCTCTCTATGTTCCTGCGGGTAGGGCATATCACACTTTTGTAAGCTGGGTGACTCCCAGAGCAGCAAGGGTGGCTAACTCCGTTGGTCATTTCCTTGTCGGCGACGGCCGGAAGGTGTCTGAGCTGGTAGCGCATTCGCGTTAGACAAAGAGGTTGCCCCCTAACTCATTTAAGTTGGTGCATTTCTCACATAGTGTGAGTACCGTGAACTTTTTCTGGAGTTGTTTCCTTGGCAGTATTCTAGACTCGAGTATGCATCGACGAGGATGTCGATCTTCCCAATGGGGGGAGAGTGTCGCAAATGTGACTTCAGGTATCGAAAGTTACCTGTCGGCTAGTCCTTACGGACACTCTTACCTTACTGCCACGATGGCAGGAGGTCGGTATTGCTGGACCCGTTATCAGTCTCCGCCTAAGCTAGTTGAGAAACTGGTCTTCGCGTGTGCACTTGACCAGATGGGCATAAGGACGGAATTCCTACGTGCTATTTGTCAAGCATACTTGACCTGGTTAGAGAAACTCATTCGTTGACTTGCACTTGCTAGTGTTGGGAACCCCCGCGATATTGAGATTGGTCCCTCAATATCGCTAGATGATAGCTTACCCTGTCTGCCAAACACCCTCGCTATCATGCCCTTTGTGTTGGTCTCATTTCGGTCCCAAATGCTATTTATGGAAAGTGTCTAGATTCGCTCATTTGGCATATCTATGGAATGTAGAGATCGGCCTAAACACAATGGTGTTTGTCCCGTGTCCAAATTCGCAATCTAAGGACATTCCATATTTAGTAAGTTTCGAGCTTGTCCCAGAGACTAACTCCTGATACTAAGGGAGGCTTGGGGTGAAAGCCCAAAGCGTGTGTTCCTCAAGGGGGGGGGGCTGTGGGGGGTTTCAAATGTATAGTAGGGATAGTGGGTAGGTCGGGCATGGCCGACCAACCTGAGGCATAGTCTAGCTCCCGCTTGCGTGCCTGTCCTTGTTCTGCGTCCGGCTTGGGTCTAAGCCCAAGTTCCATTCCATGCTAGTTGGTGGAGTACCCATATCCTCGTGTTAGGCCACCGGTATGCCGAAATAGCGCCAGACTCCGTTTGGCTCCATTTTGCGTGCTGGTCTTGGCATTGGGATGTTGGTTACTCTAGGACTGTTCCAAGTCGCTCCGGGCTCCTGTCCCTTCGCTCCTTGGGCTTTATGCTCGGGAGTTGCTCCGTGATTCGGTTCCATCACTCCTTGGCTTCATGCTTGGGAGTTTGGCACCGTTCCTTCGTTCAGTGGCCCAAGGCCCTGAACCTTGGGTTCCTATGGACATGTGGCATGGACACGTGGCATATGACACGTGGCATCTGTCACATGGCACTAAGAGGGTTTAGGTTCCGCTTCGTGGTGTTATCCTATGGTAAATCACCATAGGATAAAGGGTAAAAACCACGTGCGCTACAGGTATAGCAAAAGCGTGGGCTTAAAGCTTGTCATGAGGTGAAGCTGGCAAGATTAGGGAAATAGTTCCCAAGTGTTCAAAGAAATAGCTTTGAATGAAAGTTGATATTTAAGGACTTTCACACTTATGTATAGAACTATATTATGTTGGTCAGATGACCTGCTAAGCAAGATTACCAAGTTAGAGGAACAAAAATCCTAGCTGAAGGTGATAATTTCAAGAGGATGCCTTATGAAGCCAAATATAGAAGAGTCTATATATGATAACAAGCTAGTCAACTAAATTATCAAGTGAGAGGACTTGGAAGCTTAGAGGAATTAAGTTCCTAAGCTATGATTGGATATAAATTGGTGCACCAGTGTGAAGAGTTATGCCAGACATTTTAAGTGATACTGTCCATAGATGTATATTTGAAAGTTGGGTTTAGGTTTGAGTCTCATTCTACTGTAAGCTCCTGGATTTGGACTTCCCGGGAGGTCACCCAGCCCAGTACTATTCAAACCCAAGGACACTTAACTCTAACTATCCCAAGACTCTTAACCGTTTGGAAAAGGGGGTGCACTCTTGTTCATGGGCCCTTTCCCTCTATATTTGAACCCTATGGATCGTCTCTCGAATCGTTCCCTTTGGTTGCTTACATCTACTAGGGCGTGGTGATGGTTTGGAATATGAGGATACTCATGTTTTGGTAGTTATGGACTTTCAATAGGGAGGTTAGCTTAGGCACACTATCAAATAGGGGATGCTTTAGAGTTATGATGCACAATTAAAATGCTTAATGTGAAAGCTCGGCATATTTAACTTGAACACTTTGGTGCAAGTGGCACCAAAGACGGGTGAATGACATGGGAAGACTTAATTTCAGTTGCTATGGACCTTTGGCCAGAAGGGCTAGCTTGGGCACACTTCCAAGTGTAGGGGATGCCTTTGGGGTCATGGTTAACAACTTAAGGGTTTGGCAAATTTAGTACTCATTAGTAGACATGTTAATGTGTCAATATGAGATCACTAAGTGATCTTATGGCTAAACAAAGACAATCTCTTTGTTAGGTTAAGAAATAAGCTTTCTAGTTCAAAGTGTTGATTTAAACTGTTGATAATGGTGTGACTTGGTTAAAGTGACCAAATGGGAAAGACATTTAGGTGAAATTAATTATAAAATATAATGGTATTGTAAGTTTAAGAAAAATAATCTCTAAAGAAGAACCTAAAGAAGGGTCATAAGATTGGCTAAGGATAAAACTCATAACAAAAAATGCTAAAGAAATTTACTAGGGATGAACAACTATTGAAGTTGGCAAAACAAAGCTTTTGCTTTGGAACCAAAAGGATACCTCAAAGATGGAGGTAGTGACCTTATGTTATTTGGTGTAAAATTAAATGATAGAAGCAAAAAACTAATGGCTGAGAATGAGCCTTGAAAACTATTGGAAGGAATCCAAATAATAAATTAAGCAAGGAACCACTAAGTGGATGATAATGGATTGTAGAAAAGGAAATATATTTTCAATAACAGGATTCCCAACTACTCCAATTTAGCAAAAGTGAAAGCTTTAAAAAAGATAGAGTGGCAAATTAGCCAAATGATGGAGCCATGGATAGCTCTAGCACAAATTATAAATAAGTGAAATTTTGTGTTAAGGGTGGCACAAAATAAAAGAGAGGATGATGATGCTCTCAAGTAAAAAACTTCATAGGATGAGGAAATGGAGTTTGCATAAATGGTGCAATACAAAATGTTAGACACACCTAGGAAATTGATTTGAGATGTTAATATTAAAGTTCTAGAGTGCAATGGTTATGTTGGTAAAAGTTAAAACTACTCAGAAATGAATAATAAGATTGAGATAAAGAAAGTGACTTTAACAAGTTTAGTGAGAGCTAAACAAAAAAAAAGAAAAAAAACCAATACAAGTGATTTTATGAGTCTCTAAGATGGAGAGATTATACTCTTTAAAGAACAAGCAAGGTATGGTGAGCCTTTGGTGGCAAACCCTTGATAAATATTGGTTTAGTGCTAAGGATGAAAATAGTAATCCATAATGAGGTTACTTTATAAAATGGTTTATTGTTTGATAAGGACATTGAACTTTAACTATGGGTGGTGGAGTTGTGAGACATAAATCCCTAAGCCCCAAAGTAGAGTTGAAAGCAGTGGTCAAAATAGAAGTCTAACAAATGTAACACATTGGGACTAAAAGTTCCAACTCAGAAAGATAAGAGCGAGAGTGAAACTTTGAATAAAGTTGCAATTGATGAATGAGTCTTTAGAAAGGGATATAAAAAGGATAGACACATGACAAGTGTCGTGAGACATAGAAGTCTCAGGACCAAGTTTGAAGAGTTCAAGAAGGAGTTTGAGATGGAGTTTGAAATGGAATTCGAGATGGAATCTAAGAAGGCATTTGAGAAGGAGTTCGAGATGGAATCTAAGATAGAGCCCGAGGTCAAGTCTGAGATGGGGATTAAGACTAGGACCAAGACCGAGACCAAAACTAAGACCGAGATTGAGATTGTGATCAAGACTAAGTCCAAGTCTGAGATTGAGTTCAAGCCCAAGTCCGAAGGTGAAAGCCTAAAGCAATTGTCTCCTAAACCCTAGGGGGTTTAGTGAGCTTTGAAAGGATAGTAAAAGGAGGACTCCAGTGGAACTAGTTTGGTTGAGAAAGGCCAGTGTGACCAATGAAGGCTATACCCATGTGGTGGGTGATTGATGATATAACCACTAAGGAGTCCAAGGCTAGAATGAACATAAATGGACAAGTGAGGTAACTTAGTGAAGTGTTCAAGAGCAAGTTTTAGGTCCTCTAGGAAATTAAATAGTCAATGCTCCTAATCCAAGTGTGGGTGGTATTACCTAATTGGATACTTAATATGGCTCATTGAAACCTTGCTCTAGCCATGTGGCTAAGGAACCCAAAGGCAAAAGGTGGGGAGAGTACCCACAAGGCTCACATTAGGCCACAGTGTTTTGAAATGTTGTCATAAAATCCTAGATTGTGGAAAAATAGAAGAGTAATCCTCTTATGTAGTGACCAAAGATAGAATCACATGGAAGGAAGTCCCAGATGTCAATAGGATTTAGTGGTCAAGCCTTTGGGCCCTAACTTAGTGGCAGTGTTGGCAAACACGGTTGTGGATGAAAAGGGACTTAGTGGGGACCAAAAAAGGAATATTGAAGAAAAGTGTTCCCTATTTCTCCAGGCATCCTAAGGATGCTAAAGTATAGTCATGGGATGATCACTCATGGACAATCTTTGGGAGATAAGATTATGGTATGGGTGGTTTTAGATTACCCATAAAACAAAGGTGAATGGATATACCCTTAGTGTAATAAGCTGATATGTCAGTGGTATCTTTGGGTGTCTGTCGTAGGACTAGACATATGGATCACTTGGACCAAGTACAAACATTGAAAGGCATAGATGCCATTCACGAAGTTAGCATGTCCCCAAGTCAAAAATAAAATTTATGGAGGTTGTGAGTAAGACTTCTTCAAGTGGTCAAAAGTGTAGTTAAATGACTAAAGTAGAATGGAAAATTTAGTCATTTATATATAATAAGAAGCAATAAGAAGATATAAGTGATAAAAAGCAATGATAAAAGTAGAGGGATGAAATGAAACAAAAGTGAAAGGAATGGGAGTATAAGATAAGGGGGAAAAACCTTAAATTAACTATTGGTATGATTGTATTATAATTAATCCATTCAAAATCTTGATTCGGTACTACTTGTAATGATTAAAGCTGAATCTCAAGATCCCCCATATACATAGTTAGGTTTACTTTATCCTATGCACATGCATGCGTATGACTATTGTTATAGAGAATGAAGATTGGCTCTACTACATGATACTATTGTAAACAACATGTGATAACAGACTAAAGAATAAAAAATAAACTCAAACCTTTATCAACCAATATAAATAATAACAAAAGACCTTTTATTACAAAATCAAGCATTGAAAGTGGACACTAGATAACCTTATGTGAAGTGAACTCCTTGATAGTACTCTTAAAAGAAAGATGATGGAGGGATCACTAACTTTTTTGTAGAAGAACCCTTCACTACTCAAATGTAGTGTGTGTGATCATGAGATGAAATTTGGATATACTGTTATTATGGACCTTGGGGGATAAATGGGGATAAATAACCACTAAGGGCTCTCTCATCAAGCAATTGGTCCTTTTCCAATTAGCTTAAGGGGAGAAAGATAAGGTGTGCTACATTAAACAGTTCCTCAATTCTTAGCAAAATCTTTATATCAAAACTTTCCACTATAGCAACATCAATAAAATATTGTTGACACTAAAACATCCATTTAAGAAATTGAGGACACTAGGAGCAAAAGCAAGAAGAGTTACACTATATGCCATGAATGCCACTATCAATTGAGTTTAATTATTCAATTATAGTTGTATAACATTAAGCAACTACATCAATTATTGCTCTAGCGTCAAAGGAGAATAAAGCTATTAGAAATGAGAAGTATGCTACTTCACCATGAAGATGAACTAAAAGAAGAAGAAAAGCTAAAGAAAAGAAATGGAAAAACTATAAAAAAAGAGAGAGAGTTTTAGATACTATAAAAGCTAAATTTAAATCAAAAGCACAAACCTAAACATATTTCAAAGAAAATCAAAGTTGCCCTTAGCTTCCACCAATAATGTAAGTGTATGCAATATTTTATTATTTTGAAAACCCTAGTTTATATATAAGAGTAAGTGCTCCGGATTTAAACTAATCTTGTTGCTATTAAAATTCCATTGTGCTAATAATACTATACAGAATTATAGCTATACATTTGGACCTCACAAGATGAAGTTGATTTATTTCTGAAAATAAAAATTTATATATAAGCTTTTGTAAAGTTTGTTAATACATGTATTATCCTGCCTATGTAATACATTAATAATAGTAGTATAGCATATGAACTTTCCATTTGGGATTGAATTTAGTCTATCCATTTTTATAGATAACAAAGGTCTAAATCCCAATTAAGATATCTATTCTCATATTCTAAGCACTCATATTAGTGGAGTTAAGGGGAATTACAATTTAACTCTGGAGAGCAAAGCTTTTTAGCAATGATTTACTATCACAAATATGATTGTGGGCATTGAAAGTTATCTATCAGTTAGTCCTTTTAGATATTCTTTCCTTACTACCACAATGGCAAGAGATTGGTATTGTTAGACCCTTTATCAGTCCCTTTTATTCAAGTGTTAGTAAATTTGACTTAGCATCTATACTTGGCCAAACGAGCATAAGGAAGGAATTCCTAAGTGCCTATTTAGCCAAATATACTTGGCTCAGTTTGTTAGTTCTTTTTTGCTCTATCTTGTATTAGCTTGATAAGAACCCCTATAATATTAAGATTGGCCCCTCAATATTTGCTAAATGATAACTTATTATGTTTGCCAAACACCTTCATTATCATGCCCTTTGTGTTAGTCTTGTTTGGTTTTAATTGCTATTTATGTAAAGTGTTTAGATTTGTTAATTTGGCATATCTACAGAATGTAAAGATTGTCCTAAACATAATAGTATTGGTCCCATGTCCAAATTTGCAATTTAGCACCATTCTATATTTAATAAATTTCAAACTTGTCCCAAAAACTAACTTGTAAGCGACTAAATTTTCCACTCTATTTTAGTTACTTAACTACACCTCCAACCACTTGGAGGAATCTCACTTACAACCTTTATAAGTCCTATTTCGAACTTGGGGCTTGCTAGCTCCAAAAATGGCATCCATGCCACTTAACCTTTACACTTGGTCTAAGTGCTCACGTGTCCGATCCCATGACCGACACCTAAAGGTACCATTTACATATCAGTTTGTTATGTTAAAGCCATGCCCATTCACCTTTGTCACACTGATGATCCAACACCACCTACATCACAGTCTTGTCTTTCAAAGACTAAGCCATCCATCCATGAGTGATCATCCCAAATCCACTCTTTAGCATACTTAGGATGCCCGCAGACATAAGGAATAACTTTCCCCAATATCCCTTTTTCAATCCCACTAAGTCCCTTTCTATCCATGGCTATATTTGCCAACATTGCTATTGAGTCAAGGCCCATTGTCCTTTGGGACTTCTTCATCATGTGACCATATCTTTGGTCACTACACCAGAGGACTGCCTTTCTTCCTTTCCACAATTTGAGACTTTGGGATAACATTTTAGAACACCATGGCCCTACGCGAGCCTCATGGATACTCTCCTCACCTTCTGCCTTTATATGCTCTAACCATAATGCTAGAGCGAGGTTCTGTTGAGCCATGCCAGGTATCCAAGTAGGTAGTGCCACCCATGCTTGGACTAGGAGCATCGACCATTCGATCTCCCAAAGGAATTAGAGCCGGCTTTTGAACACTTCACCAAATTACTTTGCTTGTCTTTCCATATTCACTTTAGCTTTAGACTCCTCAATGGATATATCATCACCCAGCATATGGGCATAGCCTTCCTGGGTCACACTAGCATTTCCTGGCTCCACTGGGGTCCAACCCCCACACTCTCCCTACTATACTTTTAGAACCCTCTGCAGCACCCCGCCCCCCTCTCCGGGGAATGATCGCTTTGGGCTTTCAGTCAACAGCCTATATTAGTATTCGGACTTGGACTCAGACTCAATCTTGGTCTCAGTCTTAGTTTCAAACTTAGACTCAGACTCAGACTGAGTCTTGGTCCTGATCTCAGTTTCAAACTCGAACTCAGTCTCAATCTCAGTCTCGGTCTCTAACTCCATCTCAGACTCTATCTTGGGTCCATCTCGGACTCCATTTCGGGTCTATCTTGGACTCCATCTCGAACTCCATCTCAATTCCATCTCAGACTCCATCTTGAGTCCATCTCGGACTCCATCTCAGGTCCATCTTGGGTCCATCTTAGACTCCATTTTGGGTCCATCTCGGACTCTATTTTGGGTCTATCTTAGACTCCATCTTGGGTCCATTTTAGACTCCATCTCAGGTCCATCTTAGACTCCATCTCGGACTCCATTTCAGGTCTATCTTGGACTCCATTTCAAACTCCATCTCAGTTCCATCTCAGACTCCATCTTGAGTCCATCTCGGAGTCCATCTCGGAGTCCATCTCAAGTCCATCTTGGGTCCATCTCAGGCTCCATTTCAGGTCCATCTCGGACTCCATCTCGGGTCCATCTCAAACTCCATCTCAGACTCCATTTTGGGTCCATCATGAATTCCATCTTAGACTCCATTTCGGGTCCATCTCGGACTCCATCTCGGGTCCATCTCAAACTCCATTTCAAACTCCATCTCAAGTCCATCTCAAACTCCATCTCAAGTTAGACTTTATCTCAGACTCTTCCATATGTTATGTGTTGGTCCTCTTGCGTCCCTTTTCTAGAGACTCACTTACTGCTTGCTTCGTGCTCATTCCTTAAGCACTTCGTTGGGATTTTCACTCCCACTCTCAACTTTCCAAGTCAGAGCTTTTAGTCCAAACATGTTACATTTGTTTGGCTTCCGCTTTGGCCACTACCACATGGCACCCTTTTAACTCCACTTTTGGGGCTCTGGGATTTGTGTCTCACATAACTCTTAGTACTAAGGGTGGCTAAGGGTGAAAGCGCAAAGCATATGTTTCTTGAGAGGGGGGGCTTATATGGGGTTCTAAATGTATAGTAGAGATAGTGGGTAGGTCGAGTATGGTTAACCAACTTAAGGTATAATTTAACTCTTGTTTGCGTGCTTATCTTTGTTTTGCATTTGGCTTTGGTATAAACTAAAGTTCTATACTATACTAGTTGGTGGAGTATTCATTTTTTGCGTTAAGCCACCAATATATTGAATTAACACTAAATTTTATTTAGCTCTGTTTTGCATGTTAATCCTAATATTGGGATGTTGCATTCTTTAGGACTGTTCTAAGTTGCGTACTTTTGTCCCTTTTCTCATTGAGCTATACACTCGGGAGTCACTCTATGCTTTAATTCCTTCGCTCCTTGGTTCCATATTTAAGAGTTTAGCTCTGTTCCTTCATTCAATGGTCTAGAGCTCTAAAATGCGGGTTTCACTCTACTGTTCTTAGACACATAGTATGTGGCATATGGCATATGACACATGGTACATGGACGGTTTAGATTCTACTTCGTGGTTATCTTTTGGTAAACTACAATAGGATAAAGGGTGAAAACCACGTGCATTACATTTGTATCAAAGATACATCTTAGTGAGTACTATCCAATGAAATTGAGCAACTAATCTCATTGCATATGCAAAGATGAAGAAGATGATTTGAGTGGGTACATGTATTGGTACTAAGACTTTGCATTTGTTTCGGTATGGATTTTAGTTACCTTTTGTACCATATTATGTGAGCTTGCTCTTGGGCTCATAAGATGGACTAAAATGTTCTGTTTGCACAAGTTTGCACTTGGGCTTATGAGTGAGGCACATTAGCAACTCAAGGTTACACTTTGAGTTGGCAAGATTAATATTAGCTTATCAAGGGTTACCATGAGTGGTTCCATATACCATGGTTAAAAGTAAACCTCCTTTGGGTTTGCTATGTGTGGCAAATAAGCTGATCTATAGTTGTTTAGCATGGCATTAGTGTTTCTTCCTAGGCATGATTAAAAGTGGATCAATCAAGATTGTAAGGATTAGTCTATTAGTTCCTATTAGTTCAAGTAGTGTAACGCATGTGATCATGGGATGAGATTTGGATATACTGTCACCGTGGATCCTTGGAACCTTGGGGGATAAATAGGGATAAAATAGCCACTAAGGGCTTTCTCATCAAGCAATTGCCCTTTTTTTAGTTGGCTTAAGGGGAGAAAGATAAGGTGCGCTACAGTTGGTATAAGAGCAAATGGCACGGGTTCAATTCTCATTGATTAGTGGCTACTTAAAAATATAATATACCTTTGAGCAAGGTATATTTCTACCCCTAAATTTGAAATCGTACGTATTGGGCATCCATGCGTACGTCCTTCCTCTTGTGTGGAGTATCCACAAACGAAGGTATCTACCGTGGGACTGTGGTATGGGTGGATGACTAGTTGCCTCACATGGAATAGCTGGTCTACACAATAGAAGGATTGGTAAATTGAGTGTGAAAATAGAGGTGTTGGTTCCCCTTGGCTCAATAGGGGTTGTTAGTCAATAGTCAATGAGGACATTGACATTTCTGAAGGGGGGGTGAGTGTAGCGCATGTGATCATGGGATGAAATTTGGATATACTATCACCGTGGATCTTTGAAACCTTAGGGGATAAATGGGGATAAAATAGCCACTAAGGGCAAGCAATTGCCCTTTTTCCAGTTGGCTTAAAGGGAGAGAGATAAGGTAGCAATTGCCCCTTTTTCAGTTAGCTTAAGAGGAGAGAGATAAGGTGCGCTACAAGTAGTCATTATTGTGATCTCTTATAAACTTTTCTTGGATTGAACTGAAGACAATGCGAAAGTAAATTTAAAGCTTGGTCAAAGTAAAGTCTAAAAAAAGAGTATTAGAAATGAAGGATCAAACACGTAAATCATTTTCTCTTCTTAAAAAGATGATTGGCAACGAGATGTTAAATCATTACTCATATTCACATCATGCAATCAGAAGTCCCTATCTTGGTGTATGTTGATTATGATAGTTTTATAAATGGCGAGTTATAAGATGGATAGTAGTGAAACGCTAAACCATTTTTGTCTAGGTTTGCTATTGAAGACTTAGGTTACAATGCGCAATTTTTTTCTAGGGGACATTGTTATTGCTCCTTGAGTAGCTTGATGTTAGATTAGTTTGAAGTTTAGTCAGAAAAAGAGTGGTATGAGCTTGTTTGAGTTATGAATAACAATTAGTGGTGTTAGGTGTTATAAAGCTCTATTGATAGGGTGTGGCATTCATGTTACATTTTGTCAAATCGATTTGGCACTTGATACTCATATAAACTTTTGAAGTAATAATGTAAGCTTGCTTATGGTGTTGCTTGGTTGATGATCAAGTCATTGTAATTTTTATATCATATACATGAGATAATGAGCAATATCTTTATAAAGTTGTTTGGTCGAACAATGATCAACCCAAAGTGGTTGATAGTGAAGCTAATCTACTTGCAAGTAGTAACATTGAAGTAGCTTTGACTTGGTTTTTAATGATGGTTTATTATGCTAAACTTAAGTTAGTATCTTGTTTCATTGAGAGTTTGTATATAAGGTGATGGAAAAAGTTATAACATTTATTTACTATGGCTTGTTAGATTATCTGTTAGCACTTAGAGTAGATTGTTGGATGGAGAAGGTGTGAAGTTAATGCATTAACATTATTAACACTTGTGTTAGTGGAAGTGGCTTATTATCTCGAGTGATAAGGAAGTTTCCTTAAATTTTGATTTTTTATATCATTTTTCTTGTTAGTGTTTTAGCTTCATACTAGATCTTAAAAGTGATTGAAGAAGAATGTTAGTGCAATATAGATATTTAAAGATATGCTCTTCATGATTGAGTCTTAAATATTTATTTTGCATTTTGCCAATGTTTGTGTTAGATGTTGAAGGCAAGTTGTTCAATGCTTAAGTATAAAGGTTGGGTCATGAGAATTTGTATTGAGGTGAACCTATGTGAAGTTGTAGGTAAGAAGAAGTTGGTTGAGTCTTGAGAATTTATATTCTTAGACTGAGAGTCATTCTTTCTCTAGGATAGAAAATTTTCCATAAATTTTCTTAGACTTTTTTAATGGTTGATTTATTAATCATTTTACTTGAAAACCATTCCATTTTCGTAAGTGAGTACAAATTAGTGAAGGGGTTGGAGTTGACTTTGGTTATATTAAACCTTAGAAAGTAGTTTGTATAATGCAATCTAAAAGGGATACTAACTTTTGGGACTAAGGCAATTGAGTTGGATAGAATCTAGAATTAGTGTAGAAAAATAGCCATTGCACTTTTCTAGAAATATAAGCTTTCTGCCTTTTTTTTGTAGCATTGTGCTTTGGTGGTAGATTACACCTTGCATTTTGTTAAACTCTATAAGAGTAGTGAGCTTTCACTGATATTAACTTGGTCTTGGTAACCATACAATTTAGCTAAGGATAGTAATGTTTAATTTAGTTGTTTGAGGTTGAGATGTTAGTACTTGTACTATAGCTTTATCTATAAGGAAGTTGTGTACCATATGAGTCTATTGTAAGCTACAAATTTTTCCTTTCAAATTTGCCAACTTACCTCATCTATCCGTCTAACATTGCCTTGGCTTTTGCTAAGTTCCCTCGCCAAGGTTCCTGCCTATGATACTAGTTCCTATTTGGTCCTACTTAGTTTCAATTACTCACTGCATGAGTAGGAGTGTTAGCCATCCATCCACGGATTCCCAAATCTCTCCCAATCCCCCTCCCCGGGTTAGACTGAACTTAAGATTCAGCTACACTCCCTGCTGAGCATACCAAGCCTCTAGATTCCTAACACCCCTTGGTACCACAAGACTTAATATGGGACCCTCTAAATCCCAAGTCTTGGGTGCAACACTTGCTTCGAGACGTCGGGGTGAAACACCGTGGCCTAACAGCCCGGTATGGGTACCTCTACCCCCCCACTTCCATCCCGAAGGAAAGCCCAAGCCCCTAGGAAGGGCGAGGACCAATGAGCCGCATGGTACTCAAGTGGGGCACCACTCCATATGAGTCGGGAGCACCATAGTCGGTTTCCCTTTCAAGAGTGGGAGCTGCTCTTGAGCACTTCTTGGGGTGGCCCTTTCGACACCACCCAAGTCCCTGCTCACTCCCACCCAAGGCCCCTTGGCCCCAGTCTCAACCTCAAATCAGTTTGGAAGCACCACTGGAAAGTTCCTTCAAGACTGATTCCTGGACCTCACTATCCCTACTATACTTTTGGAACCCCCCGCAACCCCCCCCCCCTGGGAGACGCACGCTTTGGGCTTTCACCCCTTGACCCGTATTAGTACTCGGACTCAGTCTCGAACTCGATCTCGGACTTGATCTCGGACCCGACTTCGGACTTAGTCTTGGACTCGATCTCGGACTCGATCTTGGACTCGACTTTGGACACGACCTCGGACTCGGTCTCGGACCTGATTTGGATCTCGGACTCTGTCTCGAACTCGGTCTCCAATTCGGCCTCGGACTCAATCCCGGACTTTATCTCGAACTTGGTCTCAGAGTCAGTCTTGGATTCTTTGTCATTTTGGTCATGCTTTCAGAGATCCTTTAGCCTACGACACCTTGAAGAGTTGGTTCCTTACATCTATCTCATGATCTTCACTTTAGTTTCAACTAGCCTTTTCATTGATGATGTGTTATTTGTAACTGAGTATTGTTGAAGGATTGGTCTTAGATACTAAAGTATCTTTGACTTTGGTTAACTTGGTTGCTAAAGAGTTTTGAGTGGTGATTCATAGTTTTGTTTTGGTGTTGATGGCAATAAAGTGATACTTTGTCGTTAACATTGTTGATATTGATATTAAAGTGAGATGAAATGTCTCTCTATAGGATTGATATTAAATTTTATTAATCTCAATATAGATAGTGTTAATGATTTAATTGTTACTTTGTGTTATTAGCATTTGTGCATTTGCTAGCTAACCACTGTATTGATGTTCAAATGAATTGAGTGGCAAGTTTGAGTTAGTTATGTTTTAGACGAGATTCTTTAGTAGGAGTTGAGCTTTGGCTTTTCCTTGAAACATGATTTAGTCATGAACTATACTAATCTTGATAGAAGAAGGGTTAGTGATTGATATTGAGATATTGATTCTTTATTAGATTTAAGTTATAAATATATCAATCATTAGTGATTTCTCTTGTGCTTGTTATAAAGTGAGTTTTACCTTGCTATAAATGGATTTGTGGAAGATCATTTAATGATCACTTATTGAGCATAGCTTTATTATACTTGGCTTTTGGATCGATGTAAATATATTATTTATTAGCTTTTAGTATTATGAAGTTTGGCTTCTGGATATGTTGGAGAGGTTATTGTGAGTTATACTTCTTTTACATTGAAGTTAATTCATGTGAGACTTGTGATCATTATTATGTGAGACTTGGTTATAGGCTTTTTCAAACTTTTGGTTCTTTGAGTTTTTTGTTCCATTTGTTATGAGTTATTAAAGGAAGGCATTTTGGCTCATTAGCTTTGATGTTGAAGTTAGTATTTACATCTAGCAATCATTAGTGATAATTGAGTGTTATTTAGGATAGTTGATTATCCTTGTCAAAGGTTTTGCTTGATTATTATTGATATAGAATGATTTATCATTCTTTGGGATGGTGGATTCTTTCTTCAATAACTATAAACTATCAAAGAAAATAATTAACTATTATGAAAGATTCATATCAATTTAAAGATGGAAAATTGCTCTAGATTGGTTTTTTGGGTTTTAGACATTTAGTAGGATATGATAGCTCTTGCTTAAGAAATTTGAGTCCCTTAATATATTTAATTAGGATTTATTTAGATTGGCTAGTGAGATAGTTAGCATGAATGAGTGTTTATTTATATTGCAACATTTATTCTATTCTATTGATTGTTACTACAATTGGTTCTAATAGGTTAGATGTTTGATAGTGAATCCTATGTTTTCCAATTATAATGATCTTGGTGGTTTTTATATTCTAATATTGGTTTATCAGATGATAACTTACTTGGAATACTTTTGTGTTCTAATCTAAGATTTATTCACTAATACTTAAGTCTCTAAAATATCATTGTCTATAACTTTGATATTGTCCATCTCTTGATCTTTCTATTTAGACCAATATAGGTAGATTGGTTTTAGCACTTCGTGTGCATGGTGAAATCTTTAATCATGAGGTAGCTACTGTCAATTAATCACATCACCCACCTCTCTTTTAATATTCTTTATTTCATTTAAAAGGGCATAACTGTGTAAACAACTTTAATTGTCTGTTTACGGTAATCTATTTAAACCTTACCGATAAGTTTGGTTTCTTTACTCATAAGGGTTGGGGCTTTTAACTTCTCTCTCTATGTCACCTACAGGTAAAGGCATATCACTCTTTTGTAAGCTGGGTGACTCTATTGATCATTTCCTTGTTGCTGACGGTTGAAAGGTGTTTAAGCTATAGTGTATTTGGGTTAAATAGAGAGGTTATCTTAACTCATTTAAGTTGGTGCATTTCTCATTAAGTGTAAACACTATGAACTTTTTTTAGAGTTGTTTCCTTGGCAATGTTCTAGACTATAATATATATCGACGACATCAATCTTCCTTAAAGGGGGAGAGTGTCACAAATGTAACTGTGGGTATTAAAAATTATCTATTGGATAGTCCTTTTGAATATTCTTTCCTTACTGCCATGATGGTAAGAAGTTGGTATTACTGAACCTTTTATCAATCCCTTTTGTTCAAGTGTTAGTAAACTTGACTTAACATCTGTACTAGGTTAGATGAGTATAAGGAAGGAATTTCTAAGTGTCTATTTAGCCAAACATACTTGGCCTAATTTAAAAGTTCTTTTTTATTCTATATTGGCTTAACAAGAACCCCTACAATATTAAGATTGGTCCCTTAATATTCGCTAAATGATAGCTTATTATGTTTGCCAAACACCCTCGCTATCATGCCTTTTGTGTTAGTCATATTCAGTCCCAATTGCTATTTATGTAAAGTGTCTAGATTTATTAATTTGGGATATATATGGAATGTTGAGATTGTTCTAAACGCAATGGTGTTGATCCTATGCCCAAATTTGCAATTTAGTGTCATTCTATATTAATAAATTTCAAGTTTGTCCCAGAGACTAATTTTTGGTATTGTGAATGGCTAAGGGTGAAAACCCAACTTGAGGCATAATTTAGCTTCTGCTGGCATGCCTATTCTTGTTTTGCATTTAGTTTGTGTCTAAGTCTAAATTCCATACCATGCTAGCTGGTGGAGTACCTACATCCTTGCATTAAGCTACTAATATGCTAAAATAGTGCCAAACTTTATTTGGTTCCATTTTGTATGTTGGTTCTGGCAGTAAAATGTTGGATGCTTTAGTACTGTTCTAAGTTGCTCCATACTCCTATCTCTTCTCTCATTAGGCTATACACTCAAGAGTCACTCTAAGCTCTAATTCCTTTGTTCTTTAGCTTCATACTTAAAAGTTTGGCTCTGTTCCTTCATTCAATGGCTCAGGGCTTTGAAACTTGAGTTCCACTCCACTGTCCTTGGACATGTAGCATGTGGTATGTGGCATATGATACATGGCATATGGACGGTTTAGATTTTATTTTGTGGTTATCCTTTGGTAAACCATTATAGGATAAAGGGTGAAAACCATATACGCTACATTTATTTAAATTATCGAGATAGCTTTTGAGATGAATTAAAGATTTCACAAGGTAAGTATTAATCCTTTAATCTGTTATTTGATCCTTTCTCTTTTGGGATTATATTTTTTGTTTTTGTTCTATCATTCTTCCTTTCTTCTCTAGATTTGTTATAGTTTTTTGCTAAAACTAGAATTTTAGCTATTATTATGCTTATATTTTCTCATTGCATTCCTTTATTTTGCCATATCATACCATAATTGATCAAAGAGTATATCACTTGAGGTTACTAATGTTGCATCATTGGATCGAATTTTTGGTTTTGTGGGGTATGATTATATTGGTATTGTACATATCCTTGGTGTGTTGTGGTCTCCAATTTCCATGGGATATAACTACACAAGTTCTCCTATTTTATGTGTCCTATTATCTCCCATTAATGTGGAACATGATTATATATCAATTGGAGAGTTATGAATGATGCAATTTAATTCTTGAAAAATATTCAAGAATCAAGTTAATAGGAAGATGATGTGTACAAGCTTAAGTGGATTCAAGATTATGATGAGGAGCTTGATTATCTTTTACTCTTTCTCAACTTTTTCTTATTTTTTAGTCTTAGCCACCTTCTTATATTTGTAGTGTTGTGTAAGCTCCTGAATTTAGACTTCTCGGGAAGTCACCCAGCCCAGTACTATTCAAACTCAAAGATGCTTAACCCCAAATATCCCAAGACCATTAACCAATTGGAAAAGAGGGTGCACTCTAATTCATAGGCCTTTTTCCCTCTCTATTTGAACCCCATAGACTGTCTCTCGAATCATTCTCTTTAGTTGCTTACAATCCACCACGCTTCCCTGCAAGTTCACGCCCTCGTGAACGGAAGCTAAGAGCTGCAGCTCTCCCGAGAGCCCCGCTCTTTTGACACCCTACCCCTCGGGTCGAGCTCATCAAGAGCAAACTGGACCAGCCAAATGGCAATCAATTTGTGATGAGACCCCTCTGATACCAAATGTAAGCTCCTAAATTTAGACTTCCCGGGAGGTCATCTAGCCCAGTACTATTCAAACTCAAAGATGCTTAACCCCAAATATCCCAAAACCTTTAACTGATTGAAAAATGGGGTGCACTTTTATTCATGGGCCCTTTTCCCTCTATATTTGAACCCCATGGACTGTCTCTCAAGTCGTTCTCTTTAGTTGCTTACTTGTTGCTTCTTCATTTGTAGTATTTCCTTCTTTTGGCACGATGATAATTTTTTATGCTTATGATTCTCATTCTAAATTTAGTGTTGAGTTGAGTGTTTTTTGTCCTCTTCATACTAATAAAATGTTGAGTATATATACAAAAATAAAAATTTTGTTTTTATTTCATTGACAAAGTTTTTGATTTGTTTTGGTGTTGAGTATTTCTTTATTCTAACAATTAAATTACTTTTGTTAGAGTTTTGGATTGAATATAACTCCTTGGTTGCAAATGTCATTGAGAGCTTTTGTTTTACTGAGTTTATATGTTCCTTTGAAAGTATGGAGTTTTCTATTAGTTTTCCTCTTTCTGTTATACTTCAAAGTTTTTTTCTTTAGAGGAGGGGGTAAATGGGATGGACAAGAGTCTTGCCCTAATAATAGAGTGAGGATGAATGAATATAGAAGTGGAGCAAAAATGAATGATATAAATTATGGAGTAAGGATAAGTATAGCACATCCAAATGGAATATCAAACCTTGATATAATGAGGCCAAATGGATGCAATAGTGGAGAGAGGCTGAACATTGATAGTGGAGTGAGGATAACACAGTGAGTATAAATAGAATTAATACTTTAGAACTTTTTTTACTTTCAAGGATAGAATAAGAAAGATGTAGGGGATGACCTCCCATATGTAGTGCTAAATAAAGATGAAGATTGTGAGTATGAGTGAATGTGACTCTTAAAATGTTGACCAAAGAGAAAATATAGAGGTAAATTTTACTTATGATCGTGAGTTTGAGTTAATAGTGGTCTTGGAGGATGGTTAGTAGATGGATTTAGAAGTTGGATATATCATTTACTGTAATGGTATTTCATGGACTACAATGATTCTCAAAATCCCTTGCTTTGATTTAAAGTTATGGTTTTAAAATTGATTCGAGCATTTAGTAGTTGCACACAAAGTTACAACTAGTTCATCAAAATTTCGTAATTAACTAATGTTGGTGCCATGGTTTTGGATTTTTTTTATTCAACAATCACATTAGTGGTTTTATGGAAGTTTCAAATTCTTGTAACACTCTATAGTTGCTAAACAAAAGCTCCAGATGTTCCACCTAACTTATTGTTATCACCTTTTCATTTTTTAGATGGGAGGATAGTGTAAAATTTATTAATATATATACATATAAATATGTAATGCCTACCTTAACTCAACTTGCCATCCAAGCAATCAAGAAAAATGAGATTGGCACAATGTTGATGCAGCCATCCTCTATAATATGTTGACAATCTTTGCAACTATATCCTCCCCTTTGCCTCCTAATGTTGCCTTCAAATATTGCTTCAAGATGTTAGTCCAAGTGTTACCACTAAGCATTGCTTCTTTACCAAATATTACCACTAAATATTACATTCAAGTGTTACTCTAATTGTTGCTTCTCTACCAAGTATTACTACCAAATGTGCTCTAAGTGTTGCATATCTCAAAGTGTTGTAACTTGAAATCTTAGTACCTCAAAGTGTTACTCCTTCCAAGTAAACAAGGTTTGCCCAAGGAAGATGAAAGACTACTTAAGTTTAGATTGGAGCTAGAGTTTTTCTAGCTCATAAAAAATCTAGTTTGATGGAAGATTTGATGAGAATGTTTGGTTGCCTTAATTAAATCTGAGAGTAATAAATATTCTTAGAATGCTTAAGAATTTGGTTTGTGATTTTGTCATAATTATTTTTCTTGAGTCACATTAAATAATAAACTGTCCACTTTGGTTTGCTTTATGAATAATTTTTGGTTAATTTACACAATGCTTTAGATTTTACCAAAATTTGAAGTTTTTAGCAAGTATTTCATGTATTTGGATCTAGCAAGCATTAGTACAAATTCAATTCTAGATTCCCATCTAGATGTGTTATGTTCTCTAATAACAAAAGAGAATCTCCTTTTGATCATATGTGTTTTGTGTGTACTTGAATTATATGAACATGAATTAGCAAGCATTGTAAATTTGAGAGAATCTTCACTAAGTAGGGATTCAAAAGAGTGGTTATGGTTTTGATTCTTGTCTACTTTTGTGTGAATATGAATTTAGGGCAAGAAATGGAGTAATTGTCCAGCTGAAAGTAAGCTGGTGCTATACCACTGCCTACCCTATAGCACTCCCAATTTTCATGATCAACTTCTTTAGAATTTCTTTGCAGAAGTTTAGGCTTCTACAATTCTTCATATCCTCATCAGCTACATTGGCATACTTGATGTTATCAATAGTTCTAATAGCCAAGATACCTATTACATGCCCAATCCTCATAGGAATTTTCAAAATAATTTCATGTTATTTAATCAAATCTAACTAGACTTAGACAATCATCAAACGAGTGATAATTAACAAGTCCTCAAGTCCATGGATTTAGAAGGGATAACTCCCAACATACATTCTTAACTGCCATCTATATATGCACAATGCTCTATTGGTTTGAGCCTGGTAGGATTAGTTGCTGCTAGAGATGAGTTCCTTGACACTGGGTGAGCCTTTATAGAAGAGCTAGATTCCTCTCAGTACAATGGACAATGTGGTAATTTTCTCTAATATAGGCAAAGTTTTGTTTATAAAATATTAAAAATAAGAAAGTAAATTAGTATTAAACCCTCATTAATTAGAAACTAAATAGAAAAGAAAGCTATTAGATTAAGGAATAGTTTATAACCCATCATGCCATATCCACACAGAGCTACTACTGCTCCTGCTGCTGCTGCTGCAATATCAAATCTAGCTGGTGAGGAGGTAATGGCACTGCTACTACTTGGAATGCTTGGGGGAGTGGCAGCAGTCTTTGGCTGGCTTTTGCCATTTTGCTAACATAGATGGGGATTGGCATATCACTAGTTACTGAAAATGCATTTGTTTAGAAATATATGCAAACACTATGCTTGCATTTGCGTTTGTTAGGCGTTTGTGTTTGTTATTAGAACCTTCAACTAAGTTAAAGAATATTCTTTTCTTTTACCTTTAACTTTTCTTGGGCTGAGCAACAAAAGATGCTAGGGAGAGAAGGCAAGCTGTGGAAAAGGATTAGGGTAAGGACACCATCCTTGGTAAAGCACATGATAATGCTCAGCATTGCTGAATTTGTAAGCATTGCAGCAATATAAAGGGTCTTTGAAATGTCACCAGGCACATTTGGGGCCAATCCCAGGTAATGAGATCATGTATTAGTGTATTGCTACACTAACTTGAAGCTAGTCTAGCTCATAGAGACTAAGGGCTCTTGTAAGGAGATTGAATTTAGAAGTCAATTGCAAGAGGTTTTTGCATATGCAGCAAAGAATGGAAGAATTCCAAGACTTTTACAGGAGATAGATGAAGTGACTATGATGATCTGAGTGATTGAAAACTTGAAGTCACACAATAGAATATTCGAATATTTAAAAGATTATTTTAGAATATTTTCATTTATTTAGGTTTTTTTTTTCTTACTGACAAATACGTTTGGAGCATAATTTGACATTTGGAAATGCATTTGCATTTATGCGGAACATTTATGCATTTGTTTGGTAAGTATGACTGTTGCTAATGCAGTGAAATTCTTTTTACTCCCAAATGGATCTCAAGCTGGCTGAAACTCTTTCTTCCTAGGTCTGGCAGTGTAAGGAGCAAGGCTTTCATGGATTTAAGGCCTTACTATTACAATGGAAGTGAGTTGAGAATTACATCATTATTGGGTTTTTGCTGGAGAATGACATGATTGTGATGTTTGTCACCAAAGTTTTTGGTTTAGTAAAGGTTTATATTCGTGATAAAAGTAAGAAAACTAGTATTAAACTTTGATTACACATGAATTAGACTAAATATATCATTGGAAAATGCTTTGGGGCTAGTTTATAGAAAGGATTCCCAAAAGAAACAGAGGTGGAATATCCTAAGCTAGAAGGCTTGGAAAGCAAGCTATTAAATTGTAAAATATTCTAGAATATGCTTGAATATGTTAAGTGGTTTTCCTCACCATATAATGCTTGTTCATGTGATCTCAGTGAGCATGCATTAAATTCTTATGAATATTGAAGCGATCTAGCACATATTGGTGAGCCACACTCCACCCTATGCCTTCTAAGAAGCCAGTTGGTTCAGCATCTTAGCAATCAAGTGGAAGAGCACCCTAAACGAGTTCACTTGGCTTTAATTTCACTTTCGAGGCATAGCTGGTTCACTTAAGAGTTTTGTCTTGTACTTGTTTAATCCCTGCAAGACATAGGGAACATATCATATTGCTCCAACCTTGTCCCTTGCTGGTGAGATCTTGGCTTTGCTCTGAAGAAGTTTCCACTGAATCTCCACGGCCTTGCACAGCTCCAGGAACCCTCCTTGAGCTGGATCTCCACGCAACTGCAGTCTCCAAGGCCCCATTCTACCATGGTCGAGACTTCCTCACGTCAATGCTGAACTTGTCGTATCACATCCTGCCTTTCCAGTGTTGAGATCCTGCAACTGAGCAGTAACGAGTTGTCCGGGGCAATTCCTTCGTCCATGGGAAGCATGCTGAGTTTGAAGGAGCCATCTCTGGAGCTGAGTGGTGAGGTCCCCAGGAGCCTGGTAAACCTGGACTCGTTGAGATGGTTTAACGTGAGCTGAAAATTAAAAGCAGGAATCTTCTGAATAAAAACAATAGAGCTCCTGCAGTAAATTGGTGACCGAAAGCCGCTCGCCATCTGTGGGAATCGAACCCAACGTTTTCGCTGCTGCCCCAGTGGCGTAGGTCGAGATCCAAAAAGCAACGCGCTCTACCGGCTGAGCTTACACATTTGATCACTGCAAATAACATGAACTTCACTTAAACTGTATAATAAAAAACGTGACAAACCAGTGTGTGCTCGTTTTACGTCATGCACTCCTCTCCTCACTGCAATCAAACAACAGCAGCTTCATAAACTCTAGGGATCGGAAAATTGCGATGAGCAAAGCCTGTCATACAAGCGCCGTCTCCTGGCGTTGCTACTTCACGTGTATTTTTGTCTTTCTGATCCAACACATACACATGAACACGTTTTTCCAATCCAAAACGGCGCGTACCTGGCCCAATATGTTGAGCTTGGCGCTCTTCCAATCTCCCACTGTGAAGGTGAAGTTCTAGAAAAGAGGAGGAATTTCCGACCGGGGCTGAGTACTGTAAAAAGACAACTAGATTGTTCCGGCCTGCCAAGTAGCATTATGGCTTGCTACAGTCTAGAAACTAGAATTCAGAGCACGTACCTGGCTCTAGAAACGTTATAGATGATTTTCCGTGCAGCAGAGAACTCAATGTTCTCAGTCCGAGAGTTTTAACTAGCTCGGAGAGCACGAAAGTTAAATCGAATTGCCACTGCAACGAGTCTCAAAAGAAAAGGAGAAATGCTTGAGCTTGCCTCTTGCCTGGTAAGAGCGAACTCGCCGTCTGTGGGAGTTGAACCCACGACCACGTGGTTAAAAGCCACGCGCTCTACCGGCTGAGCTAAGACGGCTTGAACAACTGGTTTGAAATGCTCGGAAGAATTCTGCAAGTATAACAAACTCAGAACGAACCTTCTGAAGCACTCTGTGCGTGTGTTTACGTCATGTAATTTCGTCTCGTCCCTGTAAACATTGCTAGCAAAATGCAACCAGAAATCGGGAAACCAAGAGTAAACCTCATCGAAGCAGTGTGTATCTCCTTGTACTTTCTTCGTCGTCTCTGTGTAATCAAACATAATCAAACACAACGTCAGCACGCTTGCAAAGCGAAATACAAAGACTGACTAGAGATTTTATTACCTCGTCTCCTTGCGAGCGATATTTTGCTGGGAGTTCGCATAGTTCTTTTCTTTCTGTTCCCACAAGCTAATCTGAGTTTGAGAAAAGCCGTGGTGAAGGAAGCCACGAGCGCGACTTGCACCTAGTTATATCTTTCATGAAAATTAGCTTCAACTGTGTTTATCCTGAATTGAAAAAGCCACTTCCAAGCACAGTACCTTATGTGAGTACAAAAACGTCATTGTTTTCCGTTGAAACCTTGGGATCCTCCAGTTTCAAATACAAGGTACTGCAGCTGAATACAGGAGGAGGCATCAATAAACAAAAAAAAAAAAGTGAAGAACTCGGCTAGATGAGTACTGTGACAAACGCAAAGTGCAAATTCGCAAGCACCTAAACAAACTTGATTGCCGAGTGGCAGTCGGAGCGCACTCGCAAGTTCTTGACGATGCAAAGCGGCGTCCTGGGTGGCGTGCTGGCAATCCCAAACGCCACCGCCAGCTTCTCGCTGTGATAGAACAGCACCTCGTCCTTGTCCTCCTCTTCCATGCTGTGGATCACCACCTTTCGATCCGGCTCGTACCCCTTGATCCTCATCTCCGACAGCAGCCCCTGCAGCGTCTTGAAGATGCGGTTAACACCAAAGCTCCCGGAATCCACTGAGTATCCACAAGTACCTGCTTGTAGAAAACCTCACAGAAACTTTTTCCGTCCAGCTGAAAGCTCGAAGAGTTGGACGTTTAATCCAGCGCTAATTCCTGTGACAAAACATTGAAAGTAGTACTTGTTTCCTGCATACAGCTAAAAACTCTTGTCAAGAAAACTATCTTGCGGTGCAGCAAATTGAACTGTACCGGTTTGTGGCAAACAGCTGTGACATTCATCAATACTAAATCGAATGCTCCTCGTGCAACGTGATGGCCCTCGTACGAACCTTGACAAGTTGCAACAGCTGCAACGCGCAACTTAGCCTGCCATCAGGAAATACGGTCTCAGTGAGTATGATCAAGTCAAAAGGCAAGCAAATTGATGTACCTGTTTCCGGCTGGTCCAGGAAAAAAAAAATGAAAACTATTTCCTGGCCTGCAACCAATTTGCAGCGGTTTTGGGAGCGCTCACTTTGCTGTAAGATAGCCAACAAAGGTTCAGCGAGCGAACTCATGAATCCACAAAGGCGTTAAAGCTTTTTATAATTCTTGGAAGATTACCTGTAGGTGCAGCGAGAGAGCACTAAACTCCTGTGGAATCACTACGGAGTCTTGACGACTACTCGGATGAGCCTAATCGAGGAATCAAACAATGTCTGAATGTCAGCTTCGAATGTCAAGAACGCTAAATATTTCTAGTGCGTCAAAATTTCCGACTGGTCTCAGAAGGAGATCGAGTTGCGCTACCTGGCTTTAGCGAAGAATGCCCGCCCGCCCTACAGCTCCACAAACCCTAGAAGAAATAAAGCCAGTAAATCAGACTCACGAATCTCACAGAAACTGGGAGCTCTTGCAAACGCTGTCTGTGAGAATCGAACCCACGACCACGTGGTTAAAAGCCACGCGCTCTACCTGCCGAGCTAAGACGGCTTCCACGGGAAAGAGGAAATTCGTAAAAAGTACAAACTTGGAAGCACAAAAGTTACTACGAAAGAAGTTTCACAAAGAACATAAACAACTAGATCGTTTCTCCTATTGCCTACCAAGGAAACTAGAATTCACTACCTGGTGATTTCGCGTGCTTTCGACAGTCTTTTACCACTGCAGCAAAATCAAAGGAGTCTCACAAAGAACAAAGAACTCGAGCTTGCCTGATGAGAATGAACTCGCCTCGCCGTCTGTGGGAATCGAACCCACGACCACGTGGTTAAAAGCCACGCGCTCTACCGGCTGAGCTAAAACGGCTTGCACACCTGTTTCGACATGCTCGGAAAATTTCTACAGAAACAAATTCCCCAAGAACAGAAGTACTGTGTGTTTTATGTGTCATGCACTGTGGTCCTCCTCACTAAAGCGCAACGGGAATTCTAGAAATCGGGGAACCAAGAATAAACCTCACCAAAGCAGTGTGTATGAACATCCTTGTCTTCGTCCTCTCTGTGTAATCAAACGCAGCGTCAGCATGCTTGTACAAAGACTGACTAGAGGAATCTTTATCACCTCGTCTCCTTGAGAGCGATGTTTTGCTGGGAGAACGCATAATTCTTTACTTCCTACTCTAGAATGCGTGGTAAAGGAAGCCAGTCGCACCTAGAGAACACGTTCTTCTGAATAGAAACAAGTCACAGTACCTGATCCAAATCGCTGTCACACGATATGTGCGCATCAAAGAACCCATAGTTTCCGTGCGATCTTCCAGGCCCAGTTTCAAATGCAAGGCACTGCAAACGGAACCATCAATAAACAAAAACAAAAGATGAGAAGAATTCGGCTGTGAGGAGTTTTGGAAATCTGCAAGCAGCTCAGCTGAACACTAGGTCACAGTATCCACAATTGTAGAAAACCTCAGAGAACTTTTTGTCGTAAAATCTAGCGCTGATCCTGTGACAAAACACTGAAAGTAAAAATTGACTGCTGTCAAGAAAACTGCAAGCCTTTCTTGCAGCGAATTGAACTGTACCGGTTTGTGAGACAAATCCATCACGTGAAATTCACGTGATGGCCCTCGTACGAACCTTGACAAGTTGCAACAGTTCCAACGCGCAACTTAGCGCCTGCCACCAGGAGAAACGGTGTCAGAGATCGCGCAGAAGATGTGCTGTACCTGTTGCCGGGTGGTCCAGAATGAATAAACTATGAAATCTATCTCCTGGCCTTCAACCAATTTGCAGCAGTTTTCGGTAGGAGCGCTCAGTTTGCTGTAAGATAACAAGATCAGTGATGGAAGAAGCTAAAAAAAGGTTCATAACATCCATGAATCCACAGCTCGCTGAAGCCTTTCATAATTCTTGGAAGACCTCTGGAGCTACCCGTAGAAGTTTCGCGCTTTCTCCCAGGAAAATACGGAAGTAAGATCAGCGAGAGAGCACTACACTCATGCCAGGCCAAGAACGCTAACCTTTTCTAATGGATCCAATCCAGCTTTCTGACTGTTCTCAGGAGGAGATCGAGTTGCGCTACCTGGCTTTGCGAAGAAATACCCGCCCGCATTCCTGGAGCTCCACAAACCCTAGAAGCTAAATGAAAACCTGGAAAAAATCACCGCAGTACGACAAACAAAAGGGCACTCAGAAAAGATATCCATAGTGGCAGTGATCTTTTGGCGCTCTAACGTGGTGAGCTTACACACCTGGGATGTGATTGCCATAAAGCAAGTTTGCTATGGATCAAATGTTTCCTCCTCTGTCAAGTTCTTTGCGTTTGCCGGGACCTTGAGAGATGGATCTGCTTGTTAGATATCCGCAAGATGAAAGAAAATACTTCTCCGTCGAAACAAAGGCAAAGAACTCGCCTGTGCCGTGTTGTGTTCATCTGATGCAGCTACCTTAGCCAAATCCGTCTATGCCGTCTGCGGCAATCGAACCCACCACGTTGTTAAAAGCCACGCTGGTGGTGAGCTAGGACGGAAGTGACCGGTTCTGAACGAAAGAAGAATTTCGTAGAAAATAGAAATAGAAGCACCATACCTTAAGTCTGCAGCAGAGATTTTACGGAATCTCAGGCCGCTGTCCATCGCTTTTAAACTCTGTCGTAGAGGTTATTAAATGAAGTGTACCCCCCAGCTCGTGGAACTAGATCTACAAAAGGAAGTTTCGAATTAAATTTCCGAGTGCAGATTGCTCTACTCTATTGCTAGCAACCAATCAACTGAACTAAGGTTTCTTACACAAGTAAGAGCGAAAGACGTACCCGGTAGTGATAGTCACCTGAATATTTGGGAGCACGAAACCGGTACCGCGACTTCCCCTTGGTACGGCACCTTCCAAGTTGCAACAATCTTCCTGTCATCGAAGATCTCGTCAGCAAAATGTGATCAATCATGCAGTTTACCATTGCTCTTTAGACGATGGTACATGAAGTGTACCGCAGCTTGTGGAACTGCATCTACAAAAGAAGTTTCGAATTAAATTTCCGAGAGTACATTGCTCTACTCTATTGCTAGAAACCTCACACAACCCAACCAAGACTTGTTACACAAGTAACAGCGAAACACGTACCCGGTTAGTTGAATATTTGGGACCACGAAACCGGACGTTCATCGTGAAACACGACTTCCCTTTGCTGCGAAACCTTCTAAGTTGCAACAATCTTCCTGTCATCGAAGATCTTGTCAGCAAAAATGTGATCAATCATGCAGTTTTATTGTTAAGACTTGCCGGCTGTCCGAAGAAAGCGACCGCGCGTGCCAGAGAAACCGATTTATTTCGCCGACTTACAACAAGTTGCAAAAGCTCGACAGTATCGTCAGTTATGGATGGAATGAGCCAAAGGTACCAATTCCTGCGCAGCGACAATATCAGTGTGAGAAGGAGCCAAGCCAAGCTTCGTAAGTCTTTAACTTTACAGCTAGCAGGAAAATGTTTCCGAGTCCACCGATGACTGCACATAATGAAGATCGCTCTCCCACCAAAAGCCTCCAAAAGCTTGGGCCAGTTGATATATAGTACCTTGCAGCAAAGCACCGCTCCCACGCAGTGATGGAGACCCTCAAGTTCTTGCTGCTGCTCTCGTCGTTCCTGACTCTTGCAAGAGCTGATCAGCAGCAGCCATGGGTATGGCTGGATCCAGATAGTGATCTCGAGCAGAAACCACGGCTTTCTTACCGATCAACCTGGCAAGGTGACAGGATAATGGATTTCTCCGCGGTTGGCTACCGAGGTGGGATGGATCCCATTCCCCCGGCTCCTCCAGTGAAGGTAACGTTGTTTCCTGGTGGTGGCGGCAGCAGCGACGACACAGAGGCGCTGCAAGCGGCAATAAACACCGTGTCTGCCATGCAACCAGACGAGCAAGGATTCAGAGGGACTGTAAAACTTGCGAAAGGGACGTTCAACCTCGGTAAGCAGTCCATAGTGATCAACACCAGCGGCGTCATTATAGATGGCAGCGGCGTAGACCAAACGCTGATCGACGCACACTCTCTGGAGGCCCAAGTTTTGTTCCGGATCCATGGAAATCCTGCGACGACAGTAAACAGCACACGGTCAGCTGTTGTCGAGACAGTTCCTTCCGGGAGCAAAACTCTCCGGCTAAGTTCAGTAGCAGGCTTCTCCGAGGGAGACCAAGTGAGTATTACCTGGACTTGGAGCCCCCAGTGGATCCAGATGATGAACATGAGCGACTACTGGCGGCCGGGATACGGCTACAAAGCCGAGCGGATCATAAAGACGGTCTCCACACTCGACTCTTCCATCCAGCTGGATATCCCTCTCCCGTTTCGACTGGACACGAACTACCTGGACGACGCTCACGGCGCAAGCGTCGAGAAGATATCCACAGCCCCCCGCATCGGCCGAGTCGCCCTGCAGAACTTCAAGGCGGTGAAGAACATCACATTTCCAGGCACGGGATGCTTCCTAAAAATGCAAGACGTGGAGGATGCGTGGATAACCGACCTGGAGCTCCACGACTTCAGCGGCACAATCCTGAAATACCCTAGAGAGTTGCTCCATACCTCGATCGCCATCGCTGGGACGAGAGTCACGGCCCAGAACTTGGTCCTGCACCGCACCGCGAACGCAACAAAGGGGCCGAAACCGTTCGACATAGCTCTCCACCGTCCTGGACAGCAAATACTCGTGAGAAACGTCACCGTATCTGGGAACAGGGAATACAGCTTCATTACTGGAGACAGCATCGCCGGCCCCAACGTCTTCCACAACTGCACCGGATTCGGAGCCAACACCGCGCAGCCGCACATGAGGTTCGCCACTGGACTGCTGTACGACAACCTTCGTATACCAGACGGTGGCATCGAGATGATAAACCGGCGATGGTTTGGAAGCGGCCATGGCATTGCCGCCGCCTTCTCCGTTGCATGGAACACGGAGAGCAAAAGCTTGCAGGTGATCAGCTCTCCCGGGGCTGCAAACTGGGCGTTAGGATGCCGAGCTCAAGAGGTGAACGACAAGATACAAGGGATAAGCGAACCTGGATTCGTGGATGCGGTCCTAGATCCACGTATTCCCTCGCTTTTCCTGGCTCAGCGTCACGCTGCCGGCATGCCGGCCGTCTTCTAGTCTAGTCTGGCCTCAGCTCCATAGCCAGAGCTTCCGTCTGACTTTGAACTTTCATAATCGCCCTGGATCTCATCATACCTATGACGCGTCCGAGTCGGATTGATGGCAGAAGAATAGAGAGCACAAGCACCCAAAAGCCTCTCTAGAGCTGGTGGCTGCTGGTGCTCCCTGTCTTCTGTCAACAATAGATCCATACCAATTTTTTGCATCTGGAGAGAAAACGAAAGAAAGAAAAAAAAAGGACAAGAAACCTTGACATTCTGAGAAGCGAAAAAACTTATAAGCCGGATAAAGTTTTAAAGCTTATCTGATATAGTTCACATCGGACCGTCGATGTGTTCCGTCCAGCTTACTTTCCGAGTTTTTGGCTCCAGCATTGAGAATAGTTAGTTGATTGGCCCAACTCCCAAGGGATCAAAGGACAAGTCGTGGAAACCACTAAAGAGGAAACAACAAAAAAGCTCAGACCTCTTTGAAGCGGTCAAAGACTCCGACCCGGCGCCATCCTGTGAGCTGCCTGTCCTTGCCAATTTTGCTAGCTTCAAAGGTGGACAGAAGACTATTTCCTCTTGCCTGCACAAAAACAAAGTGAGAAATGTTTCAATCTCGTCAACACTAGACTAGCCTCCAAGTGATGTCATGGTTGCTGACGATTGATCAAAGTTAAAACTCGTGGTTGCTGCTGCGACAGTACTCTGCTATTCTGCATTAGCTTCAGTGCTGTTTGTTCTCTGAAAGAAGCTTAAAAAACGCCACCTACAAGCTGCCAGAGGCCCTGCTCTGCAACACCGTAAAATCATTTATGTATACCAAAACAAACTCCTCACAAGTCTCTCAGCACATACGGGAGACCGGACGGTCGAGGCAGGTTGATAGGTAACACCCATGGCCATGTGCAGACGGGACTCCACCAGGCAACTTGCGATTTGAGACAAAAACGGTTCAGCTTCCAGCAAAGAATTGCAATTTAAACATTGTTAACTTACAGACAGGAAGGCACACTCCGGCTCCGTCTTGCAGACTAAGATAATCAAAAGATAGCCGAGCTGAATGTTTCCGTGATTGTCCTTCCTGCTGGTAAACATCCAGATATTTTAAACCTGTACGATTTGAACCAAAATGCTCCCACCTTGAGTGGCTGCACGTTGGACATCTTTTCTGGGTACCATGGCAGTCTTTTGCGTAGTCTGAAAAGAAACGCATCTCAATCATGACTTAGAATTTACCTTGAGCAAGTCCATTTTTTGTGAACACTTTCGTTTTCGGAATAGTTTCGGGGGTAGCTCGCTCCTGATATTTCCGAAAGAGAATTCTTATCTGTCATCTTAGAGCTTAGAAGTAGGATTTGATAGCTTGAATTCGAGGTTTGCAGATCTGAACAATATAGCACGATCACAAACAAAGAAGGTATAGAAAAAGGACAGCGCTATCTAGCGAAAAGTGCTGCACCTGGAGGCAAGGTTTTGTCTTTTCGATAATCATTTCGATATTATCGTTGAGCTGCAATTAGTATAATATGGTGTTTTCGAATAATTTCCACTTTCTACAGATTGTACCTTATAGAAAGGCATCACTGATATCAGGAAGCAACATTTGAATCTCTGTGTGATTTTGAAAAGGAAGTGCACAATATAATTCGACTGAAAACGCTGTTTAATTAAATGAGAAGTTAAGCTGCCCCAACCCATTGTCTCGACGAAAAGCAAAAACTGTGTAATCTAGATTGCAAATCTGAGAACTCAATCAGTTTCCAAAATTCTGTCAAAATCAACATAGTAAACTCAGGACTTCATAGCTTTGTCAATACCAAAATGCAGAAAACCTGGAGCGGTGTAGTTTACAAGTTCGACAGCACCACACCACCGAGTTCATCGATAACAATAATATCAGCAGGATCCTAGAACTATGGCAAGCATGACAGTTACGGCAAATCACACCTTTTCCGAGAGTAGTCTTTGTGGATAACTGGATAACCCCGGATAAGATTAGAGAAGTCCAAATTCCTGATGTGACTGAGCTGCAGAAACATCTCATGAGATCAGAAATAACAGCTGTATATAGCGAAGAGAATTACCACAGGTTCTGCCCGAGTACTTATCCAAGAAAGTTTACTCGAAAACTCGTCTGCATATCTAGAACGGATTTCCTGCAAAACGTTTCAAAGTTTGCAAAGGAAAAAAATTGCGTTCTTAGCCAATCCAGTTAACTAGATTCCCATACCTTTTTCTTCAAGGCAAAATGCATTACAAGTGAGATTTGAAGCACCACTACGTGTTCAAAAAACGGGACTTACGCTACCGATGTTCATCTTAAATGTTGATTCTGAAGACCACTTTAGAGACCTGAATGCAAGAGGAAAACATTGATAGGTAAGATTTTTCTGTAGGCAATGGTGCACAGCTAACGAGCTGCTGACTCTGAAATCCGTGTTTGCACGATACTAGTTGCCAGCGAATGTTCAAATATATCTTCGCGTAGAATGCATTTACCTGCAAGCATTCAGTCAGAAAACTATTATGATAGTGGTCGAATTCTACCGCTCGGTATGTATCTGACCGGAAAAACTCGCAGCTGGTGTAGCAGCAAAGTTAACACAAGCCTGGCCATGAAGTGACCTGAGATAAATAGTTCTGAGAGAAACAACAGCGAAACTTACAGGTATTTCTGGATCAGTCCGCACCTATCAGCCTTGTTGGAAAATGTCAATCAATCTGCTTCTCAGCGAATGCCTGAAAGTGAACTTCGAATAGACAGGAAAGAACGCGGGCAATTACGGACAGGGACTCCCGACAGAAGAAAAAGAGCACGCATCGAGGCTGCAATCAGAGGCAGTGTTCATGCGTGCTCTCTTTCTTCTGTCTAGAGGCCTGCTCGTCGCAAAACGAAACTCCCCTCAAGAGGCATCCAAGGATGCTCCAATTCCAAATCTGAGAGAGATGTGAGACGGATCATATGAGAACCGAAACCCTACCAGTAAAATTTATTGAAGAGCTCATCATTGAAGCAGAAAATACGGTTCAGCTGGGACAGGTCTTCCGCATCGCTCCAAGCAACACTGACCAAAGACTGGTCGATTGCTCTCGGAGAAAAGACGAAAATATTCCGTACCCTGCGTAATAAAAACTCATTGTCAATATATTATGAAGTTGCTTTACCATGATTAATCCGTCTTCCCTCACGCGATCAAGAGCTTCTGCGAAAACAATTAGAGCTTCTGACTGAACTGCTCAAGAGCCTCTTGATGTGAATACAATGAAGCGATCACCACTGCTATCAAACTCATTGAATTTTTCTTTTGTAGATCTATGCCTGCTTCAAGAAACAGTTAGAAACACAAGCTATTGCAAAATAGTTCTGAAATGTAGATTGAGCTGCACAGAATATCAACACCGGATTTCACGTTCGTATCTCCTCAGAAAATCTGTCCATATCGTCGGTGATCGCATAAAGTATCGCATACTTGTCCCTGCAGATCACGAAATACATAAAACGTGTGTACTGGGATCGCCCGCTTTTCGTCATGGCTATTAAACCGCACTCACCGGCCATAGTCTCAACCTGTGATCATCTGTCAAGAGCTGTGCTCCAAGTGCCTTGCACGGCCAATGCTGCGCTGACAATTATACCCTTTGAAACTGTTGCTGGTTGACTGCTGCGTTATGTTGCTCCGAATGCATGTGTGAGGTTTTGACATCCACGCAGCAACTGCCAGAAATTGTTAGAAAACGATACGCTTCACTACATAAATATCCATATAACCCTCAGTGGTGTCATTCCTTGTTATCGGTACTACTATAGCCGAAAATAGAGAGTAGACTCAGATGGATCGGAAAAGAAAACGCTGCAAAGAAATACAACAAGAAGAAATGTCCCCAGATGAAGATTGCGAATCTGCCAAGCTACTGAACTCCTACCTGTTGAATCCTTATGTTCGCTTATTTTGCGCTCCACTGGTAACGATAAAACCGATGCTAAGAACGCAGTATTCTCCATCAACGGACATATTTACCACAACCTGCATTCAATGGAGGTTAACCTATTAGAGGCAATCAAGTTTGACTTACCCATGGCAATGCTGAAGACGTAAGAAAGCACGCATATACATACAGTGCGTGTTCAAGAGAAACTTTAGATCTTGATGCGAAAAACATTACTGCAAGCCACATGAACGGCAACGAAAAGCCCCGCATTCTCATATTCAAATATTAGCCCGGCAAACCACACCCGAACTCAGACCAGACAATGCGTGAAATGATCACGTTGCTGACCTTTTGTCATAGATCGATCTGCTCGCCATTTGTAGCTCAGGTTTGGTGGCAATCAACACCTTTAGCGCTTTTATCCCTTTCCCTTCACAGTTATTCAAGCCAGAGGCAACATCAAGAGCATACACATTTGTTAAATTCTTACACAGGCCTCGTTCTTCTTTGCGGATTAATGGAAAATGAATATAGGAAAAAACACTCATGAAAAGTCCTCGCCAAACAAAACGAAACTCACCGATTCAACCGCCAGATCGCACGCGACACCGCCCATGTCCCGTGCGTTGAAGCATTTCCTTTGCCACATATTTCACGTACTTGATCCAAACTGACGAGCAAGCACTTGCAAGAGAGGAAAAAGAAAAGCCTTCAGTGCAACAGTCATAGGATACCTTCCATGCATTCCTCGTGTGTCTTGAAACAGCGCCTAATGAGAGCGAGGCCTCAGAAGTTGCGATATGACAGAAGAAGAAGAGCACGCATGAGTGACACACTAGAACCAACGGCGTGCAGCCAAATGTGCTCTCTTTCTTCTGTCAAATCAGTCTCCTCTAACTGCAAGCAGATCGATTCTCAGCTTCACAAAATCTCGCCAGGAAATTTCTCGTCTTGCTCTTCCACACACCACGCAAAGAAATCCATCACCAACACCAACACCACACCGCAAGCAGACGCAAGATCCACAAGAAAGAGACCAAGAAATCAGCAGACAGCCGCTGATCCACAAGAATTCGAGCGCAAACGCCAGGAATCAATACGCGCGACCTGCATTCCACCACAAAATTTCGGTGGCGCAGCAGCGGCGCTGACGATCCCAGCAGCAATAGCGGCGCCATACCGGCCAGCGGCGCGGATCTTGCGACTTTGATCGAGGACGATGTGAGAGATGCTCGCGTCGGCGCCCTTCTTTAGCGCAGTTCTTCCCGTCGATAAAGCCTTTCTCCACTTGCATCACAGAAACCCTAGTTTAAAACCCACCGTGTCACACTAACAACCATACATCCCGTTGCGATCTAAGTATATTCTGTCCGGCGTAATTTGGAGGACTGTCCTTCAAGTGTACATTTTTTCCTTCGCGAAATCCCTGCTTGTACTTGAGGTGTGCTTTCCGCCGTGGAATGGCCAAACGAATTCCAGCCCTTGGATGCGAGGCATCCAAGGGCGCAATCTATGCTAGATCTGAGTCGTACACGTACACACGGTGGGAGAGTTTGAATTTGAATTAAAACACAATGTTTTTAGGGCTGTTGCCCATGCTGGGGCATGGCGGATTGGAGCTCGGGAATCCGGCTCCTGGATCCCGGTACAGGACCCGCGGAGAGATCGCCGTGACGATCGGCGCTCTCAAGGTATGCTCGGGGGATTTAGAACGGGGTAAGATGCTTCATCTCGATGCGATCGAGAGTGGGATTCACACGCACCCTCACGTCGCGGCGGCGCTGGTGAGCATGTATGCGAGGTGTGGGAGCTTGGCGGAGGCGCACAGGGTTTTCGAAGAGATGCCTCGGCGTAATGTGGTCTCTTGGAACGCATTGATTCAGGGGTATGCCGAGAATGGACAGGAGAATTTGGCTATGGAATCGTTCGTGGTAATGCAGGACAGGGAAGGACTTTGTCCGAATTCTCAGACTTTTGTGGCGGTTCTCAAGGCTTGCACCAACATGGCAACTAAAGGAGAGAGAGCAGGCGATGGGGTCTCGGTGAAAGAACAGGCTTTAGAGAAGGGGATGGCGCTTCACTCTCACGCAACAGTCAGTGGATTCGAGTTGAATGAGTTTGTGGCGAACAGTCTTGTGGAGATGTACGCGAAGTCTGGAAGCATGGAGGATGCGAGCCGAGTTTTCTTCGGGATGAAATCACGGAGCGTCGTTTCGTGGACTGCTATGATACTTGGTTTCGCAGAAAATGGTGAAGAAGAACTTGCTCTGGAGCTGTTCGACCTCATGCTAGAGACTCAAAGTTGCCGGCCAGATGCGCTTACATTTGTTGCTGCTATCAAGGGCTGCACACGCTTAGCTATCAAGGAAGAAGGGAGGCTGATCGGGAAGAGCCTTGTCAAAGTCACAAGTCTGGAGAAAGGCAAGATCGTCCACACTAGAGCTAGAAACAGCGGCTGCCAGTCGAGCATTGTTTTGGAGAGCGCACTTGTGGACATGTACTCGAAGTGTGGCAGCATGGTGGATGCACGAAGGGTCTTTGACAGCGCGAAGTGTCACAACGTTGTGTCCTGGAACTCACTGATACAGGGATATGTCGAAAACGGGGAAGAAGATTTGGCTCTTGAGTCACTCCTTCGCATGCAAGCGGAAGAGAACTGTCAGCCAGATGCTCGCACGTTTGTCGCAGCTTTTAAAGCATGCGGTGGCTTGGCGGCGAAAGAGAATGGCAAGAAGCTGGACGATCTTCCAAAGCTGGTGAAGGTTCAGTCTCTAGAGAAAGGCATGGCCTTGCACGCTCGGCTGGCAAAGAGCACTTGCGGCCCGGACGTGTTCCTGACGAATACCTTGGTAGACATGTACGCTCGGTGCAGAAGCATGCAAGACTCTCAGAAGGCATTCGATCAAAGTTCCCATCATACTACAGTTTCGTGGAACGCCTTGATTCTTGGATACGCAGAAAACGGGGAAGGCGAAGCTGCTCTCGAGTTTTTTCAACAAATGTTAGCAGCAGGGGAGTGTCCACCGGATTGTCTCACGTACGTTGCCGCGCTCAAAGCTTGCAACACCGTAGCAGTGACGGAGAAACAACTTGTAAATGGTAAGCCACATAACTGGAGATCACTTGAGACTAAATTTGCTATCCACTCGCATGCCTGTGCTCACCCTGACGTGTTTCTCGCCAACACACTTGTGGATGCTTATGCGAGCTCTGGAAACATGTTCGATGCTCGCAGGGTATTCGAGAGTATGAACTTTCGTACTCTTGTTTCCTGGAACACTCTATTGCATGCATATGCTGACTGCGGGCAGGTAGAAGAAACTCTGGAGCTGTTTCCTTGGATGAAGAAGGACGGATACAGGCCAGATTGTCGAACTTTTGCTGCTCTACTCAAGGCCTGTGGACTCTTGGTGACTTTGAGTATTGGGAAAGCAGTCTACAGAGATATATGCCGAAGTGGTTTCGAGGACGACATGGTTTTACTCACGGCATCGGTGGACATGTTTGGGAAATGTGGGAGCATGGCCGAGGCACAACATATCTGCGATTCTAGCACAAGTTCTGAAGTTGTGACCGCACTAGTAGTCGGATACAGTCGACAAGGAGACGTTGGACGTGTTTTGGGCCTGTATCATCAGATGAGGGACGAAGGTGTGAAGATCACCAGTAATTGCTTCGTGTCAGTTCTCGCTGCATGCAGCCACGGTGGCCTCGTTGAAACCGGCAAGAAGATTTTCCGGACAATGACCTCCCAAGAGTTTGGAATTGTCCCGGGAATGGAGCACTACGTCTGTATGGTGGATGTCCTCGGCCGCGCTAATCAACTCGACGAGGCAGTCGAAATGGTGAAGAGGATGCCTTTCGACGCAAACGCCATGATCTGGATGACAGTTCTTGCTGCATGCTGCAAGTGGAACAATTTGGAAACTGGAAGGCTGGCCTTCGACAGATTGGTCAGTTTAGATGCAAGCAACGGAGCAGCTTACACCTTGATGGCCAACCTCTGCAAGAACAGTGATCACCAGGAGCTTTCGAATCACCAGTAGTCACCGCAAGAACAGGTACCATTCTCAAAGTTATGGAACCTGTATCCATCACGAACTATGATTTCTCGCTGCAGCAACTTGGAGAAACTTGGTAGCTGGAAGGCTGGCCTTCGACAGATTGGTCAGTTTAGATGCAAGCAACGGAGCAACTTACACCTTGATGGCCAACCTCTGCAAGAACAGTGATCACCAGGAGCTTTCGAATCACCAGTAGTCACCGCAAGAACAGGTACCGTTCTCAAAGTTATGGAACCTGTATCCATCACGAACTATGATTTCTCGCTGCAGCAACTTGGACAGAAACTTGGTAGCAGTGTGACAATCCGAGCAGACACGCAAGTTCTTCATTATCCTAATCGGCGTCCCCGGCTCACAGGCGATGCTTGCAAACGCTATGGCGAGCTTCTCGCTATGGTAACTCAGCAACACCTCCTTCTCCTCGTCCAGGACGCTGTGAAGAACAGCCTTGGTGTCCGGCTGGTAGCCGGCCTTCTTCATCAACTCCTGGAGTCTGCTAAGCTCGGACAGAATCTCCTGGTGCCGGGGATGCGAAGCCTCTCCAGCAACGAACCTGTGAAGAACGCCGTCGACTCTGATCAAGCTCACTCCCGGCTGCTTCTTCACACCCCGAGCTTTCATCCGGTTCCTCACAGCAAGCGCATCGGCCACTCGACCAACGGAAGAGTACATGTTGGCCAGAAGAACGTAAGGCCCGGAGCTCTGATCATCAAACTGGAGCAAGCTCTCGGCAGCCCGGGTTCCCAGCTTCACGTCACTGTGAGTTTTGCAAGAACCAAGCAATGATCCCCAGGCTCCAACGTCGGGGATAAACGGCATGGTCTCCAGGAGCTCTCTGGCCGCTCCGAGCTGCCCCGCGCGTCCCAAAACATCCACCATTCGGCAGTAGTGCTCTCGCCAAGGGATCAAACCATGGTCTCCTTGCATGGAAGTGAAATGCGTCCATCCTTCCTCGACCAGGCCAACATGACTACACGCTATCAAAATTCCCATGAAGGTGATATGGTCGGGCTTGGCTCCTTCGTTCCTCATCACGTACAAGTACCGTACTGCGGCCATTCCGTGGCCACAGCTGGCCATACCAGCAATGAGGGAGTTCCAGGACACGACGTTTCGGTACGGCATTTTGGCGAATAGCTCTTGGGCCTCCGCGAGGCGTCCGTGCTGGGCCAGCATGGCCACCATGGCCGTCCACGTCACGGTATCTTTCTCGTCCATGGAGTAGAATATGCGCCTTGCCTCCGCGAGGTCCATGTTGTGGGCATATGCCACGACCATCACGTTGTGTGAGACGACGTTCTTGTGTGGGATCGAATCAAAAATGGACTTCGCCTCGTCAAGATTCCCGGCTTGGGCATATGCCGCGACCATGGTGTTCCACGAGACCAGAGTCTTTTGCTTGATGCTATCAAACATCGCCTTTGCGTGATCGAGCATTTGGGCGCTCGAGTAAGCCTCCATCATCGCATTGCAAGCTATCACGTCGGGGTTCTTGATTGAATCAAACATCTCTCGCGCATCTTTGATATACCCGTTTTGGGCATATGCAACGATCATGGATGTCCGAGTGCTTTGATCTGGATCCGGCAAGGTATCGAGCATCTTTCTCGCTTGGACGACCTCCCCGTTCTGGCTGTAAGCGATGATCATGGCCGTGTGTGACACGCGGTTTCTCTCGGGCATGAGAGCGTACACTCGCTTGGACTCGGTCAGCTGCCCGTTGACTCCGTACGCCTGGATCAGAGCCGTCCATGCCACGAGATCGCGCTCCGGAATGAGGTCGTACAGCACCTCCGCCTCCTCGAGCTGCCCGTTCTGGCCGCTGACCGCAATGAGAGCCGTCCACGCCACGACGTCGTGACGTGGCATTCTCTCGAACGTGGATCTTGCCAGGTGGACGTGCCCGGCCTGGGCGTACGCCGAGAGCAGCGCGTTCCACGACACCTCCTCGCGGCGTGGCATCTCGTCGAATATCCTCCTTGCCTGTCCGGGCTGAAGGCTCTGGGAATATGCCGCGATCATGGAGTTGAACGCCACCACCCCGCGCTGGGGCATTTTCGAAAACGCCAGCTCAGCTTCCCGCGCGCCGCACTTGTGGGCGTACGCTCCAATCAGCGCGTTCCACGACACGTCGTCTCGCCGGGCAGCCCTGTCGAATATCCTCCGCGCCTCTTCCACAAGGCCATGGCGCGAGTAGGCCGAGAGCATGCTCGTCCATAGCGTGGGATCTTGCTGGGGCATTCTTCGCGAAAGATTCTCGGCCTCGCCAATCTTCCCCTGGTCGATGTAGATCTGGATCATGAAGCTGTAGCTCACGGCGTTGCGATCGGGCATGGCGGTGAAGATCTCCACGGCGTGGCCGAGGATCTCCTGGACGGCACAGGCCTTGATCATCAGCGTACACGACACGATGTCCTGCTGCGGCGTTCGATCGAAGAGCTCCTTGGCGGAATCAAGGTCGCCCGACTGGGCATAGGCGGTGAGCATTGCATTCCAGGAGATTTTGTCCCTCCCTGGCGCGCGATCGAACACGCCCTTGGCCTCTGGGATCATCCTGTTGTCGGAGTATCCAGTGATAAGCGCGTTCCAGGAGATTACGTTGTGTTCGGGCGTGCGATCGAACATCGCGGTGGCGCCGGCAAGATCCCCGCTCTGGGCGTAGCCCGTGATCATGGAATTCCACGACGAGGAGCTCCAACGCGGCATCCTGGCGAAGATCTCGTCGGCATTGGACATGAATCCATGCTGCGAGAAGCCGGCGATGAGGCTGTTCCAGGAAACCACATTGTGGGAAGGGATTTGGTCGAAGATTGCCTTGGCGCTGCCAAGATCGCCATTCTCGGAGTAAACTTGCATGAGGATACAGCGTGAGAAGACATTGGGCTCGGGCAATTCATTGAACACCGCCTGTGCATCATCGATCCGGCTACATTTGCCATACATTTGAATGATCAGATTTTGGAGGAATAGATTGCCCCGGTGCTCCCCATCCGCGATCTGGTTGTGGATCTTTCTACCCTGTGCGAGATCCTTAGCGATGCCACACGATCGTATTGCTGTGGCTAGTGCGTTCTGCAGCTCCCTGACCTGTGTTTTCAGCAAGGACATAGATTTCAAAAGCTAAACCCGGTTGATCCATATTATGGATAAAGAAAAGGTGGTAATATAAACTAATATATTTCCTTACTGAATTTTTAAGAAATAGTAAATAACTTTTTTTTCTCTAACTTCAATTAATAATATCATATTTATCTAAGTAAAAGATAAAATATTTTATGGGTTACTAGTAATGCCTGACAAATACTGGCTGGATAAATAAGTTTTAACTAACCTTGGAATTTAGATTTTAATTAATAATAAAATATTAAAATATGGAAACAAAAGAATTGGAACTAGCATGGGACAATTTTAATAATGTATTGCATTTTATTAAGTTTTATTTACTTAAGTTACTTGTTGTTGCATGCACTTATGCTTAGAGGCTTACCATTCCTAATCTCGATCCTCATGCTAAAAGTGTCAATTCTAACATCTCATCAACTTGATATGCATGAGATTAAAAACAAAAGTTATTATCATTCCATCTCTAAGAAAAAGAGAATATTTTGCATTGATCCTTTAACTTGGTTCATTTCAAACAACACTCCATCACCTCTATTACCCCCGCCCCCCCCAGATAGATGCTCTAGATAACAAATTCTATCAAGTGAAGAGTGGCCATTGGCTTAAAAAATGTTACTTGTATTAAACACCACATATTATCTTGTGATATGTCATTGATGTGACACTTTGCTATGTGGAAAAAACATTAAGAAATATCAACCAAAAAATGTTATTTATATAGTGGCAATACTGAATCAAAAGTTGAAGTAATCCACATGTCATTTGGTTGCTATAAGAATGTTGTAAAAATGCATGTTAAAAGAAAATTATATACTTGTAAGTAGATGTAATTCCAATGGTAGATGTTGCATGTTCGTGTGAACTGGAAGAGTGTTAGTATGATATAGACATTAGCGAACTCTTTTACAAGAGTATTTGATCATGATATATTAGTTAAAAGAGACAAATAAAAGAAGTAAACATACCACTAATATCAAGTATGTTATTGGAATTTTATCAATTGTAATGCAAATTAAATTGTCATTTGAAAGTAAAAGTGTAATATACCACTAATGTCAGGAGTGCCAAGTTCACATTAACTATAGGGCAAATTTGATTAATCAAAGAAGAAAACAATGTATGAACCATTAGATTATGCAATCCAAGAATATTGTGGTGCTTGGTGATAGTAGGTTTTGTTACAACATAGTTCATAGTTATTTTTATTTTTATTCCTTGATATAGCATGCTTATAATGTTATAGATAAATTTTGATTATTATAAGTTTAAGAATTGGCTATATATATTGTCAACCTTGTGAACTAGTGATGTAGTAGAAATATAGTCAATTGCATCATCACTTGAAGACAACACATATACTTTCCATTATTGGAAAAACAAAGAACTTTAGGAATGTTGAAAGTATAAGAAATATATCATCAATGGAGCAAATTCATGTATGAATATAAATATGTTACATAGAAACAACCAATAGAAATAATGCAGCTTGTCTATGAGAGATGAGGTTGTATTAGTACAAACATAATTTTATAAATTACAACTAGGGAATGTATCTAGTGTTATTATATATAGGTATATATAGTTTCTAGAAAGGCTCAGTTCAATGTTTTAAACAAAGCTTGGTTGGTATACAAGCTCCTTAGGTTTCTCTGTAGCCTATCATTTCTAGAAAGGCTTGAAAAATTAGTGTTTTAAATGTCATGCATGCTCACTAATAGCAATTGGTAGAATGCCATGTTTTCTTCCTCCAATAGCACACCAAGGATCAAGGAACATAAATAGTAGCAAAGGAGCTAGCTATGTTTGAGCATTCCATCTATAAAAAAATAAAGAATAAATTTATATCCACCTTACTATGTAAAAGGTGGCACAACTCTTTATCATTCTCCAAGAAACCTTTTAACACTAATAAATTGGATGAGCATAAATTTTGTGGATAGAACAATAGAGTTAAATCACTCTTGTGCAACAAGAATATTAAAGGATTAAACTACCACTCATTTACCTAGAGAATTGAATTTGTTTTTAAAAAAGTCTATAGTAATATATAGGCAACCAAAGGGAATAACTCAAGAGATATTTATAAAGGTTCAAATATAAAGAGAAAGGGTGCACCTTTTTTTTCCAATTAATTAAAGATCTTGGGATATTTGAAGTTAATTGTCTTTGGGTTTAAATAGTACTGGATTGGATGACTTCCCAGAAAATCCAAATCCACTAGCTTCCATTTGGTATTCCATTTGGTATTAAAGGTTTCAGATCCGACTCAATTGATTGGTTAAGGGAATCACACTATATGTTGAGATTGACATCTAGCAAATTTAGTTTACCTCTGACTATGCTCGACCTAAAGAGTAGGGTGTCAAAAGAGCAGGGCTCTTAAAAAGGTTGTAATTTTAAGCTTCCACTCACGAGAGCGTGAACTTTGTAACCACATGTTAAAATTAGCATCTAGCAAATCTAATTTGCCTCCAATTAAGTTTAACCCGAGGGGTAGGGTGTTAAAAGAGCAAGGCTTTCTGAAAAGTTGTAACTCTTACCTTTCATTCATAAAAGTGTGAATAAAAGGGAACAACTAAAAAGATAATTCATAAGGGTTCAAATATAGAAAGAAAGGGCATATGAATAAGAGTGCACCTCCTTTTTTAATTGATTAAAAGTCTTGGGATATTTAAGGTTAAATATCCTTGGGTTTAAATAGTACTATGTTAGGTGACCTCCTGATAAATCCAAATCTAACAGCTTATATGATAATAGAAGTGTTAACAATATACTATATCAATTGATTTCTTATGGCACTCAATTTCTGGATAACATGAGGTTAAGTATCCTTGGGTGTAAAAAGTATTGCGTTAGGTGACCTCCTAGAAAGTTTAAATCCAACAATTTACATAATAATAGAAGTATTAACAACATACTAGATCAATTCATTTCTTTTAGCACTCAATTGGGTTGAGTGACCTCCTAAGAAGTCCAAATAGAAGTATTAACAATATACTAGATCAATTGATTTCTTATAGCACTCAACTAGGTTGAGTGACCTCACGAAAAGTCCAAATCTAACAGTTTATATAATAATAAAAGTGTTAACAACATACTAGATCAATTAATTTTTTATAGCACTCAACTGCTGTATAATATGACCATGGCACTCTACTACTACCTAGAGTGCTAATCACACTCCACTACTCTAGAGTGTTTGCTCCACTGTTAATATAGCATGACAAAGGACAATCACTCAACATTCCCATTCATAAACCATAGAGCTCCTTGGCCACCATCACTAGCACTTGGTGGCCGCTAATAAACATCTTTGTGCTTGAGTGACACAAACTCTTACACCTTTATCTCTAGCCCTGGGTGTTTCCTCCCCCACTTCCCCTAGAAAGTTCATAGTTGAAGAGCTGCAGTAAAGAGGGGTTTTATCCCTTAAAACAAATAGGTGTTGCTCACACCATTGCCTATTGGACGACCCAACCTTGCAAATATTTTTCAAAAGGACGTGCAATAAAAAAGTAATGTTTATTGGGTTACCCACATCCAATAGCACTAATTAGCCAAATCAAACAACCCACAAATTTGATTTAGTAGATGTAGATTAAAAAAATTAACACTAAGCTAATCTAGATTAAGATAAAAATCAGGTTTGTGGACCATACTAAGTGGTAACTTTTATCTCTTATTTGAAACTTTGTATAATGGCAAGGGAATGTGGTCCTCCTCCATGGCTAGAGGAGCAATTGGCATTGGTGTTTGTGCAACTTGCACAAAATCATGTAGGCATATAATAAGTGTTGCAAGCATTTAACAATGAACTATACTAGTTACAATCCTTGTCTTCATCTGACACTAGTTAGATTATTAATAAAGGATGCATACTCTTAGATTGAGCATTTGGCATAGTGGCTACTAAAATAGTTAGGATGATGTGGTGAAGCTTTATGAACTTCCTTTATACTTGTAAAGTAATATAGCCTTAAAGTTTGCAAACTTTATAACACCTCATGATGATGTCCTTAAATTGTAACATCAATAAGGTCAAAATGCAATCTTCTTTGGAGAAGGCATGAAGAATTTCTCAAGTGGATCAAGTTGGGTTTTCTTTATTATTTTTGGCCAAAATGTAGTGTTTGTTTGTGGCCATCATCCATAACATGAAGGAGGTAAAGTTCTTAATGCCATATCCATGTGGCATACATTCCTTTCCTCATCCTACACTTAACAAATCTTTGATACCAATGGAGGTGGACACTCCAACCATTTCAGTGGCACATGAACAAAATAGCTATGACAACTAGGGTAAGCACGCTTATGGTTAGGTGAGGAAAGAATAGAGGATGTGTTCATAGATTATAATGTTATAATTGTTAAAGTTGAGGGCATATCATGGTAAACTATAGCAATTGCATCAGATGTTGAAAATGCATACGTAATTTGTAAAATAAACTATAACTAAAGACAATCTTAATATAACTTAGTGACAATTAAGGATAATTGAGGATAACTAATTGAATACAACCAAAGACAAACTAGTCTATGTGGTGGCTTATTACTTCAATTATTTAGTGTAAGTAGCTAAAAAGAATGACTCGAGATGATTCATAGGGTTCAAATATAAAGGGGTAACAAACCAAAAGTTCTAGATATTTTCTAGATAAAATTGATCATTATAACCTCTAGAGATTATATATTACCTGGCCATATAATGAAAGAAATTAAAATGGGGCTTCATCTTATTTGTGATCAAGCTTTGAAGCTTATCTCATGAAGCCTCTTAAGCTTGAGAGGCAAAAATATCACATCCCTAGAATTTGTCTTCTAGGAGCACTACACACTTCTTGCCACTCTTTTACCTTGCATCATCATGCATTAGAAAAAATCTATGGCACTGAGAATTTTAGTGAAGCCTTGTAAGTGTGTCCACAATTTATTTAATCTATGATTGAGGTTGTGATGGGTAGATAGAAAAAGTCATGATGCCCCATCCGTAGCTTATTTTTAGCCATTCCATAGCCAATAAGATTCTAGAATATTCTATAACCAAATCAGTTTCTTTTTGGCCAATTTTTTTAAAAAGTAGTATGGAGTAAATAATGAAGATGTGCTTCATGCTAGCTTTATCTATGAATAAGTAATAAGGAATTCATTAATATCATTAATTCTTACATGTCCAAGTTTGTTATAACTTCTAAAATGGTTAGATATACAATATAAATAGGAGAAAATAATTCTTTATCAAGATTTATTTATCAATACTCTGAACTTCCTTTTGCAACTACTAACAATTTAGCAAAGCCTTTATCATTAGCTTTAAAGGTCTAAATTAAGAAAGCCACAGAAATGACAATTATCATCCTACTTTGCTTTACAAGACTAAAAATGAGACAAAAGACAAACAAACTCTTTAAACAATAGTATGAATGCAAGCAATAATTCAAGTTGATGAATTTAGAATATGAAACCTACTAAATGAAACCTTTTCACACTGCTAGCATTTATTGCAGGTTGTACTTTTAATGTCTAACATGGCTTTCTTATAACATCCATGGACATAAAAACTTGCTACTAGCTTGCCACAGCTCTTACATGGTCACCATGTAAATGGTCTCTAGTATAATAACCTTGATATTGCATAAATAAAAGAGAAAAAATAACATAATAGTGCTTGGTGCTCCCTTGCATGCCTCCTCTAAAGAAGCAACTTCTAACCTTTAGAGATTATATGGCTGGCAGGTGACATGAGCAAGAGAAGTTAGAATGAAGCTTCCTCTTATTTGTAATTGACCTCTTGAAACTCATCCAATGAAATGTCTCATTCATAACTAAACTTGTAAGACATACATATTATGTCCCCAGAACTTGTGTTCCAAGAGCATTACACACTTGGTTGCTCTACATCGTCACATGTTGGAAGAAATTTATGGCACTAAGAATCTTCATGAAGCCTCCTAGATACATCCACAACTTATTTAATTTACAATTAAGGACTATAGTAAGCTAGCCAGTGCCACTAGGGCAAAGTTGTGCAATGACCAAACAGGAAAGCTCATGCCCTAATGGGCTATAATGCTCTATCCATGGCCCATTTGCATTCATTCCATAGCCAAGAAGATTCCAGCCTTGATGGGCTATGATGTCCATTAATAGCCCATTTGTAGCCATTCCATACGCAAAAAGATTCTAGTGAATATTTTATAACCAAGAAAGTTGGATCAAGTTTTTTCTTGCCAGTTCTAATTTGTCTTTATTTGTCTTTAGTTGTGTTAGTTGTCTTTGGTTGACTTCAGTTGACTTTAGTTGTTCTTGGTTATCTTCAGTTGTCCTCAGTTGTCACTAAATTATTTAGAAAGAAGTTTATCTTAACTATTTATTTAGAAAAACTACCTCATTATAATATAAGTTTTACTAGCATTTCTTATACTTATTTGATAGTGAGTTAACATTTATGTGTCTTTCACTTTAATTGCTAACAATTTCATAAGTACTAGGTATTCTTAGGACTATTTATGTCTTTCATAGTTGTATTAAAAATTTAGGATGTTTAAGTTTTTCTATAATAGAGGTTTTAATTCTTGAAAATAGGGAAAGTTTAATTTACATTTAAAAATTGTTATTTTTTCAGATGGATAAATAAATTATATTTAATTATAATTTTTCTATTCTTTATTTATTTTATTTTACTTTCCACTAATTTATGGCAAATTGCACATTGGTGCCCCTTTTATTTACACATATGTGGATATTTGTTATTACACACATATATAAAATATTATACACATAATCATGTTGATTGCTATAATAAGTTATTGTATGCATTTTAATATTTGAATGGGACTACTTACTTTTTTTAAGTGATTATTTATTTCACCTGTAAAATAATTAGCAGATCTGAAATATGTATATATAAATATTAAATGGTTTGATGGGATAAAATCATATTTTAGTGGACTCAGTTGCAATTACTTATGGATGTGCCCCCATTATTACTATTTCTCATCATATTGACTTACTTTTCAATGCACCATTATACAAAACCACCCTTCTATAGAAGATCTCTCGCTTCAATTCTAATTCATTATATGTGTGACAATACTTTATATTTTTCTTTACCCAGTAAGTAGCTAAATTTAAATATTGTAGTACTTAAACTTTAAAGTGTATAGTGTAAAGTTTAAATAGTGAAAAGTTCTATATTTAAAATACCTATAAAATAATGCAACTTAATCCATATACAAAAAAATATTAAACAAATGATTATAATTGGCTCCTTAATTGGTGTTTCAAGTTAAAAAATGTAATTAATATAATTTTAATTTGTATGGAATTCATCAAGAAATAAATAATTTAACATTATATCAAATTTATTTATTTAAAACTGATGGTTAATATGGATAGCAAGTTTAAGCACTTGGCTCAACTTTGAAGAGTGGTTCGTTTCTTGTTTTGAAGGGTTTATTTGACATATACCTTTCACTTTGAGCGTCTAATAAAATATATAGACTTTAAAATGTAATATATATATTCATGTTTTATAAGTATAATTAGTATAGATATATATAATGTTTATAGTAGATATACTTAATATTGTTACAAACACTTTAATACAATCATACTGCTTGATGTATTACATTATGTTTAACTCTTTATTAACTGTATTTATCACTATAAGTCTATAGTTAAAACTCATAATGGTTTCTGAGAACACTATATTTCATTATGAAATTTTATTTTTAATTTTAACCTTTTCTTTTGAAATGTTAAATAAGAAATCATCATGTTATAAACAGTAAAATACCTGTTGAATTATACAAAAACTGTAAAACATTGAGACATGCTGAGAAGCATATAAATAAAAATTAAAGCAATTATAATAAAATAGAGAGAATAAATATTAATATACGTTATTATATTTAAAATATTATAATTTTTGACAACTTGAAATCAATTTAGTTTTTAATTTCTTATTTCTAAAATTTTTATTTAATATGCCACACTGCATATCCAGTTAAACTATGATATACAACCAAATTCCCATCATCTTGTAAAGCTAAAATTGAAGGTACTTCACATGGAGATTTACAATATTTATCACTTGACCATAGAGAAATTTTATTTCTTGTATATAAAACTAAATTACCATCAGTTTGAAGTCTTAATATACATCCATTTTCTCCAAGATTACCAGTATTTAATTTCCAATATTCTTGTGAGCTTGGGACATGCATTAATTCTAGCTCACAATTGTTTAACAAATTTAGTTGATAAATTTTATTTGGTGAGAGCTTTATGGTGCCTGGCATCATAAAAGAAAAGGTATTATAGTCCTCTCCACTAATAAGACCCGAATACAAAATCCAACAATCATAAAAGTCTCCTGGCTTTAGAGATGTGGTGTCAGAATCATTTATATATACTGTGTTAAAAGCTTCTAAGTTGGGAATTTTTGATCCATATTCTAAATAATAAAGAACCATAAAATTGTTATTAACAACTATTAGAGCATCATAACCTTTCCATTTAGCTTTATCATTAAGAACATGATAAATTGGAAATAGCCCAAGCTTTAGTTCTTCACCACCAGCACCACCTTTAACATCCCATTGACCACTACAGTATCCATTTAAATTTACAGGCCCTAACATCCATGCACCAACTAACACTCTATAAGAGCCTATAACATTATAGAAAGCAAAACCTCTACCATATGGATAACTGTGATAGTCATCAATGGAATCCATTACTTGGTCTAATGTGTTCAAGATAACTTCTCGCGGCCCACCAACTGGGATGACATTTTCATGCCCAACATATTCTAAACTACTCTCTAAAACAATTACTATGTTTAATAGAATTGATAACAATAGTAACACAGAGTTTACTTCCATTTTGTTTAAGTGATTATTTTTCCTTCTATAAATTAAAAAAAAAGTAATACTAGGCTCTATTTATAAAGTAGACTTTTATTTTAATAATCCACAAAACTTAGGAAATTAAGTTGAAAAAGAAAATTGATATACCAAAATAAAGTGTGGTGCAAATATTTAATATATCTTTTTTCTTTTCAAAAAAGCGTCTTCATTAGTAGAGAATGTTAGGGTTCCGTGCCAAGAAGCTCGTCGCCTCCGTAGTCTCCAAGAGGTACTATTCCTATCCCCCGCCGCCGCGCAAGAAGCGCAATCCTCCGCCGGCATTCTTCGATGCCAGGGCCGTCGCACAGATCGATTCGTGCCCGGTGACCAGCGCAGCCCGGATTCGTGCCACTCTTCTCCTCACCTATCACTGGATTTGGAGCTTCCAGCAGCACAGGGACAAGAAGCATCATTGCTTGGGCGGGCTCTTGAGAAATCCCGACCTCTGGATCTGCGCCTACCAGAGGGCCTGCTACAACAACAAGCTATGGAGTCCCGTGAGCTCTCTCCCTCCCAAAACTCTGGAAACGCTGGAGCTTCTCATGGAAGCGGTGTGTGCGAATTGCTATGGCTGGGGTGGGACGAAGGTTGTGTACGTTTGTCCTCCACACAAGACGGCTATAGAGGCCACGGAGGTGGACGAGAAGAGCTTCCAGGACGAGATCGTCCAGGAGGTTCTACTCATGGTTTTGGAGCCGATATACGAGGCCAAGTTCTCGAGAAGATCGTTTGGATATAGGCCGGGAAGGGGTGCTCGCGAGTGCCTCCGATTCATCCACGGCAACTTTGGTGATGTCTCGTGGACTGTGAAAGGAGATCTCTCCAAGCTCTTCGATTATCCACAGGCCGAGCTCTTCAACCGGGTTCTACGCAATGTGATCCAGGACGACAAAGTTGGCGAGCTGATCATCAAGGGGATGAAGACACGAGCTCCTCCGGCCGTGCTTCCGTTTAAGAGATTGAAGCCGACAAAGAGGAAGTTCCTGGAGTTTGAGCCGAGAAGGACTCCGTTGTGGCTGGAGGTGGTTCTGGGATTTGCTCCGGCAGAGGCTCAAAGAACTCCCGACTGGGGATGCTGCAACAAGCTGGGTCCGTTTCTGGCCAACGTTTATCTAAGTGAGCTCGACGCCTGGATGGAAAAGCAGGCCGAGCTGTTCCGTCGGCCTCACGATCCGTCCATCGGTGTAAGCTTTAGCACCGACGAGCAGGAGAAGCCAAACAATGCTAGGAAAATGGAGTACGTCCGCTTTGGAGCTCACTTCCTTATCTCGGTAAGAGGCACAAGAGACGACGTTTTGAGCTTCGAGGAGAAGTGTAGAGTCTTCTGCAAGCAAAAGTATCATCGCGAGCCGGAGTTTGGAGCACCTGAGGCGATCTCAACGCCGACGCTGTTCCTCGGCCACCATTTTTTCCAGACCAAGAAGTTGAAAACGAAGTGGGAGCCGTCCTCAAACAAGAGAGGAACGGTTTCGAAAGTGGAGAAGACCGTCTTCTGCGTGGACGGCGCTGTGGGGCACGCCGTCCACAGCTTGAAGCGAGTAGGCGTTCTCGACGACAAAGACAACACGCTTCCATGCATGCGGCTCTTTCACGAGGACCAGGTTCACAACAATGCTCACGTCAACAAGATCTTGCGAGCGCTGGCCGACTTGTACCAGCACTCGACAAACCGAGCGGAGATGTGCGAGCTCATCGGGTACTTGTTTCGATCGTCGCTGGCGAAGATGTATGCTGCGAAGTACAAGCTCCGGACGCAGATCCGGGTGGCCAAGTCCGCGTCCTTGGATCTTTGCAAGCCACTCAAGGATCCTCAAAAGGCCGGAGGAGGAGCACAGACGGAGGCGGTGCCGGAGCCACTGGAGCTTGTTTACAGCGTTCCAGAAGCTCTTGTGGCACCCATAGCTCACGACTGGAAGCCGCTACACGAGAAAACTCTGAGAAGTGTGGCCAGGCTGCTCCGTCCGGAGGGACTCCAGGACGGACTAGTTGTGCTGGCCAAGGAACTTGGAACTTGCTGGAAGCTAGTCGATGACTAGAACTTTCGCGGGGATGAAGATCAACAGTTCGTCAAAGTGATATTCTGCGAGGTACAAAATTCCCAATTCTATCTATGTTTGTCATCCAAGATGTGACTCTTTGAAACTTTCAGAGCGGCCAGGAGATGCCTATGACGAAGAACGGTAGACGATGAATTGACTAAGTTTGTCTACTTGCGGAAGCTTCATGTCGCTGGTAAGTGCCTTGTTTTTTTATCCATTTTCAGCAACAAAGTTTTTCCTTTCCACAACCGCAGCTATGGCCTTTGTGGAGCACTTGGTCCTCTTCAGGCTGAAGAAGGAGGTATCAAATTCTCAAGAAGAAGAATGGCTACACTCGCTCAACAATCTCAAGAGCCTGGATGGCATTCTCTACTTCAGAGCTGCCAGGATTGCGGAGATCAGCGGTACGTTTTCATTTACTCACGCCCTCTACGCCAGGTTCTCCGGGAAAGCAGCTCTTGCGCACTACTCACCACATCCAGAGCATCTCAAAGTTGTGGAGATTGGGAGGCAAATATGTGACGACTTCTTTGGGCTCGACTGGGAGACCAACGATGCCTCTCAAGTGGGAGACGGCCCCAAAGTCTTCATGGTTGTGAAGCTCAAAGACGGGGTTGATTCACATGTGCTCCTGGAAGTGGCTTCCGTGTGTGCAAAGCAGGCTTCCCAGGGGAGATTTGTCAGTGCTGGTTCCGATTTTTCGAAGCGGGGCAGAGGTTTTGATTTTGGATATCTTCTGGGAACTTGCAGCGATTGTCCTCCAGACCAACATGCTACTGCTCTTAAGCATCTGCAAGACGAGCTTGCGTTCCTCCAGGGAGCGATCGATTCTTTCTTGGAGAGCTCTTTTGTCGTCCAGTGTTGACAAAGATTAATATTTAAATTATGGAGGAAATAGTAGCTTCTTATGGAATTTAATTAGTTTCTGGTATGCATTTTCGAAATTAAAAAAAACAAAAAACTTGGATGTTTTGATTATCTAACCTGTGGGTTATAGGTACTTCCACTGCACCACTTGATTTATATATCTATGAGCCAGGTCAAATGTGGCTCTTTTTTTCACTCCTGGAGTGATCTTTCCTCCACTCCCTTTTTAAAAGCTAGGTGAGAGTAAGAATGAAGGTCATTTCTGCCAAGCAAAGTTCACTTTTGTGGAGTGAAGTTCACTCAAGAGCAAAATCAAGAATGAATTTTACTTTTATCCCTATTAGCAAATAAAATGCTGTCTTTCCTTAATGAACTATTACATGTTTCATATTTCACCTAATAACATTTACCTTAAAAGGGTTTAGTCCAACCAATTATCAATTAAAGCTTCCCTCTTCATTTTTGACATATGTTAAACTTGACAATCAAGAATATTGCCTAGAAGTCCTATAGAAAAGTCTAGAAACCTTGTTTTTCTATCCATGGTTTCTTGCACAACCATTGAATAATGCATTTTTACTCTAGCATACCAATTCTTTGGATCTATATTCAAACTAGAATATCAGTGCAATCCATAGCTCCAAAGCAATTTGGGAAACCTTTCAACTCTTGAAAGTTATGTTTGATATTTGAATCTATAGGCCAAGTAATTTGATGCATGGAATTCAAAGCAGTATAGAATTATAAGTTTCTGAATTCAATTGAAAAAAGGCAAACAAGATAATTAATTAGACCAAAAAGGTGTATTTTTGTTCATGGACTATTTCTTTCTATATTTGAAGCTTTATAGATTATTTTTCAAACCAAACTCAAATATAAATCTCAATATATGATGTGTTTTTTTCTAATTAACGAACAAAGTTGAACTCAAAGCCCTTTTGATACCAAATATAACTTCTTGAATTTAAATTTCCCGAGAAGTCATTTTACCCAATAATACTTAAACCCAAAGACAGTTAACCTCAAATATCTCAACACCCTTAATTTATTAAAAAATGGTCATTTCTCTTTGTATTTAAACCTTTATAAATTTATTCTTTTTGGTTGTTTATAGAAACTTTTTCAAACATTTATATGCGGTAGATGATGCCATCCTAAAATTATTGCTAATATTTTGCTAATGATCACCTATTGCCAACCTCTTCAAAGAAACCATAAACTGTTTAGATACTGAAATAAACCTTCCTAGAATGCTATCAGACTAGTTGGAGGTAAAGTCTTTAAGTTGTCCCCTAATAGTCCCTGTAGAGATGGCAAAATATTTCCTGGAATTGCAAGATCAATCTTCAAAACCTCTAGCTCCATTTAATACTACCAATGAAAAGATTTAGACTTGATATAGAAATCTCCTATTTTCTATCCCACTAATTCTTTTCTATTGATCATATGAGATGTAAAGAGTGCTAAAGCAAGATTATCAACAATAAGAATGTTAAGGACATTTGCAATAAAGCATGAAAATACCTAAACCTTTGCATCATGTCCTTAAGAAACTTTTGCTCTTTTACTATAAAGAAAGCAACTAGAGTTGCACTTACCTCCACAATTGCAATGACAATTTACAATCCAACCATGAAGAACTTTCTTTTGCCAATTCTTGCCATTACACTACTTGGTGGCTTTGCTGGTTCTACTCATGGTTTTGGAGCCGATATACAAGGCCAAGTTCTCAAGAAGATCGTTTGGATATAGGCCGGGAAGGGGTGCTCGCGAGTGCCTGCGATTCATCCACGGCAACTTTGCTGATGTTTCGTGGACTGTAAAAGGAGATCTCTCCAAGCTCTTCGATTATCCACAGGCCGAGCTCTTCAACCGGGTTCTACGCAATGTGATCCAGGACGAAGTTGGCGAGCTGATCATCAAGGGGATGAAGACACGTGCTCCTCTGGCCGTGCCTCAGTTTAAGAGATTGAAGCCGACAAAAAGGAAGTTCCTGGAGTTTGAGCCGAGAAGGACTCCGTTGTGGCTGGAGGTGGTTCTGGGATTTGCTCCGGCAGAGGCTCAAAGAACTCCCGACTGGGGATGCTGCAACAAGCTGGGTCCGTTTCTGGCCAACGTTTATCTAAGCGAGCTCGACGCCTGGATGGAAAAGCAGGCCGAGCTGTTCCGTCGGCCTCACGATCCGTCCATCGGTGTAAACTTTAGCACCGACGAGCAGGAGAAGCCAAACAATGCTAGGAAAATGGAGTACGTCCGCTTTGGAGCTCACTTCCTTATCTCGGTCAGAGGCATAAGAGACGACGTTTTGAGCTTCGAGGAGAAGTGTAGAGTCTTCTGCAAGCAAAAGTATCATCGCGAGCCGGAGTTTGGAGCACCTGAGGCGATCTCAACGCCGACGCTGTTCCTCAGCCACCATTTTTTCCAGACCAAGAAGTTGAAAACGAAGTGGGAGCCGTCCTCAAACAAGAGAGGAACGGTTTCGAAAGTGGAGAAGACCGTCTTCTGCGTGGACGGCGCTGTGGAGCACGCCGTCCAGAGCTTGAAGCGAGTAGGCGTTCTCGACGACAAAGACAACACGTTTCCATGCATTCGGCTCTTTCACGAGGATCAGGTTCACAACAATGCTCACGTCAACAAGATCTTGCGAGCGCTGGCCGACTTGTACCAGCACTCGACAAACCGAGCGGAGATGTGCGAGCTCATCGGGTACTTGTTTCGATCGTCGCTGGCGAAGATGTATGCTGCGAAGTACAAGATCCGGACGCAGATCCGGGTGGCCAAGTCCGCGTCCTTGGATCTTTGCAAGCCACTCATGGATCCTCAAAAGGCCGGAGGAGGAGCACAGACGGAGGCGGTGCGCATACCAGAAATTAATTAAGTCCCATATTTCCTCCATAATCTACATAGTAATCTTTGTCAACACTGGACAACAAAAGAGCTCTCCAAGAAAGAATCGATCGCTCCCTGGAGGAACGCAAGCTCGTCTTGCAGATGCTTAAGAGCAGTAGCATGTTGGTCAGGAGGACAATCGCTGCAAGTTCCCAGAAGATATCCAAAATCAAAACCGCTGCCCCGCTTCGAAAAATCGGAACCAGCACTGACAAATCTCCCCTGAGAAGCGTGCTTTGCACACACGGAAGCCACTTCCAGGAGCACCTGTGAATCAACCCCGTCTTTGAGCTTCACAACCATGAAAACTTTGGGGCCGTCTCCCACTTGAGAGGCATCGTTGGTCTCCCAGTCGAGCACGAAGTACTCGTCGCATATTTGCCTGCCCATCTCCACAACTTTGAGATGCTCGGGATGTGGCAAGTAGTGCGCAAGAGCTGCTTTCCCGGAGAACCTGGCGAAGAGGGCGTGAGTAAATGAAAACGTACCGCTGATCTCCGCAATCCTGGCAGCTCTGAAGTAGAGAATGCCATCCAGGCTCTTGAGATTGTTGAGCGCGTGTAGCACTTCTTCTTCTTGAGAATTTGATAACTCCTTCAGCCTTAGGAGGACCAAGTGCTCCACAAAAGCCATAGCTGCGGTTGTGGAAAGGAAAAACTTTGTTGCTGAAAATGGATAAAAAAAAAACAAGGCACTTACCAGCGACATGAAGCTTCCGCGAGTAGACAAACTTAGTCAATTCATCATCTACCGTTCTTCGTCATATCTCTGAAAGTTTCAAAGAGTCACGTCTTGGATGAGAAACATAGATAGAATTGGAAAATGCTGTACCTCGCAGAGCATCACCTTGATGAACTGTTGATCTCCATCCCCGCGCAAGTTCTAGTCATCGACCAGCTTCCAGCAAGTTCCAAGTTCCAAGTTCCTTGGCCAGCACAACTAGTCCATCCTCTGGACGGAGCAGCCTGGCTACACTGCTCAGAGTTTTCTCTTGTAGCGGCTTCCAGTCGTGAGCTATGGGAGCTTCTGGAACGCTGTAAACAAGCGCATTTTCGAAATTAGAAAAACAAAAAACTTTATGGTTTTCGATCCTCCGCCCTGTAGGTTACGGGTCCTTGATTTAAATAGTTAAAAGTCTAAGACAGGCTTTGATATTAAATAGTTGAATACATTTTGAATTAAAAAAATATTTTTAAAGCTGTCGAATTTGCATGAAAACTTTACTTTGCTCTTTGGCTGAATCAGAGCTTTACAGTGCAAGCTTTGAGAATGAGAAGCATCGCGTTGCAGAGCTCGTAAGAAACGCTAGAGATGTAGCCACTGCAAGTCGAGTACACTGGAGCATACACAAGAGCAGGCTCTCCAAAAACAAGTATATCTCCAACCTGCTCGTCCAAATGTATGGCAAACTTGGCAGCCTTGGCGAAGCGCTTCAAGTGTTCGATTCAATCGCACAACCCAATCTTTTCTCCTGGAGCATTGTTGTGGTGGCATTTGTCCAGAATGGCGAATTGGAGAAATCATGGACGCTACTCGAAAAGATGCCCGAGACCAACGTAATTGCTGTCACAGCCATTTTGACAGCCTATGCTAAGCAGGGAAACTTAAACGAGGCCAAGGTGATATTTGACAATGCCCCGGAGAGGAATCTAGTCACTTGGAATACTATGCTCCAGGTATATTCGCGGACAGGGCATCTGAAAGAATGTAGAAAGATCTTCGAGGACATGCCAGCCAGAGATTCCGTGTCATGGAATATGCTAATCACAGCCGCTGTAAACAACGGCAATGTGGAATATGCGCGGGAATGTTTTCAACTGGCTCCCGACAGAGACGTGGTACTCTGGACAACCTTGCTGGCGGCATATGCCGAGATAGGGAATCTGGAAGAAGCAAAGGGGTTGTTCGACCGGATGCCGTCCACGGACGTGGTGACGTGGACGGCCATGATCATCGCCTACGCTCATAGCGGCCACCTTGAGGGGGCTAGAGCCGTGTTTGATAGAATGCCTGAAAGAAATGTCGTGTCCTGGACGAGCATGGTGGCGATTCTTGGCAAAACTGGCATGGTGGGCGATGCTAAACTCATCTTTGATTCCATGCCCGAGCAAAATGAGGTTTCGATCACGGCGATGATCGCTGCATACGCGAAACATGGCCAAGTAGAAGCCGGAATGGCACTGATAGATCGAATTCCAACCTTAAACACAGAGATTTGTACGACGATGATTCAAGCTCATGCCCAAGCCGGAGATTTAGACCGTGCAAAGAGAATGTTTGATTCGATGAGGGATCACGACGTAATCGCGTATAACACAATGATCAGTGCATACGTCGATTCTTTCAAAGTAGAGCACGCAAAGTGTTTGTTCGACAAGATGCCTGTGCAGAATCTTGTGACATGGAATGCTATGCTTGCGGCATATGCCTTGAATGGGCATCTTGATCAAGCAAAAGAGTTGCTGCTTTCAATGCCGGACAAAGATGTGGTGACGTGGACAACGGTGATCATAGCATACGTGGCTGCTGGAGACCTGGACACGTCACAGATATTGTTTGACAACATGGTCGAGCGGACGTCGGTGTCTTGGGCTGTTATTCTTGCAGCATATGCCCAGAGTGGGCATCTTTGCAAAGCAAGAGGAATCTTCGACAAGATACCCTGTTTAAACGCTGTGATATGGACGTCAATGGTGGCAGCGCATGCGCACTTTGGACTTGGGAGCCAAGCCGTTGATCTCTTCCAACGCTTGAACCTTGAAGGGCTGGATTCCTGCCAAGTGTTGCTCACTCACATTTTGAACGCTTGCAGCCACTTGGGTCTTGTTGAGGAAGGCCGGAAATTCTTTAGATTTATGGTTTCTGAGCGAGAACTATCTCCAACCAAGGAGCACTTTCGAGCGATGGTGGATATCCTGGGAAGAGCCGGGCAGCTCAAAGGTGCCGAGGAGATTATTGTCAACATGCCCTTTGTTCCTGACGTTGGTGACTGGGAATCGTTGTTGGGCTCTTGCAAGATGCATAGAGAAGTTGTCTTGGCAGCTCGAGCAGCAGAGATGGTGTCTCGGTTGGATCGGAAAAACACTACTAGTTACCTGTTAATGTCAAACTTAGTTACCAGCTAATGTTACACTTGCCAAATGCTCAAAGAAGTTACGTTGTTTTGAGCGTTTGTTTAAACCCGTTAATCGATAGTAAGTGTCGGTAAGTAGTGTGTGTCGTTTAAACGTTGGAACTCTCTGGTGGTAATGGAGGATTATCCTCCAAGACTTTGTTGCGTGGGGATGATGGTTGCTGAGTTAGCTGCGAGTAAGTTCCCTGAGCTGTACGAGTACAAGTTAAGATCGGTCATGTTGGAAGGCAGGAGAGAACTTACAATCGGGAGCTCCAAAAACAGATGGAAAATGTTGCCCATAGCACAATGTAGCACTTGTCATTCCTGTTGTCAAAGAAAAAAAACTATTCAATGATCATAACTTGTGTAGGCCAAGGTACCTATCAAAGCGGCAACGCACACGTCCTCCCAGTGGTGTTTGTAGTCTTCCAGGCGAGAAATGGAAACGTAGGCTGCGACCGCAAGCGGCGCAAATGGAATTAAAAACTTCCACATTTGTCCTTCTCGACGGTGATCAAACAGCTGAAGCTTTCCAGCAAAATAGAGAGACAGGTAGCCCAGTCCTGCGAAACACCCTGCCAGAGAAGTCAAATAAACTAGAATATACACAATAAAGAAGTCGCTCACACGAGGCATGGCCACTTGGAAAGCTTTTGTGTCCATCTCTGATCACAGCCTCGTCACCAGTGCAGAGAACTTCGCCAATTGCTGTATAGATCTGAATCGAGAAAACAATCACAAAGGTGTCATTGGAAAAGAAACTGCTACATACCTCGACTCCATCTGGAAAGCATCGCCAGAAGAAATCCGGCCGAGGCCGACCAACAGACACCTTGATCGCATTTGTCACAACACCAGCAAGAGCGAGTGAGAAAGCCAGCCCTGGATCGTAGCATTGAGAAAACAAGTGTAGGAAGAGAGAGAAGAAAAACCAAGAAAAACTTACCCAGCAGAGCATGGTGAAGGTCGCGAGGATCTCTTTTGTAAGCGTGGAAACATAGAATGATGAGAGCAGGAACTGCCAGGGAAATCACCTGATCAAAAGAGACTACCAAAACTTCCATCACTACACCAAAGCGTTCGCAAGAGGAAAAAAGTGCTTTACCGGAACGTAAACAAAGGAAACCGTGCTGGATTTCATGGGATATCGCAGATCGTCCAGCATGTACCTCCCCACAAATCTCTGGAAAGGATGGAGGACATGGAGCCCATAGAATGCCCCGCCAAGGAGCACGACCACAATCCAGTCGAGAATGTGGCGCCTTGCAAGCTCCAAGAACGATGCTCTGCAAGAAATCCTCGGACCGGGAGCGTCCAAGAGCGGCATCTCTAGCCTCTGCATTTGCCCCGATCTGCAAGAAATTGCTGGAAATTCCAGGGAAATACGCCGACAATACCAGAGACAACGATCGCGCGAGCTTCTCTCCCGAAGAACCCTAAACTGGAAGTCATTGACGGCCAAGTTATACGCTGGCACCAGTCAGCCTCGTCAGCTATGGCGATTAGGGTTTTAACGTCTCTCCTGCGCCATCGCTCGCCCGCCGCCGCCCTGGTAAGCTTCTCTCGGCAAGATCTCCCCAAAATCTCTCCCGGAATCGCACGGCGCAGTGATCCCTGCCGCCATTTTGTTGCGCCGCGCGGATCATCATCGATCGAGAGGGAACCTGGATCATCGTCGCGCTCCAGGTACCGCTACTCGACATTGAGCGAGAAGAATCACAACAAGGAGCTGGATGATATCAATTCCAAGTTCGCCGAGGCCAGGGAAGAGATTGAGCTGGCCTCGGAGTCGAAAGAGACGGTGTATTTCAACGAGGAGGCCGAGACCGCTAGAGTGGCTGTGCAGGCGGTGCTTGACAAGTACCAAGCGCTCCTCGCCAAATTGAGCCCGGAAGAAAAAGGTGGCGTCCAGAGAGCCATGGGGATGAAGATGGAGCAGCTCAAGGCCGAGCTTGCCCAGCTCAAGGAGTGACACCCAAACAAAACAACAAGAGAAGAGATTGCTGAGTACTCCGTTTCTTCTTTTTGCATGGCTTTGTGCCTGATGTCTCAATCTACTCAAAGGATAACAGTGGCTGTGGGATTAGATATTCATTCATTGAGGTGCGCCAGTAAGTGTTTATGGAGTATTAAATATTCATTCATTCATATACGGTTTACAAAGTCTTGCCCAGATATTTAAAAACACCTATTTATCTATGTGCACGAGTAAGTGGCTGTCGAATTAGATATTCATTCATTCATATATTGTTTACAAAGTCTTGCCCAAAGAAGTGTTGCATTGACTTTAAAAACATCTATTTATCTATGTGCACTATTAGTAAGTGTTTTGAAGTGGCTGTCGAATTAGATATTCATTCATTCATATACTGTTTACAAAGTCTTGCCCAACTTGGGGTGTCTTGCACAAACTTTGAAAACAGCTATCTATCTATTTATTTATCTTGTAATGCGTCTACCTCTATAAAGCATATGAGATCGAAAGATTTCGAAATGCTGCACTTCTATAAAGTATGAGACCGAAAGACTTAGAAATGCTGCACCAATAAGTGTTGCACCTTCAATGGCATCTGCATCTTGAGCCACGTCTTCATCAGAGACTAAAGCGTCCATTGCCTGGTTGCCATTGTCAATCCTGGTCTCCAGTGCTCCTCACCTCATCTCCTTGGTCCGTGTTGCCCTTCCTCGGCGCCACCTGATATAAGCAAATCAGCTCTTTTATCTTACGCATACAAACAAGTTCGATTATAAATTGAGCTCCTTTTCACAGTCAGGTGGGAGCCCTTGCTTGACAGTGACGTGGCATGGCTTTGACTGCTACTTGGGTGGCTGGGATTTTGAGCCCGAATATCCCGTGAGTATGCCCATTTTGTTTTATAAACAGGTTTTTGTGTCAAATGGTACCTCGACTGCTTCCTTGATTGGTATGTTTTGGCGGCTTCGCTGCTTTCTTGGGCTTGATGAATTCCCTGTGGTTTTTTTCTTTCCAGGCCTCTTGATCCATCGAAGCGATGAAGGCCTGGTACATGGACAGCTCTTGCGAGGATCAGAGGCTTCCTCACCATCTGGATCCTCCGCAATATGTGAGTGAGGAGCATCTCTCAGGTATGGCGGCAGAAATTCTTCTCCTCTTTTCCTGGTTGTGGTGATTGATCCGAAGGTCCTGCAGAATTGGGGGTTTTGCATTGGGTGATGAATGCCGACGAGTACGAGACGGATCCCCAACTCAAGAAGCTCCGCGAGGAGCGTGGCTACGATTACGAAGTAGACATATCTTGCTATCTTTTCTTTTCTCTTCTCTGTAAGTTCTATAGTCTCTCTCCACGCGCAGGATTTCATCACTGTCAGCCCCGACAAGCTGCCGAATTACGAGCACAAAATCAAGACCTTCTACGAGGAGCACATCCACACTGACGAAGAGATTCGCTACTGTCTCGACGGAAGTGGTACTAAAATCGCGATTTCTCTTGAGAGCTTTACTTGTTTCATTCTTTCTTGTGGCAGGCTACTTTGATGTGCGAGACTCCGATGATCGCTGGATCCGGATATGGGTCGAAAAGGGCGATATGATCGTCTTGCCTGCCGGTAGTTACCATCGCTTCACAAACGACGAGTCAAACTACATCAAGGTTTTCTTTGATCTTCTTTTTACTTCCATTTGCTCGAAGTGTTTTTTTACTTGATAGGCGATGAGGCTTTTCGTTGGAGCTCCCATTTGGACACCTTATAACCGACCTCAAGATGATCATCCCATCAGGTAGAATCGCTCTCTCTCTCTCTCTCTCTCTCTCTCTCTTCTTTTGTTCTTCCAGAGCTTCACTCTTCTCAAATCTACACTTCCAGGCAGCAATACGTCTCTGAAATTCGCAGGAAATCGTCAGGAGCAGGAATAGAGGCGCACTAGAAACCAGATTTGTTTGAAAGTTTAGAAGCACTTCACTCGCATGAGATAGCTAGCTAGCTATTCACAGTCCTGTCTAGCAAAATTTGTATCAAGTTACCTGGTTACCACTGACCGAGCGCTTGGCCCATTTTGATCCTCTGGCCCTTCTCGACTGTGAAGTTAAAGCCCTGGTAAGGATTGTCTAGGACCTTGAAAAGATCTTCCACTTCCCCTGGAGCCTCGAACACCATCACCACAGTTGATCCAAGGTTGAACGTGGCTACCTGAAACATAAAGAGGCTCTCAAAAGGATCTCCACAAAAATAATGACTTGCCTCGTCACCCTTTCTTATGCAGTAGCCACAGTTTTCTTTGATTGACGACTCTGCCTTGGGGATGTTTGTCTTCAAATCTGGCTCGAACTTTAGCTGTTGTCAAGCAAAAGATTTAGTCAAGAGAAGCTATACAGAACTTGATACACACGAATCATATCTTACCTCAATCGAGCCACAGTTCGTTGCTCCGACTAAAGCCATGGACATGAGTCCCTCCTGCCATTCCCCTTCCAGCACAATCTGGACGAAAGAGATGTGATCAGACTCATATCTGCTGCACAGTACTGCAACTTACTCGCTCATTGACAACATAGAGATTCTTAATTGTCCTGGCGGCACGCGCATTGACAGGATACAGATCTCCTGGACAATTGGAAATGGAGAAAAGCACTTTAAAATGCACCCAGCTTAAAAGGCATTCAAACTTGTACCTGAGAAATGACGCCGATTCTCTATGCACCAGTTGGAAGGAGAATGCACGCGGTGATAATCTCCAGGGCCCAGATACAAAACGCAATAGAAAAGTGCGCGAGGGGGCCTGGAAAGATAAAGGCATCCAAACATCACGCAAAAAACGAAGGTACCTTACCTTACCTCACTTCCTTGGGCCGCTTGTCAGTGCCTGGTGACCGCCAGAATGTAAATATACTTCGGGACGATTTCTTTTCTTCTGGTGCCGCTGCAGTCTTTATCGGATTCGGCTCAAAGCCAAGGAGAGCAGACAGCGAGTACGTAAATCCTTTCACTTGCTCTACCTTCGCTCCCGGTTGCGCAACACGGCCATACCTCGTGACTATGCCATCCACAGGGCTCAGCTGTGCATTATGAGAATTCAGCTATCAGCAGGAAAACAATAAGACAAGACAGACTTACCATACAGTTTTCTCGAGTGTCGATCGGCCGTGCTCCTGCTTTCAGTCCTCTGGCAAAAAACTCGCGAAGCGAGGAGTACTCCTCCAGAGACAGAGGTACCTCGTCCAGGTCTGAACAACACATTTAAGTTAAGCTTTTCGCAAGTCCTGTACATATACCTGTGTGAAACGCTCGAGCCCAGCCCTTGTACACATAAGGTCGTGACCACGTAGGCAAGTTCTAAGAGAAGAAAAAAAATAAGAAACATATAAACAATGCATGAAACCTGACTTACAATCGACGAGATCGATCCCCAGACACGAGAGATGAAGCGCAGTGGCAACAGTCGTAGAAACGAGGCCTGGAAAACAAGAAAGAAAATGTAGGAACCATAGACCTTTCCAAAAACCCGGAAACTCTTCTAGTGTACCTTGGTGTCTGGAGAAAACTCTGGCTCGATTCCATTTTGTATCGCAAGCTCCATCTAGAAACAAAGCAAACCATCCATCAGCATTGTCACATCACAGGCTACCCTCGAAAAAAATCCACCTGTTTCTCCTCGTAAATTCTCTTTCCTTGCAGCACTGCGACCATCGCCAGTGTCGCGACTGTAGCGCCGGGAAGAAAAGACCTAGCTGCGCCATGCAAGAAAAGAAGCATTCGGATGCGGAATAGGATCGATCGAGCTCTCACCTTTGCCCGCTGCTGATCCCGCCGGCTGCCGCTCCCGCGCCACAGATTCTTCCTCGGCGGCCGCGGCAGCGGTGGCGCCGGATGCCGAAGAGCTGAATCGCGCGCGCGATCGCGCCCTCCATCGCAATATTTTGGAGAGGAGCGCCATGCAAGAAGAGCTTGCCCTACTCACGGTGCTTCTACTAAAATTCCTTATATATTCTCTAGAAAATCTTTGGTTGGTTTCGTGGAGCTCAAGATATCCTTTCAAGAAGCCTACGATCGTGTTTTTCTTCCAAGTTCGTCCACAGAGAACCCCAAGTAAGCTCGATCGAGAGCTTTTTTACCGATCGATCGATCTTGCTAGAGTGGAGATTTTCACAGCAAAAGAACTATGGGATTTCGAGCTCGATTCCTTGTAGGGGGTTTAGGGTTTAAAGCTTGGTGTGATGCTGCGGAGACGCCTCTCTTCGCTCTTTCGACGGGCAAATGTGGCCTTTTTCTCGCAATCTTCGCCGGGCTCGGGTTTGATCGATCTTTGCCTCGGTTTGTGCAATGGATTTGATTTTCTTTTTCCTCGCAGGCTCGCTCGATGTTGCTGAAAATCTCAATAGCAGGTAAGCCGCATTGGCATTTCATGCCATCGTGTTATGAGCTTCTTCCTCGTTGTTCTATCTCTTCTTGGCATCGCATGCAGTGTGGATTTAAATTCTTAGAGAAGTTCTTGCCATCGTTTTCGAGCTTGATTCTTTCTAGCCTAATGGTAGCATGATCTTTCTTCTTTCTTTCTCTTTTCTAGGATCGTCATACCAAACAAGCAACGAAAGAGAGTCAAGCCAGGGGTGATCTCACGAGAGTTGGCTCTACCGAAAAACACAAAGAGGCCCATGTACGCGCGAGAAACTGTGCGAGGAACTCCAGAGCAGCCACTCGAGCCTCAGGTGCACGATGAGCACGACCGAAAATCCATGAGAACTTCGTGCCGGTTGGCTGCTCAGGTCTTGGAATACGCTGGAACTCTTGTCAAGGTAACAATCACCGCTAGATTTCTCTCAGAAAGAAAAAGGAAGTCTGATTGTTTTCCTTCAAAAGCCAGGGGTCACGACCGATTACATTGATAGGCAAGCTCACAAGTTGATCATGAACTCTGGAGCGTATCCCTCTCCGCTCAGATATGCGCGATTTCCAAAGAGCATTTGCACTTCAGTAAACGATGTTATATGTCATGGAATCCCGGATTCCCGTCCGTTGGAGGCAAGATCTCTTTTTTCTCTTTCTGTTTTCTTCTTCCCAGATCAAGCTTCTCTTACTCCAGCTGCTGCTTTAGGATGGCGATATCATAAACATCGATGTCACGGTGTACAGAAGCGTAAGGTTTCCACTTCTAGTTTTTCCAGGATTGTTAGCTTTGATTGATTTCCTTGTTGCAGGGATTTCACGGCGACACATCGAAGACGTTTCTTTGCGGCAATGTCGACGACGAGCTCAAACAGCTGGTGGATGTAAGCTCTTTCCATTTTTCCTTTTCCAAATCGATATTATTTGTGTTTCTTCTGATCTTTTCTCTGGTTTTTTTTTCTTTTGCGTAGGTAACTCGAGAGTGTTTAACCATGGCGATTTCTATCTGTGGCCCTGGAGTTGACTACAGACTCATTGGAGAAACAATCAAGTAAATAAAAGTGTTATCTTTGTTGCCTCACAGGATCTTTTTATTCTTCTTCCTAGTGAAATTGCCGATCGCTACAACTATGGCATCGTTCGAGACTTTCTCGGTCATGGCATTGGCAGATACTTCCATTCCGCTCCAGCGATCATACCTTACCGTAAGCGTTTTCTTCTTTTGCAGCTCCAAAGTTTCTTAAGTTTCATGAATCCTTTCTTTCCAGGCAATAGAATTCCTGGAAAAATGCAAGTGGGAGAAACATTCACTATAGGCAAGACAAGAAAGAAGGAAAAAACTCTCTCGTTTAATAGCTCTCACGTCTATGCTCTGATCTCGCAGAGCCCATTTTAACGACTGGAGGAACGGAGTATCAGATTTGGAACGATGGTTGGACAGCAGTAACTAAGGATGGTAGCTATGCAGCACAGTTTGAGCACACTGTGCTCATCCTAGAAACTGGTGTAGAGATTCTAACACTGCCTCTCTGAGACTTGTTTTCCATAGATTTTGAATTGTTAACATTAGCATTAGGCCAAAACTACAAACTTTTAAACTTGTTTTTTAATATTTATTTTATTACTAAAAGGGAATTTTATATAGCTTTAGGATACATTTTTTAACTGCTTTTGTGAGGGGCAAGTGTACAGCTACGATGCCGTATACTAATATTAGCGTAGTAGATTTTGGTAGCCGTCGGATTGGTTTCAATCCAGACCACTCGCTCCTGTATATAAGCTAAGGTTTTTGGGCTAATTGAGATGCACATTTATGTATTCCCTTTCCATATTCCATGCACTCACATTGGTGGAGATGAGGGGCACCTTTGATTGTCCCTAGGGAGTGCTTGGATTTGGGATTTCAGTTTAGATCTAGCTTTTGCATTGTCTAGATCTAGCTTTTTCCATTTCCTTTCTTTTGTTCTTTCCTTTCAGGATTTTGGTTTAGATCTAGCTTTTTGCATTGTCTACATCTACCATTTCTTTCCAGCTTTTTGTCATTTCTCTTCTTTTGCTCTTTCTTTTTCATTCATTTTCATGGCCGATCCGCAATCTCCTCCTTTGACTCTAGAGTAGCAGTTGGTTCAATTGCTTGATGCTATGCACTTGCAATTGAACAACCAAACTCAATTGATGGCGGTGTTCACGGCACATGGTACAACTCCTCCTGCTTTTAGTGCCAATCCTCGCGTTCGGCCGGAGTTCTTTCATGGGAATCCTGGGGATGATGTGTACCATTGGTTCGATCACTTCACGGTGATTGCCACATATCATTCTTAGGATGATGCTCGACGTTTGCGTGAGTTCCCCACATGTCTCCAAGGGACGGCATTGCAGTGGTACAATGGATTGAGCGCAGCTACTTGTGGCGATTGGAGTGTTCTTCCGGACGTTTTCAAACGCGCCTTCGGACACGCCGACGATTGTGATGATGCCTTCCAACAATTGCATCGTCTTCGCCAAGGGCCATCTGAGTCGGTGATGCAATTTGGCGTTCGTTTCCGAAGTCTTTTGCTTCGTGCGGAGCCAAATATGTGTGAGACACAAAATCCCTAGGCCCCAAAGTGGAGCTGGAAGGGCGCCACATGGTAGTGGCCGAAGCGAGAGCCAAACGAGCGTAACACGTTTGGACCAAAAGCTCCGACTTGAAAAGTCAAGAGTGGGAGTGGAACTCCCAACGAAGTGCTCGAGGAACGAGCACGAAGCGAGCAAAAGGCGAGGCTCCAAAAAGGGACCCAAAAGGGCCAACACATGACACGTGGGAGTCCGAGATGGACCCGAGTTGGAGTCCGAAGTGGAGTCCGAGATGGACCAGAGTTGGAGTCCGAAGTGGAGTCCGAGATGGACCCGAGTTGGAGTCCGAGATGGAGTCCGAGATGGAGTCCGAGGTGGACCTGAGATGGACCCGAAATGGAGTCCGAGATGGAGTCCGAGATGGACCCGAGATGGAGTCCGAGATGGAGTCCGAGGTGGACCCGAGATGGACCCGAAATGGAGTCCGAGATGGAGTCCGAGATGGACCCGAGATGGAGTCCGAGATGGAGTCCGAGATGGACCCGAGATGGACCCGAGATGGAGTCCGAGATGGAGTCCGAGATGGAGTCCGAGATGGAGTCCGAAGTCAAGACCGAGACCGGGACCGAGACCGAGACCGAGACCGAGACCGAGATCGGGACCGAGACCGAGACCGAGGCCGAGGCCGAGACCGAGCCCGAGCCCGAGTCCGAGTCCGAGTCCGAGTCCGAGTCCGAGTCCGAGTCCAAGTCCGAGTCCGGAGCCTGAGAGGGTGAAAGCCCAAAGCGTTCGTCTCCCAGACCCTGGGGGGTTTGGTGAGCTCCAAAAGTATAGTAGGGGGAGGACTGCAGTGGAGCCAGTTTAGCCAGGAAAGGCCAGTTTGGCCCAGGAAGGCTGGACCCAGTGTTGGGTGATGAGCTGCCCACTGGGAAGTCCAAGACTAGAGTGAACACGGACCGACAAGCGGGGTAGTTTGGTGAAGTGTTCAAGAGCCGGCTCTAGTTCCCCCGGGAGATCGACTGGCCGATGCTCCCAGTCCAAGTGTGGGTGGCACTACCTACTTGGATACCAGGCGTGGCTCAACGGAACCTCGCTCTAAGCCCATGGCTAGAGCACCTAAAGGCGATAGGTGGGGAGAGTACCCAGGTGGCTCGCGTAAGGCCACGGTGTTCCGAAATGTTGTCCCAAAGGCCCAGACTGTGGAAAGGAAGAGGAGCAGTCCTCTGGAGAAGTGACCAAGGACACAGTCGTGTGGTGAAGAAGTCCCAGAGGACCGTGAGACTTAGTGGTCGGGCCTGTGGGCCTCGATCCAGTGGCAGTGTTGGCAAACACGGCCAAGGGCAGAAAGGGACTTAGTGGGGACTGATAGAGGGATATTGGGGAAGGCTATTCCCCTTGTTAGTGGGCATCCTAAGGATGCTAAGGAGTGGATCTGAGATGACCACTCACGGATGGTTTGCCTAGTCTTGGAGAGCCAAGACTGTGATGCAAGTGGTATTGGACTACCAGTGTGGCAAAGGTGATTGGGCATGGCCTTAGCGTAACGGGCTGCCATGTCGGTGGTACCTTTGAGTGTCGGTCATGGGATCGGACACGTGGAGCACTTGGACCAAGTGTAAATGTTGAGTGGCATGGATGCCATTCTCGGGGCTAGCAAGTCCCAAGTCCTGGATTGGACTGATGGAGGTTGTGAATGAGACTCCTCCAAGTGGTCGGAGGTGTGGTTAAGTGACTAAAGTAGAACGGAAAATTTAGTCGCTTACAATTTGGTATCGGAGCTGTTCCTTAGTCCGACTTTTATTGGTGCTCAAGTATATCACCACTAGTGTTGGCATCGGAAGGTCCGAGGAGTGGGCCTATCCTTGAGGAGTAGCAAGTCGGGAAGACATGGCTCTCCATTACAGTTCATGTGTGAACTTGTAGACGAGGTGGTGGATAGAAAAGGGCCAATAATGGAACGACTTTGGGATCTTGGGAACAGTATATGGTTTTCCTCAAAGAGTTGAGGATGTGATCCAGATGAGCGTTTGACTTAGCAAACTGGCTAATGTAGTTGTGGTAAACAACTACAGTTGGGATCACGGGAAAGATAAAGACTCCAAAGCAATAAAGGAGTCACAAGATTTTCCTCATATAGTTGAGGTTGGTGCTCATGAATGTGAGACCAGAAGTAATGACCGTGGGAGGTCAAATACAGAAGAGGACTCAAGTCCTTGAAAAGGTAGCCGGGGCTACCTCTAATAAATGCTGGAACAACCCAAGGAGTTGGGGGTGTATTAAGTGGATGAGTTGGTGTTCTCATCACATGGACAAGTAGTCCTAAGGGGCAAAGGTTGCCCCCAAAGAACAAAATCAGGTGTCGGAGTAACACTTGTGAAAATAGTCCTTTTGAGTAGGACAGGAATGCAAGAAGTGTATTCCAGTGAGCTAGTGCCTCACAAGTAGGACCTTACGGGTCTGTGGATTAACCAAGTCCAAAACTGCTGGATGACTCAAGTAGAGTCAACGGATGGTCCTAAAAGGACTGATGGAAGCATTTTGACTGAGGTGTGTTGTACCCCACGAAGGATGGGGGGGGATCATAGGATCCAAGGATGAGAACAGAGGCTATCTCATTAATGGCAAAATGTGCCATGATAAAGTTATGGGAAAGGTGTTCCCAGAAGAAAACAACTTTGACACAAAGTTGTGTGTGACCTCTATGGTGCAGTGCTAACAGGTGGTTGGCATGAGAAAGAGCGGTGTTGGTCTTGGCAAAGACTTAGACACAAAGGGGAAGTGTCATAGAGGTAGGCTCGTGGAGCCGATGGTGTGGAGACACCAAATGTGCCAAGGTGTGATACCTTGAGGCTATGTTGGTGGGTTCATGAGAACCCCTTGCCAAAGGAATCTCAATGGAAATGGGAATGGCATAGCCTAAGCTGCAGAGCATGCAGTTGAAGTGTGGTGACCCAGATAATGATGGAGGTGTGGAAGCACCAAGCAATGAGTTGTAGGACTTGACAACTATGAGGCAACTAAGCAAGAGGTGCAGAATAACTGGTTAAACGGGTAGAAGGTAGCTACCCAAGACTTCTTAATAGCATAGGGAAGTTGGATATACCCTTACGGGGGATAAGTTACTTGTGTTGCGATATAGTAAGTCAATGTCATAAAAGGAAATACTCATTGTCAAGAAAGCCATCATTGGGACACCCGAACACTCTAGAACACCAGAAGGTGGTGTTTGATGTCGCGAGGGCAATGGATAAAGCCCAAGGGACTCAGTCCCTAGCGAATGATGGATAGAAGGTGCTATCCAAATGTCCAAGGTTGCGGAGACAGGAGAGGACTGTCTACCTGAGTTGGACAAAGCCAAAAATGGAATTTTGGCAAGGCTAGTGATGGGCATGTAAAGGCCCATAAGTAACAATGTAATCCCAGTGTGTGGGATTATAAGGTGAGCATACCCGGATTGAGGAACCACTCCCTAGGCTATTGGGTAGGTTCATCCCTAAGAATACTTGCTAAAACATTATAGAAAGTGCAAAGCTATCCTCCTGGTCTGGAGGAGAATGACCAAAGGAAAGGTGTGAAGCCAAAAAGCAAGAAGTAAGGGGATAGAACCGAACCGTAGGAATCAAAGGGCATAACTAAGGTTGGTTATGCCAGCTGGGAGTGGAGAATCAAGTGGGGGCTCGAGGGTGTTGCCGCTAGCAACCGTGATGCCATGGAGAGTCTAAAATATGGAATTGTCCATGTTAGACTATGTGGCATTTGGAAGGCTTGCAAAAAGGGAGGCTTTAGCAAGCTAAGGGACAGAGTTCCTTCAAGGTTCCCAAAGATGATTCTAGGTAGCGTAGTACCTAAAAAGGCCAAGCGTAAATGGTTCAAGGAACGCGCGAAATCAGAGTGGCGCAGCAGAAGCGTGGTCTTGAAGCTTGCCATGAGGCAAGGCTATCAAGGTTAGGGAAGAAGTTCCTGAGTGTTCAAAGAGAGGGCTTTGAACGAAAGTCGGTGATCAAGGGCTTTCACGCTTGTGCAGGAACCATGTTACAGTGGTCGAAGGACTTGCCAAAGCGAGATTGGCGAGTCAGGGGAACAAATACCCTAGTTGAAGGTGATAACTTCAAAAAGGGTGGGCCATGGGGCCAAGCATGGAGGAGTCCATGCATGATCACAGGCCTGTCAAGTGAGAGGACTTGGCAGTGGGGAGGAACTAGGTTCCTAAGTTGTGATCTATAGCGCGCTTTAAAAATGAGTTGGTGCACCGGCGTGGGGAGTCACGCCAGGCATCTTGTGTGATGCCGTCCGTAGATGCATATACGGAGGTTGGGTTCGAGTCCCGACCCTCTAGTGCTTGGGTTCGAGTCCCAAATCACTAGGGCGTGGTGATGGTTTGGAATATGAGGACACTTATATTTCGGTGGTCATGGACTCTCAGTGGGGAGACTGGTTTGGGCACACCGCCAAGCGAGGGATGCCTCGGAGTCGTGATGCACGGTTAGATTGCTTAGTGTGAAAGCTTAGCATATCTAACTTGAACGCTTTGGTGCAAGTGGCACCAAGGTCGTGGTGAGTGAGATGGGGACACCTAATCTCAGTTGCTATGAACCCTTGGCCGTAAGGGCTGGCTTGGGTGCACCGCCAAGTGTGGGGGATGCCCCCGGGGTTATAGTCAACAACTTGGAGGTCTAGAAGACCAAGTACCTCTTGGCAACTCTGTTAAGGTGCCAAGGTGAGATCACTAGGTGATCTTATGGCCAGATAAGGACAAGGTCCTTGGTTGGTTAAGGAATGAAGTTCCTGGTTCAAAATGTTGAAATTGAACTGTTTAAGGTGGTGTGGCTTGGTCGTGATGACCAAGTGGGAAGAGCACCTAAGGGAAATAAACTATGTCCGTGCGATGGCATAGTGAGTCCGAGGAAAGTAGTCTCTATAAAAGACCCATGGGAGGGTCACGAAGTTGGGCCGTGGATAGAGCCCATAGCAGAAGATGCTAAAGAGACGTACTAGGGGTGAACATCCTCCGGACTTGGTAAAGAAGAGTCTTTGCTATGGAACCGAAACAATACCTCAAGGAGGGAGGTAGAGATTCGATGTTGCTTGGTGCAACAATCAACGGATAAGAGCAAAAGATGAGTGGCCAAGATAGGGCCGTGGAATCCCTTGGAAGGAATCCAAGTGACAAAGTTAGGCGAGGAACACTAATGTGTTGGACGCTAACAAGTTGCGGGAAAGGAAGTGTGTTTCCAAGGAGGGATTCCGAAATGCTCCGATTTGGCGAAAGTGGAAGCTCCAAGGGAGGGAGCGGTAAGGTAGCCAAATGATAGGGCCATGAACAGCCCTAGCACAAAGTATGATAACTGGAACTTTGGCACGAAATAGAAGAGAGGATGATGGTGCCCTCAAGTAGAGAACTTCCTAGGATGGGAAGTGGAGTTGCACAAAAGGTGCAAGGCAAGGTGTCGGAGACACCTAGGAAATTGACTCCAAGAAGTCAAAATTCAAAGTTCCAAAGTGCAAAGGTTATATCGATGGAAATTGAGACTACTCGAGAAGGAGTAGTGGGATTGACTTAGAGAAGGGTCTCTAAGAGGTTTAGCGAGAACTAAACCAATAAAAGGAGAGAACCACTATATGTGGTCCAATCAGTCTCTAAGTTGGAGAGACTACCCTCTTTAGAGGATATGCAAAAGGCATGGTGAGCCTTCAATGTCCAACCATTGACGAATATGGAGAAGGCATGGTGAGCCTTCAATGTCAAACCATTGACAAATATTGGCTAGGTGCCAAGGATGGAAATGGTAACACACGCGAGTGTTACTTTACAAAATGGTTTACCGTTCGATGAGGACATCGAACTTCGTCTATGGGTGGTGGAGTTGTGAGACACAAAATCCCTAGGCCCCAAAGTGGAGATGGAAGGGCGCCACATGGTAGTGGCCGAAGCGAGAGCCAAACGAGCGTAACACGTTTGGACCAAAAGCTCCGACTTGAAAAGTCAAGAGTGGGAGTGGAACTCCCAACGAAGTGCTCGAGGAACGAGCACGAAGCGAGCAAAAGGCGAGGCTCCAAAAAGGGACCCAAAAGGGCCAACACATGACACGTGGGAGTCCGAGATGGACCCGAGTTGGAGTCCGAAGTGGAGTCCGAGATGGACCCGAGTTGGAGTCCGAAGTGGAGTCCGAGATGGACCCGAGTTGGAGTCCGAAGTGGAGTCCGAGATGGACCAGAGTTGGAGTCCGAAGTGGAGTCCGAGATGGACCCGAGTTGGAGTCCGAGATGGAGTCCAAGATGGAGTCCGAGGTGGACCCGAGATGGACCCGAAATGGAGTCCGAGATGGAGTCCGAGATGGACCCGAGATGGAGTCCGAGATGGAGTCCGAGGTGGACCCGAGATGGACCCGAAATGGAGTCCGAGATGGAGTCCGAGATGGACCCGAGATGGAGTCCGAGATGGAGTCCGAGATGGAGTCCGAGATGGACCCGAGATGGACCCGAGATGGAGTCCGAGATGGAGTCCGAGATGGAGTCCGAGATGGAGTCCGAAGTCAAGACCGAGACCGGGACCGAGACCGAGACCGAGACCGAGACCGAGATCGGGACCGAGACCGAGACCGAGGCCGAGGCCGAGACCGAGCCCGAGCCCGAGTCCGAGTCCGAGTCCGAGTCCGAGTCCGAGTCCGAGTCCAAGTCCGAGTCCGGAGCCTGAGAGGGTGAAAGCCCAAAGCGTTCGTCTCCCAGACCCTGGGGGGTTTGGTGAGCTCCAAAAGTATAGTAGGGGGAGGACTGCAGTGGAGCCAGTTTAGCCAGGAAAGGCCAGTTTGGCCCAGGAAGGCTGGACCCAGTGTTGGGTGATGAGCTGCCCACTGGGAAGTCCAAGACTAGAGTGAACACGGACCGACAAGCGGGGTAGTTTGGTGAAGTGTTCAAGAGCCGGCTCTAGTTCCCCCGGGAGATCGACTGGCCGATGCTCCCAGTCCAAGTGTGGGTGGCACTACCTACTTGGATACCAGGCGTGGCTCAACGGAACCTCGCTCTAAGCCCATGGCTAGAGCACCTAAAGGCGATAGGTGGGGAGAGTACCCAGGTGGCTCGCGTAAGGCCACGGTGTTCCGAAATGTTGTCCCAAAGGCCCAGACTGTGGAAAGGAAGAGGAGCAGTCCTCTGGAGAAGTGACCAAGGACACAGTCGTGTGGTGAAGAAGTCCCAGAGGACCGTGAGACTTAGTGGTCGGGCCTGTGGGCCTCGATCCAGTGGCAGTGTTGGCAAACACGGCCAAGGGCAGAAAGGGACTTAGTGGGGACTGATAGAGGGATATTGGGGAAGGCTATTCCCCTTGTTAGTGGGCATCCTAAGGATGCTAAGGAGTGGATCTGAGATGACCACTCACGGATGGTTTGCCTAGTCTTGGAGAGCCAAGACTGTGATGCAAGTGGTATTGGACTACCAGTGTGGCAAAGGTGATTGGGCATGGCCTTAGCGTAACGGGCTGCCATGTCGGTGGTACCTTTGAGTGTCGGTCATGGGATCGGACACGTGGAGCACTTGGACCAAGTGTAAATGTTGAGTGGCATGGATGCCATTCTCGGGGCTAGCAAGTCCCAAGTCCTGGATTGGACTGATGGAGGTTGTGAATGAGACTCCTCCAAGTGGTCGGAGGTGTGGTTAAGTGACTAAAGTAGAACGGAAAATTTAGTCGCTTACAATATGTCGGAGCGGATCAAGCTAGGAATGCTGTGGCCAGCACTTCGTCAAGATCTTGTCGGACTTGTGCATGCACTTGCTCCTGCCACTCTTGACGATGCTCTTCGCTTGGCACAACGTTATGAGATGTCGCCTCTTCCACTTCTTGTTACACGTCCTTCAGCTCCACTTCCTATGAGTGATGGTCTTGTTCCCATGGAGGTTCATGCTGCTGCTACTCGAGTCCAAGGACAAGGGCGAGGACGTGGTCGTGGCTGTGACGTTCGTTGCTGGGCGTGTGATGAAGTTGGTCATACTTATCAGCGTTGTCGGCGCTTTCCGGATTGGCGACCTCCATTTCCTGGGTGGAGACCTTGGCGTCAGCAACGTCCCGTTGGTGCTGCTGCGGTGGAAGGTTTGGATACCGAGGTGCATTCGGGAAACGAGGAGTCGCGCGAGTAATGGAGGGACCTTGCGCGAATAAGTTAGTGACCCCTCCATCTTTCTTTCGGGAGTATCATCAAGGGGTTCACTCGGCACCGGTTCATCCAGTGTTTACTTTCCAAGCTCGTTTTTATAACAAGAGGTCTCCTATTCTTCTCTCCGTGTTGGTTGATACAGGTTCGAGTTTATCTTCTATTGCTCGACCTGTTGCCACATGTTGTCGTCTACACTTGCGTCGTGCGGCGGATCCAGTTTTCATTCTTTATGGCAACGGCCGTACACATGCATGTGCACGAGATGAGGCGGACCTGGTTGTGCGTATGGGCGATCTCGAGCTTGAGTTGCAGTCGTTGCGGGTGGTGCCGAGTCAAGCTTTTGACCTCATTCTTGGTATGGATTGGTTGCAGCACAATCATGCCAAGTGTGACTTTGAGGCTTCTCCCCCTTGTCTCATACTTCCTTATGTTTCATCCATTCCTCTCACTTCCGTACCTCTTCGTCCCTCTACTTCTACCTCTGCTTCCATTACTTTTATTCCCCCACTATTTCCTCTTGTGTTTCCATCTTGTTCTGCTCTTCCCTTTTCCGATCCCTCCGATGATCTTTGTGTTGCAGCTGTTGACCAGCTCATATAGGAGTATTCTGATCTCTTTGAATTTGACCTATCGTCTGGGGCCAAGATTGCCACACGTCATCCCATTCCAACCGGGGATGCTCGTCCAATCAAGGTTCCTGTTCGTCATCGGTCACCCAAGGAGATCAAGATTTTACGTGCAAACGTCAAGGAGATGTTGGAGAAGGGTGTTATTCGGAAGTCGCGGAGTCCTTGGGCATGTGAACCTCATCTTGTGACGAAGCCTGATGGGAGTATTCGTTTCTGCATCGACTATCGTCCGTTAAATGAAGTGACGATCCCGGACGTGTACCCTCTTCCTCACACTGCTGATCTCTTGGATCGTCTGGGGCGAAGTCGTTGGTTCACCAAGTTAGATCTTGCTTCTGGGTATTGGCAAGTACCGATGGCTGAAGAAGATATTCCTAAGACTGCTTTTCGTACACCATTTGGTTTGTACGAGTTTTTGGTGATGCCGTTTGGTTTGAACAATGCTCCAGCAACTTTTCAGCGGATGATGGACGAGGTTCTTTACGATATGCCGGAGGTGACGGCTGACTTCATTGATGATGTTTTGATCCACTCGGAGGGGACGTGGGAGGAGCATGTTCGTGATGTTTGTAAAGTGTTGGATCGGCTACGCGACGTTGGTTTAAAGCTGAAGCGGTCGAAGTGCGTGTTTGGGTCCAAGGACACAACTTATCTTGGGTACCGTATTTCTCGTGAGGGTTTGCAAGTTGATCCTGACAAACTTGTGGCTGTTCTAAAGTTCCCTACTCCAAAGTGTGTGAATGATGTGCAGCGCTTTTTGGGTAAGGTGCAGTATCTCGGTCGTTTTGTGGATCATCTTTCCGATCGCACTACACCATTGCGAGCGTTGCTGAAGTCATCAACGTCATTTTTCATCTGGTCTCCCGATTGTGAGCGGGCGTTCGTGAATCTCAAAGAGCTATTGACGACTCCTCCGGTTTTGGCATATCCTGACTACACTCGACCTTTTATTTTGCGCGTGGATGCTTCTGACATTGGTCTTGGAGGTGTGTTGATGCAAGAGAGCTCGAGTGTGCCTGGTCAGCGCCATCCCATTGCATACATCAGCTGTACATTACAACCAGCGGAGATGAACTACTCCACGACGGAGAAGGAGTGTTTAGCAGCAGTCTGGGGTTTCGAGAAACTTCATGCATATCTACATGGTTCTCGGACGTTACTTGAAGGTGACCATGCTGCTGTTACTTCATTATTGAAGCGGAAGAACCTAGTTGGTCGTATGGCTCGATGGGCTTTGAAGCTTCAGATATATGATTTCGATGTTGTTCATCGCCCAGGGAGTTCTATGGCTGATGCTGATACCCTTTCTCGAGCTCCTCTTCCTTCTCCACTCACTTCTCATGTTTCTGACGAACCTGTTGTTCCAGCATCTGTGGATTTTCTAGATGAGGATTCTGTGCCGTCGGCGGTTGCTGTCCTTGACGTTCAGTGTCCACAGGGTGTAGAGCAAGATCTACCTTCTCTTGATGAGGTTCGCGAGGCTCAAAAGATTGAGCTGTGGATTCGAAGGCTTCGAGGTGGGTTTGAGAATCCTGCATCACTTGCTGATGACTTGCCTTTTCGGCATTTACATTCTCAATATCGCCTTAAAGATGGCCTTCTTTATTTTGTGGGGACGGATCTTGCTGATCATTTACGGCTGGTGGTGCCTTCGGTGTTTATTCTGCGGTTTCTCCATGCCTACCATGATTCTCCTATTCTAGGTGGGCATATGGGACACCGTCGTGTCACTGAGAAGCTGCGCAGATCTTTCTATTGGCCAGAGATGCGACGTGATATTATCCGGTATGTGCGTAGCTGCGTTTGGTGCCAAGCTCGTAATACTCCCCCTTGTGCTGCGGAAGGACGGTTGGAGTCAATTGCAGTTTCTCGTCCGTTTGAGTTGGTGGCGTTTGATCTTATGGGACCTTTTCCGCGATCGACTGCTGGCAATGAGTATATTATTATTGCTTCTGACTACTTGACTCGTTGGGTGGAAGTTGGTGCTCTAACTGCTGTTGGATACTTCCTCCTCAATCGAGTGGTATTCCAGCATTCTTGTCCAGAGCGGATTCTTTCGGATAATGGTCTTGCATTTATGGCTGAGGTATTTCATGTTTTGACATCTCGGTTGGGGATACGCCACACTTTTACGAGTGCTTATCATCCACAATCAAACGGTCTGGTGGAACGGCTCGTTCGGACATTCAAAGGGATGATTGCGAAGTATGTGAACTTTCAACATTCAGATTGGGATGGTTATTTGCCGTCTCTTCGGTATGCCTATGTCACAGGGGTGCAGAGTTCTGTTGGTGCTTCACCATATAAACTTCTATATGGTCATGATCCAATATTACCAACTGAGCTGGGTTTACCTTCGCGATTGCCACGAGCTCCTGATGCTAGGTCATGGGATCAATATTTGACAAGCATTCTTCCACTTGTCCGAGCAGAGTCTGCTGAACACTTAGGCCGCGTACAAGTGGGACAACAACGGCGCTACAATTCCCATCATCGTCCACCTGCGGAGTACAAAGTGGATGATTTGGTGTTAGTCCATTTTCCCCATCTTACAGTACGTGGTTTATCTAAGGGGCTCCTTGTGCAGTGGAAAGGACCGTATCGGGTGTTGCGGCAAGTTGGACCACAAGTTTATGAGGTTCGGCATGACGTTCAGCAGGCTGATCCTCCGGAGATTGTGCATGTGCAGCGGTTAAAACACTTCATACAAAGGGATCAGGAGCAGTTAATACCGTCTACAGATCCACCAATGCCTCCTCCTGACGTTCCTCCAGATCCCGGCTCATATACAAGAGAACCCTGACGGCCTTCCATTATTCCGAGAGGAGGGGATGATATGAGGGCCAAGTGTACGGCTACAATGCCGTATACTAATATTAGCGTAGTGGATTTTGGTAGCCGTCGGATTGGTTTCAATCCGGACCACTCGCTCCTGTATATAAGCTAGGGTTTTTGGGCTAATTGAGATGCACATTTCTGTATTCCCTTTCCATATTCCATGCACTCACACTTTTATGACTTAAATTAGGTTACTACTTTAACAATAATCACTAAAACAATGTAGCCTTATAAGAAAATGCTGAATTTAATTATAATCTATATCAAAACATGGTTAAATATGTTAAAACTTTAGATATGATGTTTTTGGTCTGCATAAGCAAACTTGTAGAGGGACTGGGATGGTAGTGAATATATCAAAATTATGTTTGAATATTTTAGAATATTCTACCATCTAATGGTTGTTAATTTTGTATTTATAATTTTATACATGTTTATAATGTATAAACTTTCTTAAACCCTATCTAGTATATTATTTTTTAGTACATTATCTATATATTCAATAAGATTAATCTTGTATTTATAAATTACAAACATTCTTATAATTATAAACATTATTTGATCAATTGGATTAATAAATAAGAATAGCACTACTATTAAACAAACAAAACATTGCTACATGCAATGCATAGCATTTTTTTATATAAATTTAGTTAGTTAATTAATTAATTTTACAAATAATAAAGAGAATAATGCCTTGGAATTATTTTTTTATTATTGAGTATAAAGAAAAAAATAAGGTAAAACGTTTTTCCTCTTTTATGACTCTTAAAAACAATAAGTGCCAATATTTTTCTACTTCTTTACTAATATTTAAATGATATTAATACATATATATTACAATCTTAAATTTAAATGACAATTAACAAATCCATAAACTATAATTACATTTATAATTAAAGTGCACTCTTCAAAAGTAAATAAAAGTATTGAAATTTATAAATAAAAGTCTACAGTTTATAAATTTAATAAAAAATTATTTCTAATTTTTTAAATTTAATTTCAGCATTGTCATTACCCTTGTGAGACATTTTTGAAATTCTATTTTTCATCTACAATATATATAATATTAATAATTCTAAAAGTTTTACAAATTGTTTCTTTAAGATGTTTACAGCAAAATATGTTATTAATATTTTTATTATTATTATTACAATAATTTTTATTAAAGTGTTTATATGTATACTATCCAAATTAAAATTATAATATTTTTCTTAAAGAATTTATAACTAATTGAAATAACTGTTATAAATTGTATTAATATCAATTAAATAATCTTTCCTTGAAAGCCTATCTTGTACAGATAGTATTTGTTATGAGTTTAGAGTAGTAGAGAGAGCCTTTTTGATAGATAATATGTAGTTGACGATGGACCACTGATGGATTAATTTATCACAAAGTATTTTTTCTTGTATTTATATGTAAAATAATATTTTTTTGCTTTTGTTGTAATAAATGCAAAAGTTTTCCTTTTGTTTTTTTTTACCCGTGGATGCAACTTTTTCCCCTTACCTAAAGGGCGCACGCTTGGAGGCATATCAACAAATGAAATTAAATATTTAGTTTTTACCAAATGGTGTTAAATCAGAATTCACTAATGCAACCAAAGATATGTTCTAGGTTACTCTTAGATAGTAAATTTTTCTTTTATTTTTCTTTTTTAATTTTAGTCTTTTTTTTTTCAGGAATGCTACCTTGGATAACATATCAACTACAATCAATTGTCACTATCTCTTTTTTACTGTCTTTCGAACGAGTTCAAATTACATTCAATTTTTGCTTTCTTAATACTCACCATTATAGTGAATTAATTAAATTTTTTCTATTCATAACAAAATTATTTATCTTAAGAAAGTGTTTTTAAAACAATCATGAATAATAAACTTGTTTTAGGAAATGTTTTAATTTTTTGTGTCCCTTATGAGAAAATAAAATCTTTAATAACCTTTATTGAAAATTAAAACTACACACTTATCAATCTTTGTTTTAAATTGAAGATTGATAAAAAACATTGTAATCATGAAAGAAAAATAATAAAATCACAAAATGTTTAAAATATAAAACCAAATTTTTAAAAAATGTTTAAATTTTTTTTGAAATATTTTAAAATTATATATGCATTTACATATCTTTTTAATACTTTACAACCAGCTGACTCGCGCAGAGGAGGGATCCAGCCGTGCGATTGGATCGTATCGGACGGCTCCGCGACTAGAAAACGCCATTATCGCCAATCTCGCCATGGGAGTGACCAAGGAGGGCGTCGAGGAAACGCTCAAGGCCAAGCTCACCCCGACCCATCTGGTAAGCCCATGTTCTTACTAGTTCTCGCCTCCTGATCCTCGCGGCTGGTTCTCACTTTTCAATTTCTCGCGATTTTCCTTCCAGGTCGTCATCGATACATCCGGAGGGTAAGCGCGCGGTGATGATCTGTGAGAGAATTCTCTGGCCTTCCCTAATGTTTCTCTTGGATTGTAGATGTGGGGCTAGCTTCGACATCGAGATCGCGTCTTCGAATTTCGAGGGCAAGAGGCTACTGGAGCGCCATCGCCTGGTGAACGCGGCGCTGGCTGAGGAGCTCAAAGACATCCACGCCCTCTCCATCCGCAAGGCCTTGACGCCCAAGCAATGGGAAGAACAGCACCCGGCGCCTGAGAATCTGGCCACGGCGTGAGCGCTCTTCTATGAATTAGCTTTGATCTTTGCTTTCTTCTCGGCACGAAAAAACCCCCGCGAAGAATTCGCTCGCTTTAAAGAATCTCATCGACCATATATTTTAGGGTTTGCTGTGCGAGAGCGATGGCGGCCTCGCGGCGCGGCCAGAAGAGGAAGCGATCGGGCAATTCGCGAGGTATAGCTTCCTCCCAGTTCTCCTCTTGCGATGAAGGCGGCGATTACAAGCACTGCGGGTTCCTCCTCACCGCCGTGGAATCCGATCTTCTCCTCCATGATCACAGCAGCATTCCCCCGGATTGCTGCTCCAACAGCGGTGAAGATTTCGGCGAGCTAGTCCAGTGCCGCGATGGCGTCCAGGAGGCGCCAGACGAATGTAGGTTTTCCAGCCTCGTGGGAGCCGAGTGTGAATTAACTGGCCAGGGCGCCAACGCTACCATTGCGATTGACGCCTTTCACGCGATTCCAGCCGCAATCGCGGAAGAATCCGTGCTGATCGATCCCGCCACTCCGGATTCCACGTCGCGGAGCTCGGAGAAGTGTCGCAGCAGCTCAGGGAAGCGGCGGGGCAGCTCTAGCGTCACGATTCCAAGCATTGTCTCGCAGCTCCAGAGAGTGGCTTCCATGAACGGCTTGAAATTCCGGGGCCGCGTTGTCAAGGTTGTCGAGAAAGGGGCCGTGGTTCGTGCGGTGGTACTCATCGATGTGTTCTTTCCTTTGCGGCATTTTATCACGCTTAGCAGCTGGAAGGGTGGCAGTGCCAGTGCTTTCGCCATGGGCCACTTGAGGTAAGCATAGGTCTTGGTGTTCTTAGCATCGTTCTTAGCTCTAAGAAGTTCTATAGTTTTGGCGATCGATTCTAAAAGAGAAAACTTTACGTTTTTCTTGCAGCTGCGATTGGAGCCGGAGGAAAGAGCTTGAAGCTTCAAGTTCTTCGATCGATGACGGAGACGTGTGGAACCTTTCGGAATGCCATGTTGTTGGCTGCTCTCTACACTCCAGTGTGTCCACTTCCGTCAAGAACACGAGGTTTAGTCTTCACGAGATTTTTAACTCGCTCTCGGCCGGCGACGCAGGCAGGAGATTCGTGGGCACCAGCTTAGTCTGTGCTTGTGATGAAGATCGTCGGTGCAGTGGCTTGTGGGATCTCCCCGACGAGATCCTCACGTCCGTCTTTAGCAGGCTCCTTCCCAGGGATTTACTGAGCATTGCAGCGGTTTGCCGGCACACCCGCGAACTTACGAGGTTTATCGTCCCTTGTATGAACCTTCGACTGTTTCCACACCAGAATGCGGCGGTCCAGTGGATGCTCCACCGCGAGACGAATCCACAACGTTTCAGGAACCCGATACATAAGGATTTACAGACGGAAGATGGATTCCACCTCTTTTTGAACAGCGTTACCGGGGAGATTTCTATCGAGATGCCGGAGCTCAGCGACTTCCGTGGGGGTCTCTTTTGCGACGAGCCGGGACTGGGAAAAACCATCACAGCTTTGTCACTTGTACTGAAGAGCCAGGGGATCTTTCCATCTCCTCCACCGGGTGCTGAAGTTTGCTGGTCTTCTAGTCTGTCGGGCGAGAAGATCGGATACTACGAAGCAACCTCAGGGACGCAGAGAATGTCGTTACTGAAGCGATGCATGGCTATGAAGGGACGTAGATATCAGCTCGGAGCGGAAACTCCAAGCGAGTTTGGCAAGCGGAAGGCAGCCGCTGACGACTCTATACTAGAGCCTTTGCGCATCAGGAGGAAGCTTTTGGACAGCTATGGTGACGGTAGCGATGAAGCTGGCGTTGGGGATATCGGGGCAGCAGCAGCAGTATCACAGCAGCCAGAAGTAGCTGATGATGTGTGGGTGCAATGCGACGGCTGTAAGAAATGGCGTAAACTGGCAAACGGTTGTGGCTCTCCGAAGGATGGTTCGGCCTGGTTTTGTAAGATGAACAGGAACCCTCAGTATCAGAGCTGCTCAGCGCCGGAAGAATCATGGGACCGGAAAGACAGTATTTCTCACTTGGAAGGCTTTCACAGGAAAGGCAGCGAGCCTGGCCTGGAGCGGAACGTGTCGTTTTTCTTTTCGATCCTGAAGGACCGTGCGGCGTTACTGAACTCCGAGGCCAAGAAGGCATTGAACTGGCTAGCAGATTTGCGTTCTTTGGAGCTTACAAAGATGGCAAGCTCGGGTATCCCAGTTCCGCAGCACTTGAGAATGGTCTCGGTCACAGGACGGACGGACCACGAGTACGAAGAGTTCTTCCTGGCCTTCGGTCTCGTCCCAAAGCAGGACAAGAAGAAGGTGCCGAAATGGCAGTATCCGGAGGGACTGACGGGCTTTCACCTCGATACGTTAGCTCTCAAGTGTGCTCTAGCAAAGCCCGTGGAAGAAGTCACTCGGGTATACCTCTCAAAGGCAACCTTGATCGTGGTTCCGTCAAACTTGGTGGAGCACTGGAAGACTCAGATACAGAGGCACACGAGTGAGAAGCAGCTGCGAGTTTATGCCTGCCTCGACTCGAAAAACACTCCTACGTCGCACAGCCTTGCGTGGGATTACGACATTGTCATCACGACGTTCAACCGGCTCAGCATTGAATGGAACAGCAGGGAGAGCAGCCTGCTGATGCAAATACACTGGTTTCGGATTATTCTGGACGAGGGGCATACGCTCGGAGCTAGTTTCTCACTTACCAACAAGCTTCAGATGGCTGTCAATATGCGGGCTTCATGTCGGTGGGTTCTCACAGGAACTCCTACACCGGATACTCCATACAGTCAGCTCGTCAATCTCCATCCTATGCTGAGGTTCCTCCATGACGAGCTCTATGGTAGCCAGATCAAGCTTTGGGATGCTGCAGTTTTGCGTCCCTTTGAAGCACACTTGGAGGAAGGCAGGCTCCGTCTGGTGGACTTCCTCCGGAGGTGTATGATCAGCGCAAGGAAAGCCGACTTAAGCTCCATTCCTCCGTGCGTCCGGAAGGTCAAGCTGGTGGAATTTACAGACAACCATGCTGCCAGCTACAACGAGCTCGTGGAGACGGTCCGGAGAAATCTTCTCATGGCAGACTGGAATGATCCCGACCACGTCGAATCTCTCTTGAATCCGAAGCAGTGGAAGCTCAAGAATACTACGCTGAGAAACGTCCGGCTGTCTTGCTGCGTTGCGGGCCACATCAAAGTCCGGAATGCTAATCAAGATATCCAAGAAACGATGGAGATGCTTGTTCAGGACGGCATGGATCCAACCTCGGACCAGTATGGATTCATAAAGGGCTCTCTTCTGCTTGGAGGAAACTGCTTCAGGTACTAAAGTTTTATCTTTTTCCTTTTAACTGATTCCATTACTTCGTTTGCAGGTGTGGAGAATGGTGTAGACTTCCGATCTTAACACCTTGTCTTCACTTCTTGTGCTTGTCGTGCGTATCGTTGGATTGTGAACGATGCATTTTACCGGAATGTGGAAAACCGTACCAAATGCAGACACCGAAAGCTCGTCCAGAGAATCCAAATCCGAAATGGCCAGTTCCACAAGATCTTATCGAGCTACAACCATCCTATATCCAAGTAAGCGAATGGTCACTCAAAGGTAGCTGGCTCACGGTTTTTGGTTGTGCAGGAAGACTGGCATTCTGAATGGCAAGCAACGTCAAGCAGTAAAGTCTCTTATCTGGTTGAAAGGCTGAGAGGCCTGCAACAGGAAAACGGGAAACTGCCTGAAAAGGCCATCGTGTTTTCCCAGTTTTTGGAGCATATAAGTGCAATTGAAATGCAGGTAAAGAGCTGTCTCGAGTTTGGCTTACGATCTTACCTTCGTGTTCTTCGCAGCTCACCAAAGGAGGGATAGAGCATGCAGGAATGTACAGTCCCATGCCTGCTGCAAGCAAGGTAGAAAGCCTTTCTTTTTCTCACGTTTGCTTATTGTGAAGCTGGATGCTATCAGATGAAATCCTTGAGAACGTTCCAAGAGAACCCCAAATGCGTCGTCCTTTTGATGGATAGCAGCTCTGCTCTTGGACTGGACTTAAGTTTCGTCACCCATGTTTTTCTCATGGAACCCATATGGGATCGCAGGTTCTTTCAATCAGCCTTTAGTAGGATTCGTTCTTTCTGCTTTTATGTTCTAAACTTTTGAGTGCCTGGCAGTATCGAGGAACAAGTTGTGAGCCGTGCTCATCGAATGGGAGCCACTCGGCCAGTGCTTGTGGAAACCTTGGCAATGGCTGGGACGATCGAGGAGCAAATGCTGGGCTTCTTACAGGCATGCTACGTGAAAGCTCTCGAGGATTTGCTTGTGCTAATTGTACTCGTTTGTTTCAGCGCTGCTCGGATCCAAGTCGAGGTCACCATGATCCTGCGGAGCTGCAATATCTCACCCGTTTAGCTTTCGTCAGGAAACATGCAGCCACTAACGCATAGGAAAATTGATTTTTATTACACCATTTCTTTGTCCACAACTGAGGATAAAAAAGATAAATAAAATATTTAACGTTTAAATGGCCACAAAAGGGCTCATCATTGGATTTATCGCATCTCCCATTTTTGCAGGGATGTAAATAAAATATTCTTGCATTGTCCAACTACTGTATAATTTCCCATTATTAAGAAACAGGAGCATCCTTAAAATGTGTTTAAATATTGGTTTTATTATTTTACAGGTTTTTTAAATTATAATTTGTTTAACAAATGTTAAACTATTAACAAAATATAATCACTTTATAATGAAAGCCATAGTATCATGTATAATTAAAAGGAATAAAATAATTATATTTACAAGATCTATACATATATATTTTTGTTTGCTATTGATTCAATATTAAACTATCTTTAAAAATCTAAATTAACTTTTAGAGGGACACTTTGGACAAACACTACTAATTGTTAAAGTATAGATTTATTTTATATTTTGTAAAATAACTAGATTATACAAAAATTTAAGGAAACTAACTTTAAAATAAATATAAGACTTACTGAAAATAATTCATTTGGTGCTTTAAATTGGTGGTAATAACTATTTAATTTACCAACTTTACAGTCTTATTATATAACCTCTATTATTAATTTTGTTTTACCCATCATTGCTTCATATTTCAGATCTTTATATTGCAGTTAACAAAGTAATATTTGCCCCACTTAATTGATATATTCCCAATCAATGATATTGTAGTCTCCTAATTGCAAAGTGATATATGCACTTATGGTGTGATTATGTTGATATTGAACATCCAGAAAAAAATTTAGTAAATTCTATTACACCTTCTACAAACTCTTACCTAAAAATGTTGTATATCACTATGACACATTATTCTAAAAAATGCTTTACTAATAGTTTTAGATTGTTAGATTGTGTTGTGGCCATTCAAAGGGGAGAAGACCTTACAACCCACGCATCACACTTAAGCTATTAAACATAGATATCCCATTCAAGATGTCTTAAAGACAATTTCTTACTCATTTGGGTTATTGTGTTATGATCTTCAAGTACCAAGGGCAAACATTTGCTAGTGTACTTGCCCCTCCCAGTGAGTTTTCACTTTCTACATGGCTTTGTCAATATATACATCACATGGACGACTAGAAAAAAAAATTCAAAACACCACACGCCAAGGACATCTCGTGTTTCCAGATTCTTTTTAGTTTTACATTAAAGTATACAGCTTATACAAGATCTCTACAATATACAAAGAGGTCTTTTTAATGACCTTTGTAACTCATATTTGTATTGATGCATCCTAGCATTTGCTGGGTATTTCTAGTATGAATATAAAGAACCTCTAGGAGAAGATGGAATTTCAATGTTATAATCTGTTTTGACTGATAAAATTATGGGGCTAATACAATTATAGCCATGTAATTAGTAATGCTAGAAAATTGTTCTGAATTAGCAATTTAGATTAAAAAATGGATTATTTTTTAGAATTATATAAAAAAAGGTTGCAATTGCATAGTAAGCTTAACCAATGTATCAAGTGAATATAAAGAATGCTCTATGTATATTGTGTGGTCCCAAGAAAACAATGTTGTACAACTGAAAGAAAATAAGACCCTTCTTAAGAGTAAAATTTATTTTTTAAGGTTAACAGGCTCATCTTGGTCATTGGATTTTAAATCAATTTTTACTGACACAATGTGAGTGCATGGAATATGGAAAGGGAATATAGAAATGTGCATATCAATTAGCCCAAAAACCCTAGCTTATATACAGGAGCAAGTGGTCCGGATTGAAACCAATCCAACGGCTACCAAAATCCACTACGCTAATATTAGTATACGGCATCGTAGCCGTACACTTGGCCCTCACATCATCCCCTCCTCTCGGAATAATGGAAGGCCGTCAGGGTTCTCTTGTAGATGGGCCGGGATCTGGAGGAATGTCAGGAGGAGGCATCGGTGGATCTGTAGACGGTATTAACTGCTCCTGATCCCTTTGTATGAAGTGTTTTAACCGCTGCACATGCACAATCTCTAGAGGATCGGCCTGCTGAACGTTATGCCGAACCACATAAACTTGTGGTCCAACTTGCCGCAACACCCGATACGGTCCTTTCCACTGTGCAAGGAGCCCCTTAGATAAACCACGTACTGTAAGATGGGGAAAACGGACTAACACCAAATCATCCACTTTGTACTCCGCAGGTGGACGATGATGGGAATTGTAGTGCCGTTGTTGTCCCACTTGTACGCGGCCTAAGTGTTCAGCAGACTCTGCTCGGACAAGTGGAAGAATGCTTGTCAAATATTGATCCCATGAAATAGCATCAGGAGCTCGTGGCAATCGCAAAGGTAAACCCAGCTCTGTTGGTAATATTGGATCATGACCATATAGAAGTTTATATGGTGAAGCACCAACAGAACTCTGCACCCCTGTGACATAAGCATACCGAAGAGACGGCAAATAACCATCCCAATCCGAATGTTGAAAGTTCACATACTTCGCAATCATCCCTTTGAATGTCCGAACGAGCCGTTCCACCAGACCGTCTGATTGTAGATGATAAGCACTCGTAAAAGTGTGGCATATCCCCAACCGAGATGTCAAAACATGAAATACCTCAGCCATAAATGCAGGACCATTATCCGAAAGAATCCGCTCTGGACAAGAATGCTGGAACACCACTCGATTGAGGAGGAAGTATCCAACAGCAGTTGCAGAGGCACTAGCAAGAGCACCAACTTCCACCCAACGAGTCAAGTAGTCAGAAGCAATAATAACATACTCATTGCCAGCAGTCGATCGCGGAAAATGTCCCATAAGATCAAACGCCACCAACTCAAACGGACGAGAAACTGCAATTAACTCCAACCGTCCTTCCGCAGCACAAGGGGGAGTATTACGAGCTTGGCACCAAACACAGCTACGCACATACCGGATAATATCACGTCGCATCTCTGGCTAATAGAAAGATCTGCGCAGCTTCTCGGTGACACGACGGTGTCCCATATGCCCACCTAGAATAGGAGAATCATGGTAGGCATGGAGAAACCGCGGAATAAACACCAAAGGCACCACCAGCCATAAATGATCATCAGGATCCGTCCCCACAAAATAAAGAAGGCCATCTTCAAGGCGATATTGAAAATGTAAATGCCGAAAAGGCAAATCATCAGTAAGTGATGCAGGATTCTCAAACCCATCTTGAAGCTTTTGAATCCACGACTCAATCTTTTGAGCCTCATGAACCTCATCCAGAGAAGGTAGATCTTGCTCTACGCCCTGTGGACACTGAACGTCAAGGACAGCAACCGTCGAC